>NW_026596134.1:12251124-12320153 GCF_907164565.1 Psammomys obesus
GCGAGTACCAGGATAGGATAGTGTACAAAACTGATATGTCCTGGTCCCCACGGATCATCTGTCAAAAAGACGACATGTAGATATTTAGGGCACAGAGAGCTAGGAACTGCCAAGGGAGGAGAGGAACCCAGCAAAGTCAAGGCTTGAAGTTGCAAGCACTAGGGACTTCAGGGAGGGAGTTCAAGGTAGTAGGAATAGGTTGTGCAAATGGCACACCGCAAAACTCAAACAGTCCTGTTAGTGCGGCCTTGAGGACGGATTGGACAGAGGGTGAGATGATGCTACAGAGGTAGGTCTGGCAGAGGTAGGCAAGGGCTGGAACTTTACGGGCCATTTTTAAAGACTTGAGACTTCTTTTAGAAACACTGCTAACTACCTAGAGGACCGAATGTACTGTTTGGTCACCAGAAAGACCCTTCTGGCTGCAGAGTGGGTGTTTGGAATGGGGCACACCCGGAAGCAGAGGTTCAGGAAGGCACAATGCATAATCAGCGTAGAGCTGCCGTACCTGAGAGCCCCCACAATTGTCCCGGTTGGCCTAGACCTCATACCATACCACAAAGAGAGAAGCTTACCACTGAGCACTCTACTGTTCTTCTGAGGGTCTGTCTGCTTAGGGAGCCCCGCATTACCTTCCACGATCTCCCAGCACTGATTAAATCTGAACCCAGACTTGACTCAACATCTACCCAATTCCAAACCCCATGAACTGCATCACTTCTGGCTCTGCAGTCCCTGCTTCCCTGCTCTTCCCGAAAGGCACAGCATTACGGCTCGGGTGTAGTCTAGCTCCCAAGGTTCATGGTCTTCAATCAGCTGAGCCTTCTTGTTAGCCCACAAGAGGCATATGTAGGTTAGAACAAAAGGAAACTTCATCCTAGCTGTCTGGATTACCTAAAGTTAATGACAAAGAGCCAGGCATATCCCTGGAGCCCAGGTCCATTTGCAAGGCTTCTCATAGTAATCTAATTGTTTTTGTAATTTGCAGTGTGCTGGGAATCTATGTAGGGAAACAAAACAGGTTCAATCATCATCAATAAATTAATGCTGTCTTGTAGGATTGGATCAGTTTTGTGGAATCATACTAACTCTCATGAGTGCAAGCTGTCATAAGTCTTATGACACAAGGTGTCATATGCCACCCCAGATGCCTTACTCCAGTCGTGAGGTCACTTTATTTTTCATAAGGATGCTGATATCATGCTACTTGGACCTTCCAGCCACCAGAAGCAGGAGCCAAATAAACATCTTAGCTTTACAAGTCACCCAGCTTTGGCTATTTTGTTACAGAAGCTCAGAATGGCTGGGCATGGTGACACTCACCTTAACCCCAGCACTTTGGAGGCTGAGGTAGGTGGACCTTCTGCAGTTTAAGGCCAGCCTAGTCTACATAATCAGTTCCAGGTCAAAATAGTTAAATGATTTTTTTTAAGGGAAAAAGCTGGGTGAGGTGGCGCACACTTTTAATCCTAGCAGAGGCAGGGGTATCTCTGAGTTCTAGGACAGCCACGGAGAAACCTTGTTCTGAAACCACCCTGTACCGAAAGAGAAAAAAGAAAGGAAGGAAGGTACAAACAATCAAACAAACAAAAATTAGACCAAGATAGGAAGGAACACATCTGCTGGAGTGGGATGGGAGACTGTGGTATGATGCCCACTGTCCTATGACCTCTGACCTCTACAACACCAATGTGTTTTATGGGAAGAGCGAATTTTTCATGATGCAGTTACTCCTAACGTCACTTTCCTACGTTGGCAGCCTCAACATTTCCACATATTCTTTTCATTCTTTCACCTGTGTTTTAGTCTTTCTGTCTAGCGCTCTATAGCAGGCTCCCATTAGCACCAAAAGCTGTCTACCCACTCAGTTGAGCCTGACTCATGCCCCAGTTTATCCACGCCGCTCCAGACACACACTTCCCTCCTCCAGGTCTCCTCGGCAGGCCTCCCGGTTGCCTGCAGCGGTATCCTGAATTCCCCCAGCAGTCCCACCGCGGCCTCCGCCCCCTTTCCGGCTCATAGCGCTCAGCCTGCTATAATTAAACAAACAGCGTTATTTGTGACATCCCGGTTTACACATCAACAAGTTATTTTCTCTGATTTTGCTATGGATGGATTTGCTCTGCTTACATTAAACAAAAACAGCTCACCCAAAAATGCAGAATAAGCAAGGCAAAGGAAACATGGCCCAGCAGCTGCCTCTTTCTCCGGGAAGCAGAGTCTTCCATCTTAACTCATGGCTTTGTGGGAGCTGAGTCAGGAGGTCTCAAAGCCATGGCCGAGAACCTTGACCCCGCCTGCATCGACTTTTCCCAGGGGAGTTGTGAAAGAAAAAGCAAAGGAGCGATTCCACTCAAGTCTATCTTGGTGAACCAGTGTGTTGTCGGGCGTCCTTACGGGGTGTTAGTATGGGTTTCTTGATTGACCCACACACAACGGTATCACGGAAACAGTCCCAGGCCAGCATGGATGTCAGCTTCCGCCGTGACTGCAGAGACAGAGTCCGCCACTCTTCAGTTAACTTCCTATCTCCGGAGAGTATGTACGGATGAGGCAGGGCTAACACAGCTAGGAGAGGGCGCAGGAGGGAGTGGCTAGAATCACAGGTGATAGTCTAACATTTTCACTACTCCTTCTAGAAGGGGACACCAACTCACTGGACCTTGCTGAGGGTCACTTGCAGATAATCAGTTGATTAAATTGATAATGACTGTCATGCTCAGAGTACAGTACCCTGCAACAACCTTCCAAGCAGTCAAAGAGGGTCAGAACCTGGAATGGAAAGAGAGAGCCTCAGAAATACAGAAGGCCAAGTAGGAGTTTATTGGGGGGGGGGGGAATTCCAGATTAAGAAGCATAAGGAGGTAGTTAGTTCTGGTTAGTTTTGACTGTCAATTTGACACAGCTTAGAATTACCTGGAAAGAAAGTTTAGACTGAGGAACTGTTCTCGCTCAGATTGGCCTGTGGGCCTGTCTGTTGAGGACTATCTTGGCTGTTAATTGCTATGGAAACAAGCAGCCCACTGTAGGCGGCACCATTCCCTAGTTTTGGGTCCTGGACTACATAAGAATAGTGAGGGCTATCTGACTACAAAGCAGACAAAGACTGGCACCTTTGTTTCTCTGTGTTCTTGACTGTGGATGAGATGTGCCTAGCGGCCTGAGTTCCTCCCTTGACTTGCTCTCAGTGATGGACTGTGATGTAGAGCTGGAAGTGGAATAAACCTTTTCTCCCCAAAGCTCTTTTTTTGTTCTGTCAGGATATTTTATTGCAGCAACAGCAATGACACCAGAGAAGAAGTATAAACATGGGATTCCTTAAGCAATGTGTCTTTCTTTGGGCACTCTGACTTGGAGACTAGCACATTAATCACAGGCTACATCACCGGCAGGCAGAGCTGTGAGGATGCTGGGATGGACAGTCTCTGCCCTGGTTACAGGTTTTCCTTGATAGGTTTTGCCTGAAGTCCTGCCTTCAGGCATTCCCCATTCTAGTCACTCACTCTGCAGCCGGAAGGGCTTCCTATCACTCTTCTAAGTAGTCAGACTTTGTCTTCAATAGAATCCACAACATCTCTAAGGTCTCTGGCCCATAAAGCTGCTACATCTACCAACCTCTGCAGCACTCCTTTCCCTCACCCCTTCTCCCAGCTTCCCTTGGGGGCTGTTCTGCCTCCTGAGGCACCCCAGTGGCCATGGGGCATTGTCTGAGCCAACTGGAGAAGCACAGACAGGCTGTGCCTCTAACAATGGACACATTTGTGGGAACTAAGAAATAACTGCTCCCCAGAATACACCAAACATCTCTCTCACCTGCCTCACTTCCCAGTTAGCTGCCTCAATACATTTTCTCAGGAAATGTTTATTTACCTGACTTGAGACCCTCTTCCCCTGGGGAACAACACAGTGATGATATAAGGTAGCACGCCACTATTTGTTTCTGCAGGCATCAGAACATTCACCTCCAGAACCAGGAGGAAGGCTTTTCGGAAAAGAGATCGCGAACCAGACTATCTTAAAAACTTACATATATGGAAAAATTGGCTTAAGCCACTTTTGCTGGTGTCTCCCTCTTTATAAAATTATACTATATAGCTATAAAAAAAGATGGCTACAAATAGGCTTGGATTTGTAACATTTTTACTGTTATTTTAAAAATTCTGTTTTCTGCTTCTTATCTTTATGTTATATGCATGAGTGTTTGCCTGCACTTAGGTCTGTCTACATACCACATGTGTGTCCGGTACCTGTGGAGGCCAGGAGAGGGTGTAGATGTAGATGCCCTGAGATGGTTGTGAGCAAGTGATGTGGGTGCTGGGAATTGAACCTGGGTCCTCCTCAAGAGCAGCAACCATTTAGCCATCTCTCCACTCCTTTATTGTGATTTTAAAGTAAGTTAATATTAGCATATGCTTGCTTCCTTTAGGCACAGTTCTGTGGTCTGTGAATCAAGAGTAAGGGCTGGAGAGATGGCTCCTGGCTTATAGAGGACTTGACGCTTTTGCAGAGGACCTAGGCTCAGTTCCCAGCATCAGACTTTGGCTCACACTTGTCTGTAACTCCAGTTTCAGGGCATCAGAAGCCCTCTTCTGGTCCGCACGGGCACCGGGTACATACACAGTACACTTACATACACTTAGACAAAACACACACATAAAATAAAAATAAATAAATCTGTTTTTTTTTTTAAAGAGCTTAAGAAGTTGATGTTGGGTCAGGATGTAGCTCAGTTGGTAGATTGCCTGCCCAGCCTGACAAAGTCTTGTAGTCGATGCCAGGCACTGCATACAATGGGGTGCGGTGGTACATGCTGTGGTCCCAGCTGGCTTAGCAAAGGGCAGCAGGCTTTTATTGATTGCTGGGGTGGGCTAGTATTTGGTAATTTGCCATTAGTCATGGGCATAGTTATTATAGTCTTGGATACAATGTTCTATTTTTTATTGTTTATTTTTTATTGTACGTACACCTATATATGCTGACCCATTTGTCATGACTGCTCTCCACCAAGCTCTAGAAACCTTCCTGCCTCTGCCTCTCTGGAAGTAGAATGACAGAGGCATGCTGCGGCATCTGGCTTTATCATGGGCACTGGAGATCTGAACGCAGGTCTTTGTGTTTGCCTGGTAGGCTTTAGCAAACTGAACTGTCCCCCACCCCAACCTGAACAAAACACTCTAAATGACCAACATGTCTACACACACGGCTGAACGCAGTGATTCGAAGGTTGAGGCAGCCCACGGGAGGTACAGCATGAGGAGAGAGAAGCAAGCCTTCTCCTCCCCGTTAGCCTTTTGCCAGGTAGCTGTGCAATCCAAGAATGAGTTTTCATTGGTAGCAATAGCCATCTTCAACTTTTTGGAAAGTAACCCGGCACCTGTTATCACACATCAGAGGTGTTGCTGTTAGCAAGCTAGTAGAAAGCTAAGATTGTACTGCTCAGCCGCGTGACCTCCGAAATTGATTTTCTAAAGTCTGCTAAGAACAAGGGAGGCTCAGGGCTTATTTAGAATTTTTGTGGTATCAGCTCCCTCCTCCCTCCCTGCTGGTTTTTGTTTGCTATCAGTACAGCCACATCAAGCCCCACAAGTCAGAGTCAAAAGGGGCTCCTGGTCCACACGCATTTCGGCCTTGTGACATAATCTGGCATTTTTAATGGCCAAGCTGCTGAAAGCACACTTTCAGTGGGCATGGGTTAAAAGCTCGCTGTTTGGTTTCTGTCTCTTTGTTGTGATCCTTACCTATTTCAGGATGGCTGGCCTTCCCTCCCAGTTTCTGCTGCTGTAACTTTTTTTCCTAGGATGAGCAAAGTCTGAATAGTGCAGTGCCCATGATGAACATCATCCAGAGACTCATTAGAGATAGAGATTCATCCATTTTCCTGAAAATTTCACGACATCCTTCTTTTTAATAGCCGAGTAGTATTCCGTTTTGCAAATGTACCACACTTTCTTTGTCTACTCTTTGGTTGACAGATGTCTGGGTTGTTTCCCGTTTCTGACTATTACAAATAAAGCTGCTATGAACATACATAGTTGAACATGTGCCCTTGTGGTATGGTGGAGCATCTTTTGGGTATATGCCCAAGAGTGGTAAGTGGGTCTTGAAGTAGAACTATTCCCAATTTTCTGAGAAACCTCCAGATTGATTTCCACAGAGGCTGTACAAGTTTGCACTCCCACCAGCAATGGAGGGTGTTCCCCTTGCTCCACATCCTCACCAGCATGTGCTGTCATCACTTGAGGTTTTTTTTTTTTTTTTTTTTTTTATCTTAGCCATTCTGAAAGGTGTAAGATGGAATCTCGGATTGTTTTGGTTTGACTAAGGACAATGGACATTTCTTTAAGTGCTTCTCGGCCATTAGAGATTTTTCCGTTGAGAATTCTCTGTTTAGCTGTGTGCCCCATTTTTTTAGTTGGGTTGTTTGGCTTGTTGTTGTCTAGTTTCTTGAGTTCTTTATGTATTTTGAATATCAGCCCTCTGTCAGAGATAGGGTTGCGAAGATCTTTTCCCAATCTGTTTTGTCCTATTGACGGTGTCCTTTCCCTTGCAGAAGCTTTTCTGTTTCATGAGGTCCCATCTATTAATTGTTGATCTTAGTGCCTGAATTGTTGGTGTCTGTTCAGCAAGTTGTCTCCTGTACCAATGAATTCAAAGCTATTCCCCACTTTTTCTTCTATCAGAATTAGTGTATCTGGCTTTATATTGAAGTCCTTGATCCACTTGGACTTGAGTTTTGTGCAGGGTGATAAATATGGATCTATTTGTGTTGTTCTACCAGCAGACATCCAGTGAGACCAGCACCATTCATTGAAGATGCCGTCTTTTTTTTTTCCATTGCATAGGTGTGTGGGTTTACTTCTATGTCTTCAGTTCAATTCCATTGATCAACCTTTCTGCTTTTATGGCAATACCAGGTGGTTTTTATTACTATTTCTTTGTAGTACAGTTTGAAATCATGAAATACATCGTGAAATTTGCAAACAAATGGATGGTACTAGAAAAGATCTTCCTGAGTTAGGTATCCCAGACCCAGAAAGGTAAACATGGCGTGTGCTCACTGATAAGCAGATATTAGTCATAAGTACAGGATAACCACGCTGCAATCCACAGGCCAAAGAAGCTAAGTTTCAAGGGGGACTCGAGAGGGATTAGAATCTTGAATCTCTTGAATCTCACTGAATAGGGGGATTAGAATAGACATTGGGAGTGGAGGAAAGGAGGGAACTTGGTGGGGGAAGGTTGGGGAAGGGAGCAGGAGGGATCTAGTAGGGGGAGGATGGAGGAAGAGGGTCCTGGGAGAGAGAACTGGAATGGGTGGAGAGTGTCTCTGAGAGGAGCTAGAAATCTAGGACAATGGAAACTCCCAGGAATCTACAAGGGTGACCCTAGCCAAGACTCCTGGTAATGGGGGTATAGAACCTGAAAAGACTTCCAATGGAGGGATGGGGACAGCTACAAAACCTTTGACCTACAATTTGTCCTGTGTAGGGGTGAAGATGGAGCAGAAATCGAGGGAAAGGTTAGCCAATGACTGGCCCAGCTTGAGACCCATGCCACGAGAGAGCGTTAGCCCCTGACACAATTAATGATAATCTGCTATACTTGTAGACAGGAGCCTAGCATAACGGTCATCTGGGGCTCCAGCAGCTGGGTAGAAACAGATGCAGAGACCCACAGCCAAACATCAGGCAGAGCTTGAAGGATCCTGTGGAAGACGAGAAGGAAGGACTGAAAGAGTCAGAGGGGTCAGGAACACCACAAGAAGACCTACAGAATCAACTAACCTGGGTCTATAGGGGCTCACAGAGACTGGTGCCTCCAACCGGAGAGCATGCATGAAATGGTCATAGGCCCTCTGCACATATGAAACAGTTGTGAAGCTTGGTCTTCATGCGGACTCCTAACTACAGAAGCAGGGGCTGTCTCTGACTCTGTTGCGTGCCTCTGGATTCCTTTCCACTAACTGGGCTACCTTGTCTAGCCACAAAAGGAGAAGGTGAGCCTATTGCAACTTTATATGCCAAGGTAGGTTGATACACATTGGAACCCTTCACTTTTTTTCTACCTATCTACAGACTGTAATAAAGTTGCCAATTTACATATTTTCCAGCTACTGCCAAAAATTTATAATTTTATTTGTGTCTACCTTTTCTTTTGAGTTGTTTGGAGCAGACTTTGTAGCACACACATGTAAAATTTTACAGAGGTAAACTTTTGACCTTTGTAGTGCTTGAATTTTATGCTTAGGAAAGCTACCCCCTCCAATTAAAAAGCAAGCAACTATTCTACTGCAATTATGTTTTGATTTTATTTGATACCCTTTAAAGCCTTAATTCTTTGCCTGGGATTCATTTCTGCCTGTGCTATAAAAGGGATAATGTATATTTTCCTCAAACAGGTAATCGATTTCCCAAGTTAAAAAAAAAAGGTATTGATCTTAGCTTCTCTTTCTGTTCCTATGATAACATATTCTGACCAAAGCAACACGAGGGAGAGAGTGTTTATTTTAGCTCACAGTTCAGGACATAATCCCCAACGCCTGGGAAGCCGAGACAACAGGAGCTTGACACAGCTGGCCACATTGCCTCTGCTGGCAAAGGAAGAGGGCAATGAATGCGTGCTGGTACTCAGCTGAGTTCTCCATTTTATACAGTTCAGAATTCCCTGCCCAGGCATGGTCTCATCCACAACTAAGACTGATCTTCCCACATCAATCTCTCCCCCGAAAAGTTTATCTGGAGCCTGTTCTTCCAGGTTATTCAAAGTTTGTCAAGTTGACAATTAACAGTAATCACCACAGGAGCCTAGGAAATGAGTTCCTCATTGGGATTTATTGGCACAGCACAGTTTATTGGTCAGCTTTTAAAGTTCCATAAAAATTGGTATTAGACTCTGATAAACTCCAAAGAGAGGTAGAGAGACAAATTTGATGTCATAGTCAGAACTTAGATAATATCTCCATTTGTTCACTTTTCCTAAGCAAATGTTAATTTTCCTTGGAAAAGCCTTACACATTTCTGTTTCTTACTATTAGGCATTTAAAAATACTTTTCAATGATTGTTGCTAATAGGCTTCTCACTGATTAGTGCTAGAGTGAAGGAAAGCCATTTTCCTTTACATGATCACGTTGTATCTTGCTTGCTTCTGTTATTATCATCTATGGGTTTTCAGCTTACTGCCCTGGATTTTCTAGATAGACAATCATATCCATAGTATTTGTTCACATGTATTTGAAGAACTAGGTTCTCAACCAATTCAGCACTTTTAAATCTCTATTTTCAGTGTCTAATTTTTATCTTTATTAATCACTTTCTTAATTTTTCCTTTGATTTACTCTGTACTTGTTTCTGAGTTCTGGGTTCAGAACTCAGTAATTTGTTTACAATTTTTAAATTACGCTTATTTATTTATTTTTGTTTGTGGATTAGGTTTGTGGGAGGGCACATGTCCTAGCACCAGGTATGGAAGATGGAGGATAGCTTGCTGGACTCAGGTCAGCAATCCAGTGACACCTGCTAGCTTTCCCCTAAGCAGAGCTACCTTAGCCTGCAGTGTTATTTTCCGAACCTCTGAAGTCTTGACTGGATTCTGCTCTGTCTATATGCCACGGGGCTTGTCACATAGTGTTCTCATTCCTATTCACTTCTGTGCCCGTCTTCTGCCATCCCTCAGTCAGTCCTAGCTTTCCTTTTTAACATTTCCGGCATAAATAGGATCACACTAGAATTTTCTTTCTGAAATGGACTCTTTTCACTCACCAGTGAATCGTGTGACACTTGCTTAGATTGTTGTATATCTAGTTCATTCATTTTTGCTGCCATGTAACAGGCAGGAATATGTTCAATGCCTCTCTCCCTCCCGTTGATAGATATTGAAATTGTAAATTCTTTTGCTATCAGCAGCAGAACGGCAGAGAACGCAACGTGCATGTGTTTGTTCCTGGCCATGATACTTCAATAAAAATTAGAGAGAGCCTACTGAGCTGGCAGCATGGGAGCACAGTGGCTTTAAAGTACCCATTGCTCGGCGGCATTGTGTTTTTAAGAGACATTTATGAATGATGTGCTGTGTGGCAATTTATTTCAATGGTCTGGTGCTTTCCAACTCCAGCTGCCCATTAGAATTGTCTGGGGGTGTGTTTTTAAAAATACTGCTCTCTGGATCGGCTTCAGAACAGCTAAATCAGAATCTCAGGAGCCTGGGGTTCAGTGTTAGTATTTTTACAAATCTCCTCAATGGTTTAAATACATAGCTTCCTTTGACAACCACCGGTCTTGAAATGGAGTCATTTTAACCACCTCTGTTCTGTTCAGATCCGCAGAGCGACTTTGGGTTGGGGGGAGGGAGTGGGGGGAGGGAATGGAGGGAGGGAGGGGGGAGGACAGTCAGTTTAGATCCACTGCATCATTTGCAACAATAAAAATGCAATTTGGACAAGAATTATTGTTTAACCATGCTGGAGAGGTGGCGCAACAGTTAAGAGCACATATTGTGGAGGGCTGGGTCCAATACCCGTGCCTCAGATCTTTTGTGGGGCAGACCCTGCTTCTCATTTATAAAGCCAATCTTCCTCTGGGAAAAGCCGGCTGCTTGTAGGACAGAAAGAGAAAGAAAAGTTTATCTACTTTGCTGCTTAAAGGAACAAGGGACGTAGGGCACTTATCAAAACTCTGCTGGATAAAGTGTCTTAATACATTCATTTAAAAGAATAGGTGCACTTTAAACAAATATTAGGCCACGTTAACTTGCCAAGAGGGCAAAAAGGACTCATGACCCTCTTGGATTGATGATGTTAACTTTGCTGCTTCAATTAACATGCCAAGCGTGGGAGGGCATGTAATGGAATTCCAGCCACCCTTAGCAGAAAGGCTGCTACCAAGCCCGGAGCAGCCTCCTGTGGACCCAATCCCAGGCTCCTGAGCCTCCTGGGAGCCATGGCTTCATATCCTGTTCTTCTTCTTCTTCAGCAGCAGAAGTGTTGTCTGCAGGTAGATGCCGATGGCTGCTGTTATGGGGCACAGGGGCGGTCAGCAAAAACATATACTGCTAATGTATACCGGGGTCGAGCATCTGTGCCCTAAGGCAGCTCCCTGTCACCCCCCCGTTTGCACACTGGGGTTACAGATCTCTTTAACAGCCCCCATTGCTACCTCTCATCCGTGTCTGGCTCCCTGTGTGAATTCTAACTAAAACCCTAGGGAAGAGGGCAATGGGCTTGGTCGATGTGGCTATGGATGTTTGCATTCATATCTGTCTTCCTCTCTCATTGGTATGGTAGGATGATGAATGACTCCCCAAATATCAACTATTAGTCTCTCGAGCCTGTATGTGATGTCTTCATATGACTTTAAAAGAATAAAAAAAAAAAAAAAAGAGTATGATAGACTCTCCATGAGGTTATTTGCATTCCTCTGATGGCCAGTGAGATTTATGCAGTTACATAAAATCATGCACATATACGTGAAATGAAAGAAGTGAAATTGTGCCGTGGAATAAAGGAGACAAACAGTCCCCCGGAAGGGTGAAGAAAGGGAGGGCCGGAGGAGCCTGGCTGGAGCATGGAAAGTATTCAATGTACAGCAGAGACTATCATGAGAAGTTATGTGAATGAGTAAGCGGCTGGGGGAAATGGCTCGGTTGTTAAAATGCTCACTATGCAAGCGTGAGGACCTGAGTTCAGATCTCTAGGCACCTGGGTGAAAAGCTGCTGAGGCAGAGACAGGTGGATTCCTGGAGCTCCTGGGCCAGCCGCTCTGGATGAAGAGGTGAGCTCCAGGTTCTGTGAGAGACGCTGTCTCAAAGAATGAGGAGGAGAGAAATAGAGGGAGACATCTGATGTTGACCTCTGGCCTCTAACACATGTATGTACCTGCATACATACATGTACATGGGGACATATAGATATCTGTCACATATGCATACACCACATACGTATATTTATATGTCATTTTGGAGGTTAGGAGATTGCCAAGCAGATCTTCAGGAAGAACTCTCAATGTCATGGCAGCCATCTGAGAGGAGGCAGCGTGATCACGAGACAGAGCTGGGAATGGTGCAGGTCAAAACACGGTACCCAAAGGGTGGAGCTTTGCTCTGAATGTACTTTGAACTAAACGGCACCGGAAGGCCTTAGAGTCAGTCTCAGAGCCAAAGCCTTCCTGACCTACTCCTGCTACCCCCTCCCCCTCAATTTCCCTCCAAAGTGAGTCAGGGACACCAGGATTCCTCTCGCCCAAGGTGGGCCATAGAAACCAGAACAGTTTTCCCTTATAGTCAGCCCAACTAAAATATTTTTTTTTAACTTTTAATTGGTTCTTTGTGAATTTCATATCTTGCATCCCAATCCCACTCATCTCCTCCTCCCTGCCCTCCACTCTTGCAAGCTCTCCTTCCAACAGAGAAAAAAATATAAATAAATCTTTTCTGACCCTTTCCTTCCCTAGTGCTTTTTTGTCTGGCCCTAAAGGGATTCCAGTCGGGTAGCAGTAAGTCATTGTGAGGGTTTGTTTTTGTCAACCTGAAGCAAACCTAGACTTTTCTGGGAAGAGAGAATCTTAAATGAGAAGATACCTGTATAAGACTAGCCTGCAGGTGAATCTGCAGGCCATTTTCTTGATTAACGATTGATGTGGGAGAGCCCGTCCCACTGTGGGTAATGCTGTCCCTGTGCTGTCCCTGGGGTTCTGAGGTACATGAGGCAGCAGGCTGAGCGCATGCCAGAGCATGGGCAGCAAGCCAGAGGCAGCATTCCTTTATGGTGTCTGCCTCAGTTTCTACCTCCAGGTTCCTGCCTTGTGTTCCTGTCATCCCGACTTCCTTCCATGACAGACTGTGATGCGGAACTGTAAGCTGAAATAAACCCTTTCCTCTCCGAGTTGCTTTCGGTCATGGTGTTTTGAAACCATAACTAAGACAGCTCTAGACCCTTCTTCCAGAAGGCTTGTGCCCCACTGGGAAGGAAGGAGTCCTGCCAGAGAGAAGACAGAAAGAATCAGAAAGAATCAAAATGGATAAGGCCTTCTGGGCTCCCTGTCTCAGATTTTTACCATTATCACATACCCTTCTTGTTCAATCATGTCGCTACATGTGCTATACAGCTGTCCGCATTTTTTTTTTAATCTTAACATGTCCTGTTCATTGAACCTTGTCTTGAATTCTTAATGCTGAAGGTTTCTGTACCATGGTTACATAATTCTAAAAGTTTATTTATTTATTTTTTGTGTGTATACTTACGTGTGATGTACCTATTCATACATGTATGTGGTTGCATGTATATGCATGTCTAGAGGCCTGAAGTTGACTTTGTGATGTTGTGTGTCTTGCTTGACCACTCTCCACTTTTCTTACTGAGGCAGGGTCTCTCACTGGACCCAGAACTCATGATTCTGCTTAATGTAGCTAGCCAACCTGTCCACCCCCCGACCCCGGCTTCTCTTGACCCTGCCTCCTATGTCCTGGGGTTGAAGGCAGGCCAAACAGCTCATGTGGCTTTCACATTGGTTCTAGGGCTCCCAAATTCCTTAACTGAGCAGTACCTTAGTCACCTAGCCATCTCCCCAGGTCACTTTTCTCTTGTAAACCTTGTTATGGGACTGTGGGCTGTGACTCTGGTGGAGGTGAGAAAAAGTACCAAGAGTGACCAGGGATGGCAGGAACCTCCAGTGGCTAAAAGACATGGATGTCTCCTCCATCTCTGCTGACACTGGGAATTCAGTCCAGAAGCATGGGTGTGGACATCTGGCCTGCAGGATTGTCAGAGAATGAAACTCCATGTCTTAAGCCACCAAGTCTGTGGCAATTTGTCATACAAGCCTTCAGAAACATGAATACGTTTGTCACATGGCTGAGAAATAATGACATATGTTATTCATTCATTTGACAAACATTTATATGAGGCAACTGCACTGGCACAGGAGAGGCAGACAGGAAAGGGAACATTCATTGTCCCCAACTCTAGCATATGCAGTGCTTTAAATATGCATATTTTTCCCAGGGAAATTTTAGACTCTGAACCAAGTTGGGTAGAAAGGCATGTACTACAAAGATTGAGCATCCTTGTAAATGCTAATACGGAAAGTTTCTTCCCGGGCTAAGTGACTGCTCTGCATAAAACCTCAAGGGCAGCATTGACCCAGGCAAGAAAGGTAATGACATGAAGCAAAAGCTCATCCTTTGCTCTCTTGGAAGCACAGACAGAGATTGTGATCCGAATGTTGAATCTTAAGGCCTAATCTTTGTTTCAAGATTTATTTATTTATTATGCAGACAATGTTGTCTGCATGTACACCTGCACACTGAGAAGAAGATGCCAGATCCCATTATAGATGGTTGGGGAGTCACCATGTGGTTGCTGGGAATCGAACTCATGACCTCTGGAAGAACAGTCTGTGCTCTTAACCTCTGAGCCATCTCTCCAGCTCCATGGGCTAAGTTTTAAAGACCACAAGTGTTTGCTGGGTGCTTGGTGTGTACCAGTTACTACTCAACCAAATTTATGGCAATTTGGTGTGATTGATGTGGAGGCTGTGATTTCTTGATGGAAAGATCAGAAATGCTCTGCTCAGGTAAGCAGAGATCCAAAGGAAGAAAAAGAACGAGCCAGTCAAGATCCAAAGGACAAGAGGGTTCCAGGCAGAAGGAAAGCCTGGCGAGAAGCAAGCGGCCGTCTGGGGACCAGCAAGTGGCAAACTGGCTTATCTTAGCTGGCCAAAGGATTAGCAACCGAGAGAGGGAGGCTTCTCCAGGCACTAAAGTGGCCCAGCAGTCACAGACACCATCACGTTCCCTGGAGCAAGGGAAGGCTGCTAGCCTGTCCTACGGGATTTTTCTCAGAGAGGCAAGATATACACAGGTGTGCACGAACACACGCAGACACGGCAACAAAATGGACTAACACGACTCAGAAGTCAAGACAAGATTTTCTTTCTCAGGCCCGTGTAAGGAAATACTGAACAGACTTGATACAGGAAGTGGGATAGGGTTAGGTGAATAGACTTTTTGGATTTCGGGGATTTTAGTTCTTTGTAACAGAACCTCCAGCCTTTTTCAGTTTGCCTGTTAATCATTTGTACATCGATCATACGACACAGCTTACATTTTGGAATGTGAGAGGGGGAGCAGGTTCTTGGAAATAGTACTACTCAACCGTGGGTACTTAACCGTGGTTTGGGTACTACTTAACTGTGGGTTAGCTACTACTTCACCATGGGTTGGCTAAGACAGCCAGTCCCAGGGATCCAGAGAAGAGTGTGAAAAATGTTGATCCCTGGAGGGCTTGGACCAGCAGAAATGAGATTTCCAGAGCTCCGGCCCCTGAAATGCTGTTAGGATGCTTGTGCCCAGCAATTTGAAGGTAATAAAACTCTGATTCAATTCCACAAATGGAGACAACCGAGAGTCAGTGAAGGGAGGTAATAGACCATGCTTTGTACAGAACAGGCTTGAGCTTGAGTCCCACCCTTCCCTGCAACCTTGGGAGAATTGCTCTTCAAACCTTAGTGTTGTGGTGGGGTGAAATGTAGCCCCAAAATCATGTCTACCCAGAACCTCAGGCTGTGACCCTGTTGCAAAGAGAGCTTAGAAGATGCGCTTAGTTAAGGTGAGGCTACACTGGATTAAGGCGAGCCCTAAATTCAATGGCTTGTGTCTTATGAAAAAGGAAGGGATTGAGATACGGAGCCACAGACAGACACACCGGGAAAGAGGAAGAACTGAAGTCACAATGGCCAGGAGCCAAGCATACTAGTCAGCTTTCTGCTGCTATGACAAAATGCTTGAGAAAAACCAACTTAGTACAGAGAAAGGGCTTACACTGGCTTTCCAGTTATGGAGGTTTCACTCCATGGTAAGTTGGCCCGGTGCAATATGGCAGGAGCACCCAGAGAAGGAGGCTGCTCACCTCACGGCACTTGGGAAATGAAAACAAACAAACAGAAACAGAAAGGAAAAGGACAGCACCCCCTTTCAATGGCAATCCAGTGCCCTACCTTTCTTCCTTTAAGTCCCACTCTCTAAATGTTCTGTCTCCCAGCAGCGCCACAGCCAGAGGACCAGACCTTCACTCAGCACAAAGGCTTTGGGGTGATGTAAAAGAAGCTCTGTGCCAAGGCATGGAAGGCTTCTCCCCTCACACCTTCAGTGTGGCCTCGTGGACCTTCATCTTCGGTTCCTAGCTTCCGGGACTCTGGGAGAAAACATGCTTTAGGCTACTATGTTGCTTTTTATTGATGTGATAAAAAGCCTTTTGGGGGGGGAAAGGGGTTAATTCAGCTTACACATTCTAATCACAGGCTATCCTGAAGGGAAGTCAGGGCAGTAACTCAAGGCAGGAACCTGGAGTCGAGAGCTGAAGGAGACCATGAAGGAATGACGCTGGCTGGCTTGCTCTCCATGGCCCCATCAGTTTGATTCTTTTATAGAACCAGGACGGCCTGCCCAGGGACGGTATCATCTGCAGTGGGCTAGGCCCTTCTCCATCCATTATTAATCAAGAAAATGCCCCCTCAGACTTTCCTCCAGGTCAATCTGACCAAGGTAATTTTTTTTTTCAGTTGAGGTTCCCTCTTCCAGATGAGGATAGTTTGCATCAAGGTGACAGTTAACTAACAATCACGCACGTATGCACTCTGCCGTGGCGCTCCTGAGGAAACCAACACAGTACCTTCATCTCTACATGCTTGGTCATCTGTGAGGGAGTCAAAGCTCCAAGTTACGCTTTCCCTTATTTCACCAAGCCACGGGGGTGCACACTGGGAGCCACTGGCACAGGAGGCGACTCCTCTGATACATAATGGATTCCTGGTCAATATTAGCCCAACACATGCAAACACAATATTGTATCATTAGTAGCAGACCTGGGGTCCGGCTGCCTGGGCCAGCAGGCTCACATTCTGGTGGAATATTATGATGCTGAAAGATAATTATACGTGCCAGAACGAAGGCTCGGTGATTAACAGCGCTTCCAGAGGTCCATTCCCAGCACCCGCATGGCAACCCACAACTATCTCTAACTCCAGTTTCAAGGGATCCAGTGCCCTCTTCTGACCTCAGTGAGCCCTGCACGCATGTTATACACAGATATACAGGCAGGCAAAATATCCATATACATAAAACAAACAATAAAAATAACTAAAAAAAAGAAGGAAGGAAAAAAGGGAAGGAGGGGGGAAAGAAGGAAGGAAGGAAGGGAGAAAGGAAGGAAGGAAGGAAGAGGGGAGGAAGGAAAAAAGGAAGGAAGAAAAAGAAAGAACTTAGTCAGAGGTGGTGTGAACCAGAGGCAGGTGGATTTCTCAGTTCAGCCTTGTCTACATAGTGAGTTCCAAGGCAGCCAGGATTACACAGAAAAACACTGTTTTGAAAAACCAAATGGTAGTAGTAATAATAATAATAAATAATATAATAATAATTATTATTATAATAACAATAATAATAAAACATGATTTGTACTGAAATCATGAAGAAATGAAGATGTAATAAGGAATAGTGGTAGAAGGAAAACAGAGACTATAAGCCGTGGGGTGTGGGGTGTGTGTGTGTGTGTGTGTGTGTGTGTGTGTGTGTGTGTGTGTGAAGGCCAGAAGTAAACTTCAGCCTTATTTCCCAAGTACAATCCACCTCGTTTTTAGAAACAGGATTTTTTGTTGGCTTGGTGCTTGACATTTTGGCTAGTCTGGGTGGCCTGTGAGTCCCAGAGACCCACCTGGCTCCGCTTTCCCAATGCTGGGATTACAAGTACATGTTAGCATGTCTGGATTTTACACGTAAGCTCTGGACATCGAACTCAGATCCTGATGCTTGTGCAGCATTTCACTGGCTGAGCTATCTCCGTAGCCTCCTAAGCTATTTTTGAGGAAGGTGGTCGGAGGAAAAGCAGCTCTCTGGACAGGTGCTGAGGGAATAAAGACCTAAAACTCAAGTGGGTGCTGTCTCCAGGTGTTAGTGAGCCTCGTCGGGGTTTTCGCTTTGGTTGTTCGCAGGCGGGTGTAACATACAAGGAGTTTCGGTCCATCCCTTGTGCATGAAGAACGCTGTGGCCTTCCCCAGGACTCCTGAGAGAGGAGATGAGTGCGATGGTATGTCCCCACCAAAAATTTAGGTTAGGGTTTGGTCCACAGTGTGACAAAACTGAGAAATGGTGGCATTTTTAGGAGCTAAGAACTAGCGCTTCTAACGAAAGTGAACTATTTGTAGGAAGAATGGTTTTTTATAAGCTCAGCTGGCCACTTCCACTGTCTCTTGTCACGAGACCTCCACTCATATCCCCACTTCCCACTTCCTTGTCTCTTCCTCCTGAGGCCATCACCCGGTGCTAGATAGACACCAGGGCTACACTCCCAGTGATCCAGCATTCGGGGTTTATTTTTTTTCTTTTTTAATGTTTTTTATTAATTAGTTATTACAATTTATTCACTTTGTATCCTGGCTGTGGCCCCCTCCCTCGTCTCCTCCCAACCCCTCCCTCCATCCCTCTTCTCCTCCGATGCCCCTCCCATTGGGCAATTATTAAGCTGCTCCTTTTTATAAATTATCCAGCCCTAGGTACTTTGTTACAGCAAAAGAAAACAAAGATTATGATGACGTCTCATAAATTAAGACGAGCAATCAAAGCTTGTCCATCAAGCCTGAGGTGGAAAGGTTTTCTGGTGTAACAGACTTGGGCTCTTAGGTTGATGTAAAGGAGAAATGAACTGAGAGAGTAAATGGTGCAGTCAGATACTCAGGTGGATTTTGTTATTGTTAATATCTTATACGTGGGAGCTGGAGAGGTGTCTCAGCAGTAAGGAGTGTGTTCAGCACTTGGAGAGGGTCTGAGTTCAATTCCCAGCACCATCCTTACACAACTTATAACCACCTATCATTCTGGCTTTGGGGGGATCTGATACCACTGGCCTCTGAGGACATCTGCCCTCCTGTGTACAGACATAGTAGACACATACATACAATTAAAAATAATAACAGCAATTATTAATCAATATTACTGTGATAAATAATAATTCATGCAATGATATAGAATAAATAATTATTATAACAATTAATAATTGTTATTATTAATCTGTTTGGGCAGTGGGAATACACAGTTTGTTTTCTTCATTAATTTATTTATTTGTTCATTTTACATCCCAATGGAAACCCCACTCCCTCCTCTCTTCCTAGTCTCCACCCTCCCACCCACTTCCCCCAAACAATCCCCCCACACACACACCAGGTACTAACCTGCCCTGGAGCATCAAGTCTCATCAGGGCCAAGTGCCTCCTCTTTCACTGAGGCATGACAAGGCAGCCCTGCTAGGGAAACAGATCCAGAGGGAGGCAACAGAGTCCAAGTCAGAGACAGCCCCTGCTCCAGTTGTTAGGGGACCCACTTGAGGACCAAGCAGCCCACAGCTTCATATCTACAGGGAGCCTAGGACCATGCATGTTCTTTGGTTGGTGGTTCAGTCTCTATAGCCCCCATGAGCCCAGGTTAGTTGGCTATGTAGGTCTTCTTGTGGTGTCCTTGACCCCTCCAGCTCTGTCAGTCCTTCCCCTTACTCTTCCACAAGACCCTGAGGATCTGGGTAATGTTTCCTAATTTCCTGCTAAATACCCAGCCACCACTGGTGAGCCACTGTTCATATTTGGGACTGTGAGAAGTGCTACACAAGAGCGGTCTGAAGCTCCCCCCGCTGCCACACACCATCTGACACCATTGCTCATGAAGGCACCATGAAGAGTAGATGAGAGAGATGGTCCATGTGCTCACCCTGCCCCACAGTACCCCGGGCTCCTGCTCCTTGATTCTGAGAAGCATGGAGTCCCCTTAGGAGATAAGAGGGAACTTGAAGGAATTTATTCCCTAACCTCTGGCCAACACATGTTGCTGGAGAGCTTTGAAGTGCTACTTCAGGAGAGGTCTTCTCAGAGGACTCCAGAGATAGAAGCTCATTGCTGCCAAGAATGCTTGGCAATCCCCGTTCTGCTCAGCAGTCCCTCCACCATCTTGGAGCAGATCACCAGATGGCTGACTGTTGGAAAGTCAGCAAGCTTTCCTGAGCCCTGGGGTACTCATATGCAAATAGAGAGAGTGACAGTCCATCTCTTTCAGTTAGAAGCTTGGGTGAAGGACAGATATCTATTAAGCAGCATAATGTGCCTGATATTAATTATACTAGTTGGGCACATGCGTTGAACCAATTCACGTACCCTTGCCCATAAGTGCTATACAGTCTAGTGGGAAGAGTGGAGTTTGATACGTTACAAGCCAGCATTAGTGGAGGCAAGGAGAAATATGACAAGAGTCTGGCCAGCTCTTTGTGTCTGACACAGGAAAAGCCTAAGGACTGAAAGGTACAAATGAGCCAACTTTTGCTACTTTAACTAGGAGTATGATTACTGGCTATTTTCTGATGCTCTCTGTTTCTTGTCAGCTGTGATGTAAATAGTTCTTCTCTGCCACATGCTCCTGCCTCCGTGATGCTCTGCTCAAGTTCATGAGGCTAAGAAGTCATGAGCTGAACTCTCGAAAGCGTGAGCTAAAGTAAATTTTCCCTTTCCTATTTTCTATCCCTTTCCTATTTTCTGTCTGCCAGGCTTTGGATCACAGTAATGCGAAAGGACTTATATGGAAGGTTGGTCCTGAGGATTAGGGTCATGTCTATGACTAATGCTGACCATGTGGGTCTTGAGTCTTCGGAGCTGATTCAGGAGAGGAATTTGGAAGTTTGGAGGTGCAGGCGTGGAAAACCCCAAAATGCTGTAATCCAAGCTCACATGGGCAGTGCTTGTGGGGACTCAGATGTCAATATGCCAGGTGAGATGCAGGCAGTAAAGAGCTCTCATGAGGTTTCAGATGGGAACAAGGACCTATTGGTCGCTGGACTACAGGATACACATTCTAGTGAAGCATTTGTCTGTAGCTTGCCTGTGTCCTGGAATGTTGAATGAAGCTGAAATCAAAGCAAAATGGACTCTGACCTGGCAGAGAAACTTTCAAGACAGCTAGCATTCGGTCTGTGGGATGCTTATCATCCTCTATGTTTAGCCAGGTTTGCAGTGAAAATTAAGAGTATGAAGCAGAGCAAAAAAAGATACCTCAAGGGAATGCCAGGGACTTGGCAAGATCTCATCCACCACAGGTCCCAAAGTATAAAACATCATAGCAACATAGAAAGCTGGCTAATGTGCTTGGCTCCTAGCCGTTATCACTTCATTTTTTTTTCCTTTGAATAAAAGATCGATTCCCAGGTAACCAGCTCCCAGAAGAGCCATTGTAAGAATGTCATTTCCCAGATTCAGCTGCCTAGGCAGAGGCTGCCACAACCATGGTCTGCAAAGCCCTGGATAATTGCTAACCCTGGCAATAGAACTTGGTATCATCCGCCTGATGGTTCTGGTTTTGCAGGCATGCAAAGTGCAAAAGTTAACAAGGTCATGGAGGTGTCCACCAAAGATTCTGAGGAAAAAGTCCTTGTAGCAGGGAAAGGGGGGGAAGCAGTGGGAAGAGAAAGGGGAGGAGGCACCCTTAGGGTGTAAAGCAAATAAACGGAAAAAACAAATAAATAAAAAGTCCTTGAGGCTAGGTAATATGTAATGGGGGTTAAATCCCTGCAGGGAACCTTCAAGAGGACAATGCGTGAAGCCACAATGGGGATCTCAGGATGCTGAGAATGCCAAGAGCATCAAATGTCTGCTGAGGAATCTCTGAGCAATAAACGGAAGAAGCTTTGCTCAGCAAACAGCAAGGTCACAAGGGTGGAAATGGTCCCCATAGGCTTTAGCATTTGAAAATGTGGTCCCGAGTTGGTGGCACTGTTTGGGGAGATGCAGAAGGTGTGGCCTTGTCGGAGGAAGTATGTCACTTGAGGTGGGCTTTGGAAGGTTAATGACCCACACCATTTCCAGTTACTCATTCTCCCTCCCCTGTGCCTTGTGCTTGCGTTTGAAGACGTGAACTCTCAGCTTCTGTTCCTGACATCATGCCTGCCACTTGCTGCCAGGATGGACTCTGGAACCAAAACAATGCTACCATTACCCTCTGTTTTGGTTGTATGGGCCATTTTTAATTGGGTCTTTCTCATTCTTCTACTTGAATTATACAGTTTCTTTGCAGGCTGCTTGACGGGCCTTTATCAGACATGCCTCTTGCAAATGTTTTCTTCCCATTCGTGACTTGTGTTATTCCCCTGACAGTAACTCTCAGAGAAAGAGTTTTAGCTTTAGTGAAGTCCGATGTACCAAGTCTTTCTTTCATGGATGACGCCTTTGATTTGTTTCTAAAAAGTTACTGGTGAACCCAATATTATCTGCGTTTTATCCATTCAAGGTGTCTTAGGGTTTCTAGTACTGTCATGAAATCCCATGACCAAAGCAACTTGGGGAGGAAATTTAAATTTGTGCTTTTAAATTTTCACTCATTAGAATTTTGTGTCTTACATATCCTGAGTCACAGTCATTGACAGAAAACAAAGGAGGGCTCAAAAAACTATTGCAGGGGTCAGGAAGGAGTGCTGGCTGCTTACTGGCTTGCTCTTCATGGCTTGCTCAGCCTGCTTTCTCACAGAATCCAGGGCCACCAGCCCAGGGATGGTCCTATCCATAATGGTCTGGACACTCCTCCATCAATCACTAATTCAGAAATTGTCCTACAGGCCTGTCTGCCTCCAGCCTGAACTTATGGAGGCATTTTCTCAGCTGAGCTTCCTTCCTCTCAAAAGACCATGGCTTGCGTCAAGTTGACCAAAAAAACTAGCAAGCATACAAGGAGTTTATAGTGCTTCATTTTTGTGTCTAAATCTGTGGCCCATTTTGAATCAGTTTTCATGAAGGAGAGAGAAAGGCCTGCATTTAGGCTCTTTTTTATTTTTTTAAAGATATTTATTTATTATTTATACAATGTTCTGCCTGCACACCAGAAGAGGGACCATATCTCACAGCAGATGGTTGTGAGCCACCATGTGGGTGCTGGGAATTGAACTCAGGACCTCTGGAAGAGCAATCAGTGTTCTTAACCTTTGAGCCATCTCTCCAGCCCGCATCTAGACTCTTTACCTTCTGATGTCTAATTTATTCAAGCACCAAAGAGTGTTCTTTCTCCAGTGTGTTGTCCTTACCTCTTTGTCAAAAACTGGCTAATTATATTGAAGTGAATCAGTTTCTGGGGGTTCTATTCTGTGCCCTGGATTTATTTATCTATGCATTTATTTTATATTTTAGGAATGAAAATTGATGTTGCTTATCATGAAAGGGAAGTACTTCTAGAAACTGGCCTGGGCCAGTGAGCTGAGGTAAAAGCTCCCAAAGGTCTTTTCTATTTATTGATTTGGCCACTTCCATGGCCCTAAGTACTATAGCTCTACAGTAAGTCTGTGTTGATGACTGCTCTGGCGTCTTTGTCTCTCCATGTAAAATTTTAGAATAATCTGTCGATGGCTAGAAAGGTTTGCTGGGAATTCTGTTTGGCTTACAATGAATACATGTTTTGAGTTGGGAAGAGGTGACATTGTGGCAAGACTGAGTGTTCCTCATGCTTTTAAATTTTTACTCACTGGAGTTTTGTAGATTTCCTCATAAGACCTTACACAGGTTTGGTTAGATTTGTACCCAGGTATATCCTTTCGTGTATGTGTGTGGTGACAACTGATCTGGCATCACATTTTTAAGTTCAAACTGTGCTTGTTCTTTGCAGGTATATAGGAGAACAATTGATTTTTGTATATTAACCTTATATCCTGTGGCCTACTATAGTTAGTTATTCGTTCCAGGAATGGTTTGATTTTTTGTTTTCTAATCCCCTTGAATTTCTACATAGACAACAAAGCCATCAATGACTGAAGACATGTTTATTTCTTTATTCCCCATCCCTTTATTTTCTTTCTTAGTCTTGCTGAATCTGTCAGGACTTCTAGGATAATATTAAAGAAAAAAAAAAAGAGGCATGAGAGGGAGCACCCTTGGTCTTGGTAAGAAAATGTCTCCCCACTGGTTATGATGTCATTAATATCTATACATTTGTTTGTAGATGTTCTAACCAAGTAAAGAAAGCTCTCTGTTTCTAATTTGCTGAGAGGTTTCTCTGTGAGTAGTAGGGATTTTGTCAAGTGCTTCTTTTAAAAGTGCGTGTGAGAGAGAGACACACGTGTGTAAGTGCCTGCAGAGGCCTGAAGGTGGCGTTGGATCCCATTGAGCTGCAGTTACAGGCAGTTGTAAGCTGCCCGATGTGGGTGCTGGGAACCAAACTCTGGTCCTCCGGAAGTGCAGAGGTTGCAGAAGTGCTCTGCAACATTGAGCCATCTCTGCAGCCCGTGCATTTCCTGAATCTATCAGCATCACCATGCAGTTTGTCTTCTTTGACACATTAATGTGATGGATTTATAGCCATTCTTTTATGTTGAGCCAGCCTTGAAGACTCAGGATCTAAGTTCCTTTTGGTTGTGGCATGTTATTCTTCTACCATGATGCAAGATTGGACTTGTTACTATTTGGCTAGAGATTTTGAATCTGTATTCATGAGAGCTATTGGTATATCCCTTTCTTTTTTTTTTTTTTTTTTTTTTTTTTTTTGGTAATGTCTCAGTCTTGTTTTGGTATTAAGTGATGCTAATATTACAAAGTAAGTTAGGAAGTGGTCTCTCTGTGTCTATATTGAAAGATATAGTTTAAAAATGGCATAGTTTCTGCCTCAAGAGGAAATCTAAAATGTGTTTTGTAGGATTCACAAATGAGTCATTTGGGCTTGGCTCATTCTATCAAATTATTTAATAAGCCTCGTTAAATGACTTGTTTCTTATTATGTGATTTTGACATACTGTATTATTTAAGGAATTATTCCATTTAACATATATTACAAAGTTTATTGGTACAGAATTACATGATTGTGCAGCTATTCTTTCAATGTCTGTGGGTTCTGTAGTGATGTCCTTTTCATTTCTGTATTAATAAACTGTGCTCTGTCTTCTCAGTTAAGTTGGCTAGAGGCGGATAAATTTTATGGATTTTTTCAGAGAACTAGTGTTTGGAGTCATTTATTTTCTCTATTGATTTCTTGATTTCTGCTCTAGTTTCTCTTTTTCTTTTCTTCTGCTTACTTCAGATTTAACTTGTTCTTTTTCTAGTTTCAGGGGATGGAAGAATAGTTTATTGATTTTAGATCTTTCTTCTCTTCTAATACATCCACTCAGTGCTAGAAATTTCCACACAAGCACTGCTTTTACTAATCAAAAATTTTGGTAAAGTCTGTTTCCATTTTCGTCACATTAAAAGTATCAACTTATTTTCACCTTTCTTCTTGGACCCTGTGTTCTCTAGTGGTACCTTGCTTAATCACCATGTATTTTTGAAATTGTAAATTAAGTAATAAATTTTTCCTGTTTCCCTCCAGAATATTTTTTTTATCTTTGACTTTCTATAGTTGAAAAATGATATGCTTGACTGCAGTGTTTTATAGTTATTAGTTTTTTTTTTTTTTCTTTGTGTTGGCATTTATCCTGCCTGGTGCTCACGAGAGTCCTGGATTTGTCTGTGGTTCCTGTTGTATACCTATGTCACACCTTTCTTAGTTTTCCCTCGGGTCTGTGGGGTTTGTGTTTGTTTGCTTGTTTTGTTTTTTTTGTTGCTATTTTCAGTTTTTGCTCCTTTCTGTTCTCTGTTTTTGAGATTTCTCCTAATACATGGCTGTCCTGGTGTACCTCTGAAGCACTGGTTCGGGTCTTCTTATGAAAATGGATATCTACAGATGCTCATATTGCATATAACCAGTTCACCTATGTGCTTTAAGTCCTCTCCAGGTGGTTTATGGTACATAAAAGAGTATAAACACTATGTAAATAATTGTCTGAAATATTGTTTAAGGAATATTGACCAGGAAAAGGTCTTTGCATTTCAGTACAGGTGTAATTTTCTCTGGTTGTTTCAGTCCACAGTTGGCTGAATCTACAGACCCAGACCCATTGATATGGGAGGCTGACTATACACAAGCTCAGAAATTATTTCATCATACCCCATGTCTGGGGTATGAGTGAGCAGTTACAGGCATTCTTTGTTTATGTTACAGTGGCTTTTCTCTCTAGCGTAGTGGTTCTTTTTTACTCTTAGGCGTTCCATTACTCTGCTCATGTATCCATTTTTAAATTGTCTATTTACCCATTCTTAATCTTAAACTATTGTTCATGGTTATTTTAAATTCTGTTTCTAATAGCACCAACATCCTGACCAAGTCTGGCTTTTGTTCTGTTTCTTCAAACTGTTTCTTTATCTCTTAATTTGGTGTAACTTTTCCTGATGAAGGCTATTTGTAGTGTACCCAACCCTGGCTTCTGTGGGAGTTTTCTGACCTGTTGTGAATCTCTGTGTTGGAGGGATAGCAGTTTGCCCTAGATCCCCGTTCCTACTACAGAACTAAGATGAAGAGATTGTTGTTTACAGTGTCTCTAGATTTTTTTTTCTTGCCATCACATTGATATATTATTTTCAAGATTCTCACTTGTAAAACTGAAGGTCATTTACATTAACTTTTTTGAATTTCATATAAATACTATTAGAAGGATATCACCTACTTTCTTTGACATTTGTTTTCTATAGATAACACCTGCAAATGAATGTAGGTGTAGACACCTCTATTTTTTTCACAGCTGCGTGATACTATACTTTAATAACATACCACAATTTTTCTGTTCTCTACTGACAGTAGCATGAATTGGACAAAGACTCCTGATGAATATATGCAATGATTTTTTTTTCCTACAGCATTTATCTAAGCTAGAACAACTGAGTTCAGAGTATGTATATCTTCCAGCATGAAGTTAATGCCAGTGTTCTTAACCAACAACAAAGACAAAAACACACACAAACCCAAACAAGAAACAAAACCAGTATCTATTCCCAGTAGGGGCACATGAAAGTTCCCTTTACATTGCACCTTTGTATCGCCAGACATATTTTTTAGACATCTCCCCCTTTGATTTGTGATATCAACATTTCAACTAACCGGGCTTCTATACAATGATCCACGTATCCCTGGGCTCTGTCTTATTTCTATATGTTCTGTGTCTGGTTATTGATCTACATAAACAACTTTTCTTAACTATGACTGAGAGAGGAAGACACCGCCTGACAGACCTGCCTCCTCACTTTTATTGGTTCTCTTTAGCCCTTGGCTTTTTTTTTTTTCTTCTCCAAGTTGCAGAGATTTATTGATCAGTGTGATGAACTCCCCCAAACCAACATGACTTCATGCGCTCACAGGAGCTTTATGGTGAGCCTTGTGGGTTAGAAGCCGGGGGCCTTCTTTCTTCTCTTCGATGTAGTCCACATTCACAGGGTAGAGCTTGTATTGTTCGCTGTTTGTTTCAGGCTCCGGGTTATTCTCCCTGACCCCACTGACATCTGGATTGAGCGATCCCAGGCACATCACGAACAGTGCTGCTCCGGTACCTCCTGCTCCAATAAATATGAAGAGAGGAAGGAATCAAGCTGGGCTGCCTCTTGGCCTGCTCAGTGACCTGGCAGAGCATGCTTGTGGCGTAAGCCCATTTCCACAGAGACAGGAGAACAAGCCCCGGACACACACTGAGCAGCTTCTGGCCATTGGCTTAAAAAAAAAAAAAAGTGTCTTTAATAACCACTTAGCAAATCCCACGAATAAGCTTATTGTAATGTTGACTTGACTGGGACTACATTGGATCTACAGGTCATTTATTAATAGTTTTTAATAAATACCATAATTTTCCCATTAAAATTCTTTTTATTAATCATTAGATCTATTTTTAATTTTTTTCATTGCACTCTCCCTAACAAGCATTACCTTTGAAATTGTGTGTTTTACAATTATGTTTTATAACTTTTTGTCAATATGTAGGGAATTACTCACTTTATGATATTGTTCTTTTATGCTTCAACCTTACTAAGCCCACTTGCTGATCCTCGACATCTCTCTGTAGAGTCATTAGCATTTCTCTGAGAATGCTCACATTCCTTTTAGCTCATGTCTACCTTGCTTCTTCACTTTGTGATGGTCAGCGTTGTTTGCCGCCTTGACTGGCTCTGCTGCCTCGCCTGAGACAAGTCTTGGGGCACCTGTGTGGGACTGTTATTTAAATCAGGTTAGCCCGTGAGGGATTATCTTGATTAGGCTAACTGTGGTGGGAGACCCGGGTACATCACTCCCTAGGCTTGGGCTCTGGACGAAGTACCAAGAAGAAAGCAAGCTGGCTCTCAGCACCTTCCGCCCCCTGACGGCGGATGCAGCGTGTACAAGCTTCTACCGCCATGACATCCGCCACCGTGGACTTCATCCTTGAAGTGAGCCCAGCTAAACCCTCTCCTTTAGCTTGCATTTGTCAGAGTACTTTATCACCACGACCCTAATCCCTGCACCTTTTATTTCATTTCCCCCATTTCACTGCTAAGTAGTACCTCCAATGCGGTACTGAATAAAAGCGAGGATTCCTTAAAAAATGTTTTAACCTTTAAATATAAGGTTTATTACGCACCGTTGGGAGACACCTCACATTGGGTTAAAGAAAATTTCTTGTATCCCTAGTTTACCAGTTTCTTTTAAACCGTAAGTGGATGTGATGACAGGAGTTGTTGTTTCTATTCCTCAACGTGTTAAACATATGAGAACATGGTACAGAGTCAGTGGAAAAGACCCTCTAAGCAGAAATTGAGAATGAAAAAGAGAACTTAGCACACTTGAGTCTGTTAAAGGGCTGAGGGTGGGTTTTACATACTTCCCTGGGGATAAATATAAATAACACTAGCCTATTAGTCCCCGTCCCAACTCCTGCTGGAACAAATTAGCACAAGTTCTGTCTCCTGAAACATCACAGACAGAGTCTCCTGCGGTTGCAGAGGTCAAGATTCTACCGTTGCCTTCTCTTGGCTAAAGTCAAGATGTGAGGAAGAATGCTTTTCTTGTGGAAGCTCCCGGAGCAAATGTGTTTCCGACTCTTCTGGGTTTTGGAAACTGCTGACTCCTTGGCTCACGGCCCCTTGCTCTATTTTTTTAAGCCAGTAGCCTGGTGTCCTGAGGGCTTTCTCTGCTTCTATTGTAACATGGCCTTCCTTCTCCACGAGAACCTTTGTCACCAGTTGGACTCACCTGAACAGCCTGGATTTATATCTCAAGAGCCTTAATCTAATCTCGTCTGCGAAATCTTTTTGTTGTATGAGGTCATGGTATTGGGCCCTAGGATTGAAGATGTGAACACCTTTAGGCCTCACTATTTACCTTGGTGTACATGGCATGCACTGAAGCAGGCCATATGTGTTGGTTTTTAAATAAATAAATAAATAAATAAATTGCTGTTGGCAATCTCATGCGATTCCACCGAAAACACCTCAGTGTCCACCAGTTCCCATGGATGCTGGTGGCAAAAGGATGCCTAGGAGTGGAGGCCCACACCTCTCATCCCAGCATGGAGAAGGTTGGTGCGGAAGGACTGTGAGTTGGAGGTCTGCCCCAGCCTCACAGTGAGTCCTTGTTTGGAGAGCAAAGGGAGGGGATGGTTTTGCCATCAGCTGCCAGCCCTAGGCCCGGCCTGTTGTTTTAGAGCGGTGTATCTGGAGTTTCTAGAGGACTGTGTCTGTCAGCAGAGACTGAGGTTCTTCCCTGTGACTCCCGGGAAGCCTCAGTGGGCTTCTCTCGCCAAAGCCACGCACCTCACTGCAGTCTCCGAGGCAGCAAGAGGCCTTCCACGCTGGGTGAGGCAATCCCTCCAGCCAGCAACAAGACCTTCTAGCAAATCCCACCACACTGTCGTACAGAAAGGGCAGCCTGGGGCCCTTCTGTGCTGTAAACACACGAGGGACTGGAGAGAAAAAAAATCACATGCCACATTGGAGGCCAAAGAGGAGAAATGGCTTTACGTTTTTCTATTGAATTCACTATAGATTTGGGGGGTACCCATTTGGTTTTCTGCAACCATTTATTTTGCCTATAAATCAACACATATGGTCTAATACAGGCCAAACATGCAGACCTTAAAGATGTCTATATTTAATGTTACATTCAATTATTTATCCTGATTAGTGGATTTGGGAGCACCCCTAACCTTCTTATTTCTAAGACTTCATTGTCCTCAACCTCATTTCCACCCTAATCTGTGGGTTTGCATTTGTAAGTATTGCCTTTAATAATGATTTTGGAGGGACACTCCCAGCCAAAATTCAAACTTTACCTGTGGGGGGAAAACACTAGGCCCTTGAGGATCAGCAGAGATAGACAGAAAGGAAGTCACCTTCCTCCCCCAACCTCTGTGGGACCCCTCATCCAAGGCATTCTCTTTGCTGCCAATTGGCTTCTCCAAGTGAGAAAGAATAAACTAATTTTATACCTATTCAGTCCAATAAAGCTCATTGTCCTACTTCCACCTCCAGCGATAAGAGGCAGGAACAGTTCATTTTCCATTGCTAAGCAACAGCAAAACCAGCGCTCGGCATCTGTGCCCGGCCTCACCGGCTGATAGGGATCACTGTCTAAAGTTCTTGTTTGCGTTCTGAAGTCCACAGTAATTGTGGATCCCTATTAGTCTTCATTAGGATGGTTTATGGCTGGCCTACCTCCAACCTCCACTCAGTGGTCTGAATGGACCGTCTTCCTAGGGAAAGAGGTATTTGGCAGTAAAAACCTTGCGCGGATTTCCTCCACTCGTTTCCCTTCCATGGCATGGGAAATGGTCCTCACCCATGCTTCCCTTAGCCTGGGAGACAACTAGGCTACTGTTGAGGGCATTGGAGGAGATGGGTGGAAAAGAAGGCTGTGTCCTCGGGGGCTGGCCTCCGTCTACTCTGCGGAAAAAGTAGGTCAGTGGTGCATAGGTCTGTTTGGTGAAAGAGTCCTTGCAATTTGGGGCAGAAAGCACGACCCTTCTTTCCAGAGCCTTTTTCCACAGATTCAGGAAGCAGTCAACTCCTGCCTGGCTAGCTCAGGGATGGGCGAAACAGTGGCCTTACTGTAGTGGCGCGGTCTCAGCGGCTTCAAAGAGCTGCCCTGGGCCACCAGCTCCCAGGTGTTGACTCACCCTGAGCTTGGGAGCCTGCCAGCCCGGCCCAGCAGCAGCCCAGGGCCTTACATAACTTGTCCTTTGGCCCTGGCTCCCAGTTCCAAGGCTGATCCGAAAACAAATACAGGAAACGGCTTCAAGCAATTAGTGAGAACGTTGTCCTCCTTTTCAGATCCCATCCCCAAACATCTGTATCCCCTCACCACTTTTCAGAGAGCACGGTTCCTGACAGCCCTCTTACACCCCACTGTCCCCCTAGGTTGCTGAGGATTTCTTAGGGCCATACTGGAAAACAAGCCTGCTTGCTCCCCCTAGTGTACACGCGAAGCAAAGCATTGCAAATTCAGTACTGGAAAGCTCGGGGTCAGCAACAGATTGGGGTGGTCCCATTCCTGGGGAAGGGTGTGGGGAAGAGGCTAGAAAGTGTCCTTCTGTCCCGTCCTCCACCCTACCCTCACCCAGTCCTGCTCTTCTCGAATCCTCACCTATACTTACTTCTGCTTGTGATCTAAATCAAGTAGTCGAAGTACCCCAAGCTCATGGAGGGCAAGGAGAAAGAGCCTTGCTAGTGGTGGACAAGTGTCCAGGCCCAATGTCTGTAACAGACTCTATGGAGTAGAGCTGCTAGGTTGCTCCCTCGCCTCTCTTGGGTAAGAGACACCTTGGGGTAATGATCCCCCATCAGACGAAGCTGGAAGGCCAACTCTGACTGCCATGCATCTTGGATCCTGATCATCCTGTACATCTGTCTCTTCCTGCCCCCAAAAGAAGACAGGATGGAGTACAGGAAAACACAGAGGAACCTGTTGTCAGACTCTAAGGCAGGGCCCTGAGGTATGAGGAGGGTACCAGAAGCTGATCGGACACAAAGGACTGAAAACCACCTTCTGAGGGGAAGTAGGAAGACTGTGGCGAACTGGAAAGCCTGGACCCTCAACCGAAGAAAGAGTTTCTTGGACACTCTTCCCAGGCTGGCTCCCTTGATTGCCGTAGAGAGCAGGCTGGCGAGTGCGTTCCGTGTTCTGTACCAACCTCAGTGAAGTATGAAGCCTAATCGTGCTTGGTTAATAATGTCTGCTGTGAGCATAAAACGTATACCTGGTGACCAGACAAGGAAGCAAGAAGATATGCAAAATTCCCCTTATGGGACTAAATTGATGGGGTGGCTTTTTCCAGATTCCCAAGTTTCCTGGGGTCCAGAGCACTTATCCTCATCATTCCCCTTGTTACTTTGCAGAACCCTATGGCTGACCAAAAGGCTGATGTGGGAGAAAAACAGAACGGAGGTGAGAATGTGCCCACGCCTCTCCAGTCCTAAGCTACAGACTTATGGCTCCACACAGGTACTAAATGAATGTTCCTGCACGCCTGGAGAGGCAGTGCTTTGAGCACGTGGGGAAAGGGGTGATGGGGGGGCGGCTGGCCAAATACGCTCTTGTTAGCGGCTCAGCGCAGAAGAGCCCACTGGAGGACAAGGCCATTGCCTGCACGTCATAAACACAAGAAATGGAAGAGGCGGATCCAGGGTGGAGCTGTCGCCTTCCTCCAACTCTGTAGACTCCCGTACAGCCACAGGCCATGGGGGGGGGGGCACTGAAGGGCTGGCTTGCCTCTAACACTGTCCACCGTAGCCAGAGGGCCCCTGCAGGCGGCCGCAGAGTACCTGGATCTCACTGTGTTCCCCTCAAAGTGCACCCCGGAGCTTTTCTGCTTTTCGTCTATGCCTCCACTCTAGTCTTAGCCACGGTCACCTTTTCCTGAAGGTAGAGACAGAGATACACTGGCCTCCGCAGTAGTCAGGGGCTGAGACAGGGTCTCACGGTGTAGCCCAGGCTGGCCTGAAATTCATGATGGAAGGCAGACTGCCTCCAAACTCACGGCAGTCCTCCTGCCTAAGTGCTCGATTCTAGGCACGCACCTCCACAGTTGGCTATTCTGGCCTCTTGACAGCCCTCCCTGCGTCTTCCCTTCTGCTAATCCCTTCTGTCTATTCTCTGCCCTGGCGCCCCCTCTCCAAGCAACAGTCAGCGGCATGATCTTCTTGGGCACAGGACTCTCCCTATAGACCCCCCCTTTTCTCCCAAACCCCCACAGAGCACCCATGGCTTCTCTCTCTTTCTCTTTCTTTCCACTCCCGTTTCCCTTGCCTCACACAGCTGCATTAGTCCTTCAGAGACAATTCTCCTACGCCAGATTCTCACGAAGGCCCTTCTCTCCCGAATCTGCCCTTCTTTTCCTCTTCTATTTGGCTAATGTCATCTCTGTGCTTGGTTGCCACGTCCTTAGGGAGCTCACTTAGCACCTTAGACCATCCCCATGGCACCGATCACTGTCATAGCTCAGTGTTTATAAAATGATTTGCATATCAGCTCTTCCCTGTCGGCCTCCAAGGTTCGAGAGAGGTCCAGAACTTTTTTGTCACCTTGTCTTAAGGACCTCCCAAAGCCCTAGCACACTTCCTAGCACAGAGCAGATAATTGATAAGTTAATAAACTGGGTGGGGAGAGGGTGGGATGGATGGACGGACGGATGGATGATGGGAAGAAGCTTTTAGGCATTAACGACTGCTTTCGCTATTTCCAACCACACTGGAAGAGTCAGAGCCTGTGGCTGTGGTCCTACCCAGCGAGGGAGATGTGAGAGGAGGCCTGAGCGACCACAACAGAGGGGCGGAAGGGTGGTGTGGGATCCCAGCTTTATTTCCCAGGGATCTCAGGTTGGCATTTCCAAGACAACCAGAAATAGGGACCCAGAATTCTACTTCCCAAAATGCAATTTAAAAAGAAGAGAAACCTAATGGAGAACTGACTACGGCAGGAAGTTAAACTTCAAGCCTCTGTTCATGTCGCTGGGGAAACCGTACAAAGAGCCGGCCGCATTTCTGTGCTTTTTGTAGCAGCTTTGAGCCATCCTCAACAGCCGCAGTTACCTCATTGCCAAACAGCGTGTTGCTCTGCCATGGGACCATCCGAAATCTAAGAAAGCTGATGTGTCAAGCAGTTTCCCAAAGCTTCTTTCTGTTTAGAAGGCAAACTCCAGAGACTCTTACCCACTAATTGGCCATGTAAATTGTTACCTCATGAGTCAGCTACCACACAAGGGAAATAACGTTGGTTTGGGGGCTCCTCGGTGTCTGTTCAGGGCCCTTAGGCCTGTGCTGCCGGTTGCTTTAGTGGACAGACAGACAGGAAGTAGCGCTGGGATGCCTGTGAAGTAGGGAAAGTCTTGCAGAGTCTTCCAAAGACGGACCTTGGGGTTAGTCTAACAGATTCAAGACCTCGGCCGGTGAGGCCGGAGAAATGGCTCCAATGGCAACATGCGTGCCCTATAAAATTGGACACCTGAGTTTGAGCCCCTGAACACATGTAGAAAACCAAAGGGATGAGATGGCGCACACTTATGACCTCAGCCCCAGGGAGGCGGAGACTGTCAAACCCCCGGACATCCCTAACCAGCCATTCTCGTCTAGTCTGCAAACTCCAGGGTAAGGAGAGACCTGAAAACATGAAGAACACAGGCCTGGGGAAATACTTCTGCAGCTGAGGACTGTACTACAGACAAGGCGTAGCCTATCCCCAGCTAGCACAGAGGACAGCTCTCTAGGAGAGGAGCCCACACCGCATTCCCATAGTGCCCTGCGATTCCCTACTCCACCAAGTGCTCTGGGGTCAAACAGAGCATTAGGAGTCCTGCCTCTGCCACACAGACAGTCACACTTGAAGGCACCTTGCTGACACCTGCATCTGTGAGACACACAGTGCAGTTTGACCTCAGCTGGGTCAAGAGCCCTCTTGAGGCAGGGGTGTGAGTTGCCGGCAGGAGAGGAGGGTGATATAGGGAGGGGTCATGATGAGCCAGGAAGTAGGAGGGAATCAGTGAGAGGAGAACGAAGCCCACAGAGGGGCTGTCAGGCTCCTGTACACCTGGACAGGGCGCACGTACGCTGGACTCCCAGTGGAGCATTTTGGAGGAGTGGTATGGCCCACACTTCAGATTGTCTGTGGGGAGTGTGAAAGGCCAATAACTCTCCCCTACCTCTGTCCTCATCCTTCAAGGCAAACTCCCCTCATCTTCAGGTGCATCTGCTGGTTGAGAGAGACCTTCCAGTCAGAGGACACTAGAGAGGGATGTTTTCCATCTCTGTCATAGCTACAATCACAGCTAGTAAAGGTGGTCAGGCCCTAGGTAGAGAACGCAACGGGAGCTTCCCATTGGATCTGTCAAGTCCATAGTCACTCAAGACATAGATTTGAAATGACTAGGTAAGGATTATATAAAACAGCATCCTAAGATGTCTGACCCAGATCCTCAGAGTTCCAGGTGCTGCTTCCGTTCTTAGTAATTGCTCTTCATTCACAGACAATGATGCACTTTACGGGGAACACGACTCATTTGGGGTAAATGATCCTGGGCTGGCTTGGAAGTCTCAGCAGCTGGAGAAAGTGAAGTGTTTTTCACCTTGACCCACAGTGGGGGAACTTTGGAGGGAACACGCCCTCCTTTCAGACATCTGGGTCTTTTTCTGAGAGAAACTGAGGGGGTTCTAAAGCAAGAACCAAGGCTTGTGGCAGGGTGAATTACCTGATTTTGCCAGATGTTGTCATCTGGTTTACCGGGGCGGGAGGGAGGAGCATGGAAAGGGAGATTTGTGAAACACATATGCAAAATGTTCTGCAGAAACTTCCACGGTTTGAGCTCAAACTGCACGCCTAGGTGCCCAAAGAATGGACCATGTTCCTGCCACCGTCTGGACCATGTTCAGTTTCCCAAGTGAAGGCAGAGCCTGGCGTAGGAACACAGGAGACCTGAGTATCAGGCTTCCTGTTCTCTTGCACAACAATGAGGCCCACAGCATGGCCACCTTTTGAAATCTCTAGTCCTGAGCTGAAGGTGTTCCCTGAAGGAGGTCTGTTTTCACTGTGAGCATAGTGTGACCTTTGGGGGGTGGGATGGAAGCAGACCTGGCCCCTGGGGGCTCTGATGAGGAGAGACATCCAAAAATGTTGACTTACATCACTCAGGCAAGACGGCTCGCACGTAGCTGTCGTTAGCATGATTTTCCCCAGGTTTGGGATTTCCGACTGACAGCTGCCTTGCTCCAAACCCGGCCTTATGAGTTGGAGCCCTTCCTACCAGCTATTTTCTAGTTTCAACCATCACCCAGCTGGGCACCTGTCCACCCTCTGCTAAGTGGCCACCCTGTAGGTTGAAGGATTTTTCCCTCAAACATCTGATTTCAGGTCTGGAGAGCTGGGTGCTGGAAGTCACTGTGTTTTTTTTAAACCTGTGTCACGAGGCATACTGTCTCCCTCCCCCAACTGCAGCAGATACATCTGGCTCTCACTGGCTCCGTGCAGCCCCAGAAAGCGGCTTAAAAACACACTGCTCCAGCCGCCTTGTCAAAGCTAATATATTCGGAAGCTGAAGGTGGCTCCCAGGACAGCTATGTCGGGCCTAGCATTCAAACATTTAGTGGCCGAGTAATTACTGTAATAATTAATTTCTGTTGCTTAATCTAGCAATCAGGCATGTCTCTTTACACATGGGAAAAGGCTGGTCCCTATAGAGGTGTGTGTGTCTGTGTGTGTGTGTAAAATACAGAGCGACATGTGCGATGTAATTTAGGTAGGTCTGGAGATAGCTTATGGAATAAATAAGATGCTTTTGTGGCTGGGAGTTTTTCTCAGCGGTGGAACACGTGACTGGCATGCTTGAGACTCCTGAGTTCAATCCCCAGCACACACAAACAACGTTTTTTAAAAAGCTGCCTTTCATTTTGTTTGTAGTCATAAGTTTGGGAGGAAAAGAAAAAAAAAAGCAAATATGGAGAAACAAAAATTAAGCATGCCTAACATCAAATGCCAACTTTGTGAGAATTTTCCCTGGGAAGGATTTGGTCAAATGCTATAATTTGCAGCTTTGTCAGTGAAATGTAAGAGCTGCTAATCTTACCCAAATCCACCGTAGGCTTCTAGAGGCGTGCATGGGAATCTGCTGTAAGCCATAGGTTAGCTTAAATTTTTCTCGTAACTACATTTCTTAAAAGTCAAAAGAGCTGGTAGAATTATTTTAAAGTATAAACTTTGCTTAGTTCACAGTATTAGAGACAGTGATTTCGAATGCTAATAAATAGAAAAATGATAACAGAATATTTGACAATGCCTTTTCTTTCTACAGTCTTGGAAACCTGATGCATAATTTGCATTTATAGAACATCTCAATTTAATTACAAATTCAGTTCCTATGCCCGTGCAGGAGTATCCTTCTGAGGGAGGCTGAAGCAGGAGGATAAGCTCCAGGTCAGCCTGGGCTATATAGCAAGATACTGTCTAAAATGAAATACGTTCAAATCTTTGGTCTCAAAGGCTGTGTTTCACATGTTCGGTGGACACAGATGACTAGAGGCTTCTAAATTGGACAGCACACAGATACAGGCTATGGGCACCTCTGTGGTGCTGTGACTTACCCAGAGATGAGAACATGGCCATCAAACAGATACAGATGTTGCTTCATGTGTCCTGGCGTTTCTGAGAAAGCCCTCAGTGAACCTCCCAGCCTGTCAACTCTTAGTTCACTTAAAGCAGCAGCTCTTAACCCAGAGTCTCATCCAGGTGTAAGATATCCTGCTCACCACATGTTCGCATTACAATTCATGACAGCAGCAGCACTATAGTTATGAAGGAACAATGAAATAATATTATGGCAGGGGTCACCACAACACGAGGATCCGTATTTAAGGGTGGAAGCATTCAGAAGGTTGAGAGCCACTGACTTAAAGTCATCGGTGTTGGAGATCACTCTGCTGGTCTCCCATTAGTTCTGCCATGGATAACGCCTGTGGTATGTTGGCAATGACGGTGGAGCTTGCTTGGCTTACTTTCGGACACCTGAAGTTCACATGTGCTGACGGTACCAAGTTCTCTCCTGCGTCCACGACATGTCTTTTGGGTAACTGGAACGGGGCAGAAAGGCTGTGCCTCTTGCTCTTCCTATTGTGTTTGTCCGTTTTCTCTTGAAGGCTTTGGGTGAGAGTCTTGGAGCAGACGCACATCCTGTGTGTAGACATGCTGATGATGGGAGAGACATTTTATACAGAACAATAATACAGAGCTAACTTGACCTAGATATTCTCTATTCTTTTTCTCTCCCCCCACTTCTCTCTCTGTCCTCTTGTTAAGAGTAAAGGTACCTATGAGCCAGCATCACCCTAGAGGCTTTCTGCCCACTCCTGGAAAGAACACAGATGCCCTCCCTTTCGTTAGCCAGACCTTTCATTATTCTTATTCTATGTCTGCAATTCCAGCTCCCCTAGAGTCCAGAAGCTGATATGTGAGCGAGGTACCCCCTTTTCTTTGGTCAGTGACAAATCCTTTCTTTCCCTCCAGAACTCATTACTCAGACATTGATTTTTTTTCCCTTGGAAGCAGCTTGCAGGGTGATTTGATTCAATGTAAGCATGTATTGGATACCTTGATGGACTCAAAATGGGACTGTCCCTTTCGTATTCTTCTACCTCTTTTTGCATTCGTTTTTTATCTTCCTCGTGTTGAGGACCCTGTAAATACTGAGTCAGTGCTGAGCCCGTGCGATGGGGAATGCTGGGAAAGAGTTTAGGTTGACTGTGAACCCAGTGGTCTTGTCATCAGGAAGGAGAGGCTACTTCAATACAAAAGTGATGGAGACCATCAGAAAGCAGAGTGTTGTGATATGGAAAACATGATTCCATGTCCAAAAGAAAGGGAACAGAGACATCCCTTTCCATAGGACACCTGGCTGTACTTACCATGGGTGGCTTTGATGGAGCAGTAAGGCTGGATGGGATTGGGTAGCCACAGAGGCAGGACGCCTAGAGAAGAGAGGAACAGCCCTGGGGTGCTGCGACAGTCCGTATTGTCAGGTGACAGGATCCAGAGTCACCTGGAAGACAAGCCTCTGCGCATGCGTGTAAGGGATTGCCTGGGCCTGCTTAAGCGAGAGTGAAAGATCTGTCCTGACTGCTGGACGGAGTGACAGAGAAAGGGGAGGCGTGCTGGGATAGGATGTCTCAGCGGGTGAAGCACTTACCATGTAACCAGTGTAGGTGCTGGGCAGGCGTGGTGGCTGCAGTTTATGGGGGGTGCAGGGGGGTGGGTGAGCTGGGTAGTTAGACTAGCCAATCTGGGTTCCAACGAGAAGGTGACCAAGGAAGAAACGCAGTATCAACCTGGCTTCCGTACACGCAGGGGCTTGAGCACCACACACATGCATGTGCCACATACGTGTAAGCATGCAAACACATATACATGCGCACTGCACGCACATACACACATCACTTTTTAATATGAAGAGGAGAAGAGAAAGCCGGACACAGGGATGCAACTCTTTCCGCTTTCTGATTGTAGATGCAATGTGACCCCAAAGCCCTCCAGCCATGACATCCTCACCATGACAAGGATATACCCTTGAGCTGGGAGTCCCGCACACCCTTCTCTTCTTTCTCTAAGTTGCTTTGGTCGGTATTTTGTCATGGCAACGAGAGGATGGACGGAAACAGGCGGGTCGTTCTATCCAAGGCTAGCCAAGGGTCAGAGCCATTGTGGTTGAAGGGGCAGTCAGCACAGCCCTATTCTCAGAAAACCTCCTTTCCCCCTTCGTGACAGACTCCCTTTTGGTCTCCAGTTAATTAGTCCTGAGGCTGTGCCTCAGGATTCTAAGTTCCCACCTTCTGCCAGGATCGAGATTCCTTGGATTAGGCCCCTCGTATTTGGGTAGGGCCATATGGCCAGTTGCAGCCAATTAGCTGTGAGTAGTCATGAAGTGAGTCCTAGCCCAGATGTTCCATCTTCAGCCCCAATCTCTACAAGCTTTCTCTGAAGGGCCGGCTGCTCCATCCACCTGGGCTACCATAGCGCTCAGAGCCATTAAGCTGACCGACGTGAATAGTCACAGGGGACAGGGCTCGAACGCCATGTGGTTTTTATCCTCAGCCCTCCTTGGCTGTTGGACAAATGGGTGTCTTAGCTACCCAGAAACCTGCTGCTCTGGTGTTCATTTTCTTCTCCAGCTCTGCATCTTCAGGCTGTTTCTTGGCCCTTCCTGCTCTTTCTTTGACCCTTCCAAGCTAGTCTTCCTGCTTGTATGTTTCCTGTGGTGCTGGTGTGGGATTGAACATGAGCCCTCCTACTTCCTAAGCAAACAGTCTACTGCTTCTCCCCAAACTGCCCCTTAGGGTCTACCTTGGTAGAGGAGCGTTGGATCTCACACATTCATTCGGCCACTTAACGCAGTGGTGTGTGTGCGTGTGTGTGCTTATCCACTTATAAAACTGCACGGCGTGTATTCCGGCCCCAGAGGAGCACCATCAAGCATGACAGGAGCCTCTTGCCATCACAGGCCACACAAGAAGCAAGAGATAGGTCCAAGCCTGGAGCGCCAGCAGCCACTGGGCAGAGTGAATGAGGAGAGATGCTGGAAGTCTCCTCGAGGACAGAAGTGTGAAAGGGCAGCAGCGATAAGGAGCTGAGCTGGGCCTCTTCGGAGAACACCCAAGTGGCTGGGTCTGAATAGCCGGGGTGGTGTCTCGGGCAAGTGGTAGATTCCTATGAAATGGAGGGGCAGAGGCAGGTCCCCAAGAGCCTGGTAACCATGGCAACAGAGATGTGCACAGGCCATCGAAGAGATGCTCAGAGATTTCAGCAAAAGGAATGCTCAGATCAGGCTCGTGTGAGGTTGGAGAGAAGAAAGGAGCTCTTTTTTTTTTTTTTCCAGACAGAAGGAGACTTTCTGCATGTGCTTCTCTGTATATTTGTGTGTTTGTTTATGTTAGGCATAATTCTCTGGGGGGGGGGATAAATAAAGGGAGTGGTTCAAAAAAAATAAAAGGCTCTAGAGCAGTGGTTCTCAACCTTCCTAATACCGTGACCCTTTAATACAGTCCCCCATCTGTGGTGACCTCCCACCCCCTGCAACCATGAAACTATTTCGTTGCTATCACACAGCTATAATTTTGCTGCTGTGATGAATTGTAATGCAAATAACTGATGTGCAGGATGGCTGACGCTCAATGCCCCCCCCCCCCGGTTGGGGTGGTAGTGGGTGGCATCACTACCCTAGGACGAAGCATAGGAGAGTAGAGCAGTGGACACAGACACTGGTTAACGCTTGGGACCATGTGGTGAGGGGAAGACCAGACTGCAGGCGGAGGCGGGCCTGGCGGAGAGAGGGAGAAACGGGAAGATGCGAGGAGGGTGAGACCAGGGGGTGAGAGGGGTCGGCGAGGAAGCGAGGGAGCCTAGCTGGGACAGACACCGGACGCGGGCAATGTCCCGGAGCGAAGGGCTTCTGGAAGCAGGGTGCTCGGTAGCGAAGTTCAAAGTACTCAGCAGCACCATGGAGCTAGGTCATCCTGGCCACGTTGGTGCTTCCCAGCCCTCACCAGAAGGCACTTGGCTGTAGATTCAGGCCGGAGAGTGGGAAGAGCGAGAGGCATGCGGTCCAGTGTGGAACTGAAGAAGTCGGACATGGGAACCAAAGGCATGTGGTGATGAGGGTTCACCGGGTCCCCTCAAGGGATGACTGGAGGTGTGATTAGGACTGAAGTTTGAGCCTGCCCTCCTTGATGCAATAAAGACATCTTATAGTAGACCCCGAGCTTTGAAAATCGCTTTTTTAGCCCTTCCCAAACAGTTTGCTGAGAACTGTTTACCTGCTTTTCTTGATGAAGTGGGCGGGGCTAACGGTGTGCAGCTTGCAAACTCGCGGACACGCGCATGCACACGCACCCACACGGGCACGCATGCGCGCACCTGCACGTGTCTAGGCTTGCAGAAAAGCAGCTCGGAATCTAATACCTTGGGTTTAGAACTTAGGTCCTAGCATCCTCTTCCTCCTTCCCTGAAGCCTCCCTTCTCCTACCGTGTTAGACACTCTATCGCCGTGATAAAACATCCTGACGAAAGTAACTTAAGTGAGAGCGGGCCTAACGGCAGGGACGTCATGGTGGCCAGGGATGAAGGTGGCTGGACACATTGCATTTGCAGGCAGGAAGCAGCGGAGTCCGGATGACTCTGCTCAGCTAGCTCTCTCCTCTATGTGCAACCCAGAATCTAACGCCAAGGAACGGAGTGGCCCACCCTTGGGGCAGGCCTCCCCACCTCAGTTAGCCTAGCAAGATACTCCCTGTGAGCACGCTTGGAGGCCCGTCTCCCAGGCGATTCTACATCCCGCAGGCTGACCATCTAAACTACCTGTGAAACCACTTAACCAAGGGTCCTATGACCAATCAGGTGAGACAGTTGATTCTGCCTCCGGGATTTTATTGCAACTGCCTTAAATGAACCTCAATCAATCATGGTACTGTTCCAGACCAACAGATGATCTCCCTTGCTAAACTTTTTTTTTTTTTTGGACCATTGGTGTCTGCCAAAGGTCCATGTGTTCAAGGCTTGGCTCCCGACCAATGTACTAATGGGAGGTAGGGATGGTGGGACGAAGTTAAGTCATTAGGGACATGCCCTTGAAGAAGATATTGGGAATCAGCTTCTCCCTTCCTTCCTCCCTCCCTCCCTCCCTCCCACAAACCATGGGGTTAATAGTTTGGCCTCCTATTTTATGTGATTCAGGGATCCTCGTTCCTTCCACCTTGCTGCCCTCACCTCCAAAATCATTGCCCTTGTTTGTCTTCAAGAACTAAGTTACAGGCATTTCCACTTTCCCAGGAGTGAGGAGGGAAAGAAGGGATTTGGGGGTTTCTTTCCCTTCTTATAAGAAGGTGACTGAAAGTTTGGAAGTAAGGGACTGTGACGGGATGTCGCACCCATGGGCTGCAGACCATGGCCATTGATTGTCGGCTCCGCTCACTGCTGTTAGGGCCAATAGTGAGCCTCTCAGGCTCCCTGCAAAACGGTTTAACTTTGATCTCTCAGGCTGTGGCAGTTTCCAGGAACCACTGGGGATAAATCCCAAGGGGGCTCTCTCCTCTTTCAGCTCCCTTCCCTTCTGGAAAGGGCCTTGCCAGAGTTTTTGCCGTTGGAGCTAAACCCGGGATTCCTAATTCTTTCAGCCTCGGCTTCTCCGTTAGTAAACGGGGACCCCTTTGCCTACACGGCCTCCAAGAGGTTCCAGGGCAGGTTGGCGAAGGTGTCCCAAGGCATGAAGATGGATGCTGTTCCGCACCCTGGCTTGTCCCGGCTCGGGGCATCCCTAACCCTGAGTCCTCTGCGGGAGGGCGGTGCGGGAGCGCCACCGTGTGGCCGCGCGACATCAAAGCGCCGCCGTTCCGCCCGCTGGGGTATCGCGCTGCTCAGCCAGGCTTGGCTTGCCGGGAAGGGCATCTCCTCCGGGCCCCAGCTCGATTTTCTTGCACTGCCCCCTGGCGGAGCCGTTTCTATCCCGAGGTGCAGAGGGCACACGCCGAGGGACAGTTAACTTCACAGACTGCGTTCTAGCTGCCCGCGTGTACCTCAGTGGTTTGAGGGCCCTGGTCTCGAAAATGCGGAAAACAAAAAAGCAAGTCCCCAGAGAGCTCCCGGCCAGGTCATGCGTCTACCCCGGAGTCGGGAGAGGAAAACAGCGCAACCTGCAGCACCCGAGGAAAAGTGCGCACACTGACATGGACGGGTGACAGCAGCAAGAGGCATCCTGCCTTTAGGGTCTTTGGCCATCCAACGTGGCACCCTGTTCCAAGCTCGGTGACTCCAGGAATCGCCCTCCCCAGGTTCAGGAGATCCCTGTGTAGGCCAGGTCCTGGATGCTGGAAAGAGACTTAACACCCTGGTACTTCTGTCGCTATGGAAACGCCCTCCTCCCATTAGGTCTAAATGCGGGTTAGACATAAGCTGAACTCCCGCGATAAAAGAGCTATAGGGACCTTTAACTTAGAGTGGGAGAAATTGCTCCAGGTCGCCCAGTTAACAAAGGCGGAAACCCAAGCCATCCGTTCTCCGTTAGGAGAAGATAGGGCCTTGAACACTCTTTGCCTCTCCACCCGGAGACATCTCCACAGAGTGAAGAGCTTTACCCTGAGCAAGACCCAGGAAAGATGGGGATTTGGGGTGAGAACGCATATCCAATCCGAGAACCTTGATCTCTCTTCGCTTCTTCCTCAAGCCGTTCCCAGCGGCTCTCCTGCCTGCAGACTAGGAGCACGTCGGGAGGGTTCCTGGCACCTGTCTCTGACAGTGAAAGATGAGGCCGCCCAGTCTTAAGGGTCTGCCCCTGCTAGGGGGCATCCTGGCGGGGTGTTGCAAGTCTCTTCCAGCTTCCTGAATTCATTCTGCCTTGTAATTACGGACAGCTATTGATCGCACAGCACACTTGCCAAGTGGTAAGGGAGATCCGCGAATGAGCACACTCGCTGTTTACAAAATATGGCGAGCCTTGCCATCAGCATCATTGTCCACGCCAGGAAACGGGAGAGCAGGGAAGTCTCGCCAATGGCAACTCAGAGAGCACCCACCCTTCTCAAGACCAGGTGCTCCGGCAGCCACCACACTGCTGCTGAAGAGATACAGAGCATCTCAGCGGCGCTCGGGAGGCTGGAGAGAACAAGCATGCCCCCCCCCCCCAACAGAGCTTTGCAATCAAAGCCCTGGGATGGTAGAACCAGGTTTTCCTTCCTTATTTATGAGAAGGAAAGATATTAAGATCTTCTGTGCTTGTCTCTCATCGTTCTGTGCGGGAGGAAGGCGTTTTCGCCTCTGGGAGGAATACAGCCTGATCATACACAGAGACCCACGTGAAGATTTCGGTACCCTGTTAGAGACATCCTTCTCATCTGTGAAATTGCGCTTCTGTTTGGAGAAAAGATACTTGCACCTTTACGGCTTTGTTTTTTTTTTTTTTTTTTTTTTTTATGACAATAACGGATAACATGGGTTTTTTTGTTGTTGTTGTTTTGGTTTCTCAGTGTGGTCCTGGCTGTCCTGGAACTTTCTCTGTGGATCAGGCTGCCTTCCAATTCAGAGATCCACCTGCCTCTGCCTCCTGAGATTAAAGGAATGTGCCACCACCCCCCGGCTTTTTGTTTGTTTTGTCTTGGTGTGTGTGTGTGTGTGTGTGTGTGTGTGTGGCCTATACTTTGGATAGTGGAGTGGCAGCTTGTGTTTTCTAAAAGCACCTGGCCCAAATGCATTCCAGCTCACACTTACGTAACTGAAACACTCTCTTCGAAGATTCCTAACTGAACTTAGGATTCTTTCTCTATGTCTGCCTTTCCCAACCTGGACAACACCTGAGCCAGCTTCAACTGGTGGATTGGGATATCACCCCGGAGGCACATAACTTCTGAGATGGATTATTAAAAAAACTCCCTGCGCGTCTGCCTTGCTGTCTCAGGACATTTACCGCCATGTTTTGAGGTAGTCAATGGCTGTAGGGGGAAAAAATGACACATATAAGTGCCTTACCTTCCTTTTTTTAAAAAAAAACCTATAACTGAATATGGGTGTTACAAAAGATTTTGGTAGTGATGAAAGGTTTCTGAACACACAACAATCCCAAATCGGTTCAGATGCGTAATGAATCCAGAGCGTTCTGGGCTTTGTTCTTGCCCGTGCTGCATCGTGGGACTTCACCGGTTCTAAAGACACAGCACACACGAGCACTGTGCACTACACAAGCCCTCGCCCCAGGCACCGCCAGAGAATGCAACCTGGAGCTCAGGGGCTCAGGTTCCAGACCTGCGACCTGAATTGCAGCGTTTCGGTCTTTGTTGTTGTTTCTTCTGTACCTTTATTCTACCATAGAAACATAATGGTTGGATTACAGAAAACGAAGACACTTAATACTTTCCTGCATTGTTCCTGAAGAGGCAAAGTATTAAATTACTGTATCTTTAGATTGCATTGTGTTAGATTTTTGTTTTGTTTTGTTTTGTCTTTGTTGTTGTTGTTTATTTCCTTTTTGAGACAGGGTTTGTCTGTGTAACTCTGGCTGTCCTGGAATCAGGTCTGTAGACCAGGTTGGCCTCAAACTCAGAGATCTATCTGCCTTTGCCTCCCAACGGCTGGGATTAAAGGTGTGCACCACCGCCGCCTGGCCAGTGCTTAATTTTAAAACCCGATTTTTGAATTGAGTTTCATTAAAGATTGTTAAATGAATCTTAGTTTGGGATTAGCACAGGTATTTCCAATTCAGTTTTTATTCTGAAATGGCCCTGCATAGTCTTTGTCATGCACACTGAATATCTATGTGAGGCCACAGTCACAGCATTGATAATTCTAAAATCAAAATATCAGTCAGCTCTGAAAATCATTGAAGAACTCTATATCCTGCCGTGTCAAGATTTCATTCTTTATACAAGAATAACCAAGCACATTCATCTCAGGAGTGTGCAAAATTGCTCTCCTGTTTAGTAAGTGGTAAAAACTGTACATACGTATTTCACAAAATTGTTTTAAAATGAACTTCTCTGCGATTTATTGTCAGTAAATGTTTGATTTATATACCTGTCTTATATACACTGTATACTTATACACCTAGGGCTATGTAAAATTATCTAAGGTGGAAAAGGGTCATAAATGACTAGAGATCATTTGTTGGGGGAGGGGAGGGCTAGATTTTGAGCCACCTCAGCGTATGCTGTGGTGGACGGAGCTGGGCTCTGCCCACATTGAAGATTCAGAAGCAGAAGAGCTTATTGCCAATGATTTAATACACCAAGTTCAGGTGTCTGTAATGACACTTGTATTTTACTGTTATCATCTGCTCTTCAGTGAAGTTCAGGCAAATCTACTTCCAAGCCCACAGAGGGATTTCCCTAGGGAGAGCTCTAGACTTAGAATCACTAGAATCTCAGTCTCGAGATGGGGGGGCATACCACCAAAGCATAGGTATGGACCTCCAACACTGGAGATACGCCTTGAACCACACTAAGCAAGTCATGTGAGGCATACAATGACACAGTTCAAAATTTCAGTTTCCTAAAGTTCAAAGGACACTCCTTTAAGAACGAAAGTGGTGTGTCATGGGAACGGAGAGAGATTTGAATTGGGTGATCAGTCCCTCAAGGGCCTTGAGAATCCAGCTTCTGCTTAGGGATACAACGTCTTCAGCAGCTTCCGCTCCAAGATACAGGTCTGCTCCTGAGGCGTTGACTATGAGCCGACTTCCTGGGCCAGGCCCTGTCACTGTGAAGTGAGCTGACATAACAGCCTCAGAAAGGTATTAAAAAGAAAGCCTGCTACTGCCAGGCTGCTCTGACTCCTCTCTCCAGAGACCACGCCATGCTGCCTGTCTCTCTGGTCTGTCTGTCCGTGGTGTTAAAATCTTTTCTAATAAATGTTTCCCCCAGTGATCTGTCTCAGTGTCCTCGTGGACCCCCACACCCTGAAACCTAGCTTGTTTATTAGATTGTGAATGTAGCCAAAGTGTATACTTGCACGGAAGTGATACTGACGGGACTATGGGCTGTGAAACTCAGCACCAATGGTAACATTTTACTAGAAAGAAAGAAACAAACAAACAAAGAAATGAAGAAAACAAACAAAAAAAGAAACTGAGAAAGCCAGCCTCCCAAACTCAAGGTTCAAAGCAAAGCCTATAATGTTGATGTATATTAGACTTGAGTGTGAAGAATATATGAACATTGTTATTTAATTTTTAAAAAGAGTCATTGTGCATGCTATGTATTAATACCATTTTAGTACAAGTATCTGAATCTTTCTTTTTTTTGTTTCTTTTTTGAGACAGGGTCTACAAAGCCTACCTAGTTCTCCTGTCCTGGAACTCACTATGTAGATCAGGCTGGCTTCAAACTAGTGGAGACTCCCCTGCCTCTGTTTCTCGAGTGCTGGGATTAAAGATATGCACCACCATGCCTGGTTTTAAATGTTTTATTCCTGCATGTAAAACTCCCCACTCAAAGTTTCAGGTCACAGTCATTCTGGCTTTTCTGAAGTTCTGTGTTTCTTGAGTTTGACCAAGTGTGCTGATAATTAAAAGCGAGGCCTTTGGCCAGTGAGGGACTGACCGCTCAAGTCAAACGTCTTTCCCTCCCCATCACACACCCTTCCTTCGTACCACGCTCTTGGTCTCCTCCCTTTACAAAACAATCAGCAGGGCTCTGGCTGTAACGCAGCAGTAGAATCCTACTCAGCATGAACTAGGGCATTGGCACAGGTTGAATCTTTACACTGGTGCCTTTCCATGGAAGATGGGTCCCAGGGATTTAGATTTGCAAATCATTGTTCTGCCTCTTTTTGTCCCCATACTCTTCTGGCTAAGGATAATCCCCCACCTTGGGTTGAGTACAGGGAATGTGCCAAGCATCACTCAAAGTACCTTCTCTTGTAAGTGGGTTCTTCTGTAACTGCCATTTCGAAGACAATTTTTTTAAAAAAACGACGTTGGCTTAAAAGCTATTTGCTGTTATTTTAACAATACAATTTCTATTGTTTTTCCTCAAACCTTTCATGGCAGAGGGAGACTGAACCAAGCCATTCAGGTGGGAAGCTTTTTTGCTGAGGCTCTCAGGAGACCAGCCCACATCCTGGGACTCACGCTGCCTGCATTTTCTTCCTTAATCAAGATTACTAATCATTCACTGACCTACATGCCTCGTGAAAGGATGCTGAGTTTTGTCAAATGATTTGCAGCAAACTCCATGGCACCATTCCTTAGAACTCTCTCATTGTTTCTTTTAGGGAGAAACGTTCCTGGACCACTTCACTCAGCGCTCATTAGGGAATGATTCTCCCCTCGCCTTCTCAGATGCACAGAGCCAAGCTTGGAGGCTGAGAATGCCTTCTGCTCATTTGCTTTAGCAGCACCAAGGAAAGTACCTGATGTGCTTTGGCCACCTGCAAGGAATCCTGACTGGAAACTGTTGAGAGGAATTCCTGAGCCTCACATATGCCCATCGGTTCTGATGGCAGAACATCTCACCTGAGTGTGTGATGGCACCCTTTGTGCAAAGTGGCTCTCGGTTGTCACAGTTACTCCCGTGAGACAAAAAAACAAGAAGTCCCACCCACTTTATGAAAGAGACTAAGCCCAAGTACTGTCTGACTTGAGTGCGTAGATGCATAGGGCACGAGACACTCCGTTAACAATGATAACAACAGAACAGAGTGAACGCGTCTGCTGCCTAACTTGGGGCAATCTAGGCTCTCCATCCACCCTGTGGGTCCCGGGGATTGAACTCAGATCATCAACGTGAACAAGAATTCCTGGAAAGGAGCCGTGCAAAGACTGGTTGACTAGAACCGTCATGGAACTGCTTAGTGGCAGCTGTCTTTTTCGGCAGAGCCGTCTTACTTGCCTGAACGTAGTATCCTCGCTCAAAAGCTTCGTCACGTCATCATTGGTTCTCAGAGATAAGGGTTGTCTCAGGTCACCAGTGTGAAGAAGAACTCCCGGAAAGGAGCCGTGGGGAGGGGTAGACGACATTACCGTTGAATGATGTATACCATGGTGTAGTCTGCCAATAGCTCGTTTCAGATTGCCTTGGTGGGGGCAGGCAGTACTGTGTGGCGTGATCTGATTAGTGACAAGAGACACCAACAAAGGCTCTGACACCAACCGGGCTCTTCTCAGGAAGTGTTGAAAGAGTGTTGTCATGACTGTGTCCCTTCTCTTTCGACACCACATTTGAAACCAGGACAGCTGAAGCCAAGTATCCAGGTGACCTAGTATGTGTGTCTCAGTTTCTTGTCTTACATGAGTATTGGCACCATTCTGTCCTGCTTCTCAGTTTCCTCCGTACACATAGGAATGTGGCAATGGACAGTCCACGGTCCACGTGTGACAATTTAAGGTAGGTGTTACCTGTCAAGTGTGTGTGTTTAGCCTGTGTGCTGGTGACCATGGTCTTTGGTTTTCTGAGTGGCTCAAGAGGAATTTCAAAACTTCATCTCGAAGGACTTAATCCTCAGCTGCATGGACAAAATTATGAAAAATCTTACGAACTTAAAATTGTATAAATTGTCAAGCTTATAAAAAAAAATCTCACAAAACAGTGAGAATGTTCCTTATGTCCAGGTTCAAATGTGAGTGAGTAGAAACAAGAGGAGAAGGATGTTCAAGATGAGAAAAAAAAAATCCTATTCCAGCCCCAACCCCCAAAGGGTAAAGAAAGAATGCCATTAGGTTGTCATGAGACTCAACTCTTGGGTTGCAAGGCCCTGACCAGCCACCATAACAGGAGTCAGCCTGGAGCCTATAAAACCATTGGAGGATAATTCACCTGGGCCCATGTGGAGGTTCTGCTGGAGTTAGCGGTGTGAAGGAAAAGGCTTGCCCCTCTCCTTTCGGATCTTCCAGAGTCAGTACCATGTAGTTCCTGGCCTAAGGGTGGAGCTGAAATCAGTGAAGTGGCGCAGGGACTTTTCTCCCTGAGAGAAACAATGAGAGAGCGCTAAGAAATGGTGCCACTGAGTTTACTGTAAGGCATCTGACAAAATTCAGCGTCCTTTCATGAGGCATGTAGGTCAGTGAATGAATGATTAGTAATCTTGATTAAGGAGGAATATGCATGCAGCATGATCTTGTGAGGGAAAATCCTAAACAACCCACAAAAGAACCCAGAACACCACCAACAAACTCAACCCATGCCTAAATGCAGTGATGTTTCATTTGTAGACAAGCCATGCAAGAAAAGCAACTGCATTTCTGTAGGCTAGCAATGGACTTTGAAAACAAAATTAAGAACACAGTCTTATTTACGACAGCACAAATAGGAACAAATTAACAACTGTAAACTTTATAAGGATGAAATCTATAAATAATTTCTGAAAAAAAATATAATTAAATGGAAACTCTGCCCTGTGCTGAAGGATTTAGCATTGTGAATGTGATAATATTCCCTAAGATTATCTAAAGATTCAATGTACACTCTAACTGAATCCCAAATATCTCTTTTACAGATACTGGGAAACAGATCCTAAATTTCAATGGAAAAGCAAGAGCCCCAGAATAGCCAAATAGCCACAAGAAAACAAAACAAAACAAAGACTTTTATTTTCTGATTTTAGAAGCTAGAGTAATTAAATTATGGCACTTTCTACATGGAGAAAGCCCATAGGCAAGATGAGAACAGAGGGTCCCTAAAGAAACCATTGCATGTGTAGTCAATTGATTGTCGAGGAGAGTTCCTAGACAATTTACCTGTAACAACTAAATATCCACTGAGAGCAGTGATGTCGGGCTCCTGCCTCACACTACATAAAAATACTACTTGAAGTGGTCATCAACCTAAACATCAGAATGAAAACTCTGGGAGTCTTAGAATGAGAGTCTTAAAAGAAAACTCTCATGCTTTATTTGTTTCGACATTGCAGGCAAAAGCAATAAACAGGAAAAAAAAAAAAGTAAGCTGGACACTATCCGAATTAGCATTTGTGATTCAAAGGACACCAAGAAAAGGAAGAGACAGTTCATAGAATGGGAGAAAACATTTGTAAATCAACTATCTGGTAAGATGCTAAGGGCTGGGCAGATCCAAAGCTTTCCCTGAGGCCCTGATCTGTGGAGAATATAACTCCTTCTCTAAACCAGGAACATGCTTGGCAGAGTCAGGAATAGCCTGGGGCCAGAACTCTGGGAGCTTTCCCCTGAGGCCCTGATATATAGAAAGGGAACACAGTTTCTTCTCTAAAACCAGAAATATACTTGGCAGAGTCAGCAATAGCCTAGGGCCACAGCCTCGGGGGAGATGCGACTTTAGTTTTTGGTTCCTGAGAACTGACTCTGCCCACCTTATGGGGCTATGGTTGTCACTGCCAAGACTGCCGTGCACTGTCTGTGACTCACTTGGGACACTCTGTGTTCCCTTTGTGTGACATTGCTTGATTAGCCTGCTGTTTACTTTGTCCCGTTGTATGATAGCTTTCTGCTGATGCCATCCCACTTCGCCCCTAAAGACTGTGTGTAAGACACTGTACTTCTTATTAAGCATGCTTGACCTAAGAAACTGTGTGCAAGCTCTCCTGATCCCAAACTTGCTTCCTTATCATCTGACCTTCTGGTCCTATCTCTCAGGAACCTGTCCCTGAAGAAGGACCTGTTGGTACAGGTCATTAAGGCACTTCAGTCTAGATTATATAATGAACTCTTATAATTAAACAATAAGCAATGATATTCCAATTTCAAACAGCAAAGGATTTGAACGATACCTTTCCAAATAAGATACATCAATCACCAACAGGCAAAGACGGTGGAGGTCACTGACATCAGGAAAGTGATATCCAAGGTACAGAAAGACACTACTTCAGTCTTGGTAGAACGGCTGTAATAGAAAAGCCAGATACCGATGGCCATCGGGAAGGATATGGAGAAGTTAGAGTCGGCCGTGCTACCGACATCACTGAGACAGTGTAGTCACTAGATGAACTGGAGGTATTCAGAGTGATCTGGCTGTGGGTAATGTAGCTAGCTCATGGAATACTCCTGTAGTTCTGCAAAGTGCTGTAAATGTAGTTTCCAAAGGAGCTGGTACTTCTACCTCTAGCTACATAGCCAACAGAAAAAAAAAAAAAGTGATTTTCCCCCAGGCACTGTTCATAGCATTGTTTATACATATATATATATTAAATAAAAGTATCATGTGACTTTTCCAAGCTGATATGGACAAATGTCCACTCATCCTAGATTACGGTATTTGTGACGGATCGAATTAAAGAATTACAGCCAAGTGTAGGTTGAGTTTATTGGGGGTTGGTTTCAAGAGTATAGGTGATGGGTTAGTAATGGGGACATGGATGACCCAAAGGCAGCTAGCCTGGACAATGACTCATGATCACTCAAGCTGTGTTACTCCCTGCATGACTTGTATGCAGCTCCCTGTATGACTCCCCTGGTCAAAGAGTTTTCTCTCGGCAGCATTTGTTTTTGCTTGGGGAGAGAGGCTTTGTGAATCTTTTACAGGCCCTGGAGCTTTCAGGGACTGTAAGATTTGTTTACTTCCTGAGTCTTGTAAATTTCATTTACTCCCTAACTCTTGAAAAGGGAGTGCTTCAACTCAGAGGAAATAACCACACAACAAGAAAAGTAAGGCCAATCCTCAGTGGATGAATGGATAAATAAAATGATGCATATTCGTACAGCAGAGTATCAACCAGGCCAAAAAGGAAAGGAAGCACTGATACCTGCTCTAACATGATTAACATGGATGGGCCTTGAAAACATGACGCTAAGTGAAAGACATGGTATATGATTCCTTTTGTATGAAATATACAGAACAGGGAAATTTAAGGAAGACAAAGAGCGACAGCTAATGAGCATGGAGCTTCCTGTGAGGGGTTATTACGAAAGTGATTGTCGTGATGGATGTACAGTTCTGTGAATACATTAACAACCATTGGGCTGAGATATTGAAATTGGTAGATTATTTAAACCACATGACCCACGCTGTGACTGTTAATCACGGTATTAAAAATATCAGTGCTCTTTCCACAGCCTTCCAAGATAAAAGACGTGACAAGATATACGCTCAAACCAATAGGCTGAGTTCAGAAATGCTGCAAAAATGTCACTCTGGGATTCAGGAAATCTGATATTATGACCATTTTTTCAGGTGGAGAAATTAAGCCCGAGAGACTCTAATTGCTCAAAGCAAGGATTCAGGTACCAACTGCAGGGAAAGTGACTTTGTTTTTTTTCTGATATTGTTTTTGTTGTTTGTTATTTTGTTTGAGACAAGGATTCTCTAGCAGAGCCCTGGCTAGACTTGCTTTGGAGACCAGGCTGGCCTTGAACTCACAGAGATCTGCCTGCCTCTGCCTCCCAAATGCTGGGATCAAAGGCATGTGTCACCATGGCTGGCAGGAAAGTGAATTCTTCACTTCAAATTTAGCCTGAGGAAGTGGAATGAAATGTGTCTCTGCAATGCTTTGAGGACAGTTGTTATACACAACAGGCTTCTATGTTGGAGCCTGGTACACACTTCTGCCTGCTGGGCATTCTGCCAGGACAGAGACAATGCATTGCAGTGATGAGGTCATGGCATCCCTGGTTCCTGCCTCAGGAAGCTCCGAGTCTGTCCACGGACTATCACAAAGCTGGTCTGACCATCAAGCTCATGCTTGGTCTGTGACCAGTGAAAATATTATTGATGCCCTCCCTCTCCTGTGCTCCGCTCTTACCTCGAAGCTACTTTTGTGCTAGTGAAGTCAATCTTTCTTCCCAGGACTCCCACAGGGCCCTAGGGAGAGACAGGATCCTGAGCCTGTTGGGGGTGTCACAGGAAGAGAGACAATTCCTTTCTTTTGTGGTAAGAGAGAGGAAAATGGGAAGACAAGACCAAACAGTATGGGTAGCTTGGATGGGCTTGTAACTCTCCAGCTTATTTAGGACTTTATGTCCTTATTTCATTTTGGTTTTGGGACACAGTCTCATGTAGCCCAGGCTGTTCTTGAAATTGTTATGTAGCCAAGGATGACCTGAAACTGCTGATCTCGCTGCTGGAATTGCAGCCATGCACCACCACTCCAGTTTTATGTGGTGCCGGAGACTGAACCCAGGGCTTTTGTGAAAGCTAAGCCTGTTCTCGACCAACACAGTGCCTGCCAGCTCTTTTAAATGGATGCTCCTTCTGTTTTGTTATTAAGCTTTTAAATTAGTAATGCAATGCTTGCCTGTGAAGATAATGTAAACTCACCTCTACTCATACCTCAACCTCTCAGTTACCCACCAGAGGGGACAGCCGATCTTCTGTGTCCGTAAAGACGTTTGCAGGTTCTCCCGCTCTTTCCTGTCTTCTCTTTTCACTCATCTTCACAATGGTAACACACTCTGTGTGAAGTTCCCAGAGAGGAAAAAGCCACACCTATGTTAAAGACTTGGCAAGGATGGGGCTGGCAAGAAGGCTGTAAAGGTGAAGACACTTACTGTATAAACCTGGATGCCTGTGTCTGATCCCCAGAACCCAGGTAAGGATGGAAGGAGAGAGAAACTACAGAATTAACCCCTGATCTCCACATTGCACTGAGGTGTACACACACACACACACACACACACACACACACACACACACAACCAAACCATAAAAAAAAACACATTCTTTGAGGCTGACTGATTAGGACATTGTTTCTGTGAAGAACTGGAATTTGAAAATCTGAGAGCCAAATTTTCTTGAGCTCTCCTCAGTCCCATTAAATGCCCCTCATTGCTCACCCTTATGCTTGACCTAACATTCTTTCAATCAACAGGTAAAACTTTTGGGATGTATCAAGCTGGCAGGTGACTAGCTTCCACCCATCCAAAAGCTGAAACCCATTAGACTATATCTGAAGTCTATAACAGAGTTTCCCCGGCTTCCCTGTAGCTCCCCTACCTGGATTTTCATAGTGTATTTGATAAATGCCTTGATTTATGAGTTAATTTTGCTTTGTGACCAAAAAAGCTCATATTAACAGAAACTGTTTTTCTCAGCCAACCTGTGTCCCGAGGCTGTGGCCCTTCATTTGGCACAGGCTAAACTGTTTTAGCATTATGACACAGCATCTGCATGGTGCCTCACACCCTAGTACTGTCTCTTGCCTTACAGACTTTTTTCACACCGACTGTCTCACCTGTTTGACACAGCATCTCACAAGGTAGAAGCCCCTTCAAATATCCACCTGGCCCCCATAGCTAGGCTGTTTGCAAATATAGCTGCTACAAACAGTGCCAAGAAACCATCATTGCCCACCCATTGTCAAGAATACAGGGAAAACATGACCCAAATATATTGTGTGGAAAAAAAAATCAATTTAAAAATACCCTATGATAAATTCTTAGAGCTAAGTTGACGAATCCCTAGAAGGAATTGCTGAACCCAAGAGAAAAAACAATTAGTTTACCTTCAATAGAGATTGTGAGGTGCTCCTGACTCAGTCGGGGCTCTTACTAACAGGCAGTGTATCTGTTTACACTGTTCCATCAACACAGCATCACTTTCCAGTCTGAATTAGAATGTGGCTGGCTCACCCAAAACTCCCAAAATGTGCAGGGCCACTCTCTCAAGTACGGCAGCTGGCTAGGGGTGGGGTCAGCTCTCCTGCTCTCATAGCCCCCAGGGACAGCTCTCCCCAGATGCCTGGGTGAGAGGTAAGGTCAGTTCTGCATAGTCCTTAGACAATCAAAATGGCGGCCCAGACTAGGGATACCCACCCAGCCTTTGGTGGTAACAGACCCCTGCTACTGCAGGCCCACAGTGGCAGCACAGGCCAGACCCCCACCACGGTCCCAGGTGGCATCACCAACTACTCACTGTTCCTCACTCCCCTGGAGTCTCCAGTTCTGGCTCTCTTCATTGTGCACACTTCTGTTCCTCTTTCTCTTCTATTCGTCACCACTTGCTTGTTCATCTTAGTGGTACCTTGGGTCTCTGGGTGTCTGGGGTGGTCTCTCAGGAGTGGTCCCAGGAGTGCTATGCCCCACTTGTGCATTGTGGCACCGAGCAGAGCTCACTTCTGGCATGGCCTGACACCCACAGGCCTGTGCTGAGCCAGACTGGGGGTTATCTCAGGTTAGTGCCCTGTCCAGGCTCCATAGCACCTGTCTGGTGGTTGTCTCCTCCCCTGACCCACCCTAGTGGCCCCTTGTGAGGCACCTCAGGCTCATTCCTGTCTTGGGCTCACTCCAGCCTGGGCCCTGTGGTCCCAGGCGGGTTCTTCTAGTCTCTGGCTTGCTCCCCATCCTGGCAGTCCATCCAGGCCTGCACAGAGCCAGACAGGTGTTAGCCTCCAGTGGGTTCCCTGATGCCTGACTAGTGGTCACCTCAGGCTCACTTTTTTCAGAGAATGTTGAGCTACTGATCCTTCAAACGTCCAGAGGTCAGAACACTGAGCGTAGACATAGCCTCTCCTCTCTGCCACCTCCAGATTCACGCCTGACACAGCAGCCACACAATGCCTCCGGGGCACTCTTTCTTTTTTAACATTTTAAAATTATTATCATTTATTACAGTTTATTCAATTTGTATTCCAGCTGTGGCCCCCTCCCTCCATCCCTCATCTCCTCCCATGCCCCTCCCCTAGTCCACTGATAGGGGAGGTCCTTCTCCCCTTCCATCTGACCCTAGCCTATCAGGTCTCATCAGGATTGGCTGCATTGTCTTCCTCTGAGGCCTGGTAAGGCTATTCCCCACCCCACACCCCCCGGAGGGGGGTTGATCAGAGAGCCTGCCACTGAGGTCATGCCAGAGAAAGCCTCTAGGGGCATTCTTAGAGACGCCAGGTCCTAGTATCGGTAGCCTATTAATGTCACATGATAAAAAGTAAAGATCTTTGCGGATGTTTGTTTACAAAATAAGGAATGGGTGAATTATCCATGTGGGCCTAATGTAAGCACCAGTGTCCTTATGACAGACAGAAAGAACTCTGACAGACCCAGAAAAGGAGAGGCTTCTGTCATAGGACCAAAGGCAAGAAGGAAGACGCTGGGACTGGAGAGGTGGCTCGGTGGTTAAGAGCACCGGCTGCCCTTTCAGAGGCCCTAGGCTGGATTCCCAGCATCCACATGGCAGCTCACAGCCAACTCTAACTCCAGTCCCAGGGCAGCCCACATCCTCTTCTGTCCTTTGTGTGCACCAGGTACAGGTGTGGTACACAGACATATACGCCGACAGATAAAAACAACAACAACAACAAAAAAAAACATAATTTAATTTTTTTTTCAATAAGATGCTATAATGCTAGCGTGGAAAGCGAAGGGGAGGCCACGAGCCGACGAACATAGCTCAAGAAACTGGAGAAAGGTAGAGAAGCAGGCGGTCCTCGAGACCCTGCCGAGGAAGATTGGCTCTGCGGACGCTCGCATGTTGGATGTTGCCCCGTGAGAGTCTGGGCTCTAGACGTGTAGGAGAAAACAAGCCTGCTGTAAGCCTCTAGGTCAAGGGATGGTTCCCCACGGTGGTAACAGCCAGAGGGGGAGAGATGGTTCCCCACGGTGGTAACAGCCAGAGGGGGAGAGAAGGCTTCGTGCTGTGGGGGAGGGCAGCTACTTCCTGTTAGCCTCTTACAAAGCCATGGCGTGTACCTCTCACCCCATAGCACAAAAGCCTTCCTGCTCCCTGGCCTCACCTTCTTGGGAAGGGGGCTGGTTCCACCGCAAGGCGCAAGCTGGACGCTAAAGTGTTTCCTCAAACCCCCCCGCAGGCCCCTCCAACAAGGTGCCCGCAACCAGCTTCTTCATCTCAGTGTGCTTCCGGCATGCTTACTGTGCCGTATCCATTGCCTTGGGGACCTCACATGCATACAGACATTTTCGTAGCGTTACTTCGCAGCGCTCACAGCGGCGCACTCAGGGCCCTCTTCCCCGAGGAGGATGTGGGAGGGAGGGGCCCAGTTCTGCGTGAGGTCGGCACCTCTCTGTTCGGTCTCCGAGAGCAGGGTAGCATCTTTCACCAGTGCTCCGTTGACATCCCGGGTGAGAAAGGCATTCAGTGTTTACGGAGGATGTCTGTGGGTCGCTGGAAAGGGGTTTAGGGAAGAATAAAATCTGAGAAGGTTCAGTTCCGGGGGGAAGAGCAGGAAGTGTCTGGTGGGCAAATTGTCTGGAACAGCGGTTCTCAACCTTCCTAGTGCTGTGACCCTTTAGTACAGTTCCTTCTGTGGTGGTGACCCTCAACCATAAAACTATTTTGCTGCTACATCATAACTGCAATTTTGCTCTGGTTATGAATTGTAATGCAAATATCTAATATGCTGGATATCTGATAAATGATCCTAATGAGGTTGCAACCCACAGGTTGAGAAACATTGCTCTAAAGCTTCTTGAAGGCAGATGTGCTGTAGAAGGTGTGAGGTTTACGAACACATGAAGATGCGTGGTGGAAGCTCATCTTGGCCATCTTTAGATATCAGAAACACACACACACAATCACATGTGCATACACACACAAACACACAGACATACATACACAGATACTCACATGCATATAGACACAAACATATGCTCAGACACATACATATACAGAGACACACACTCAAACATACATACGTCCCAATACACACACACACACACACACACACACGCACGCACGCACGCACGCACGCCTTGCCCCCAATCTCCATGCCTTGGACCAAGCAGGTGAGAACTCAGGAGTATCTGCTCCTTAAGTCACCTGTTAAAATACTCCTGGACTTCCTCACATTCCTTGTGGCAAGCAGAACTGGCCAGGCAGCAGATGACTAATTATCCCAAGGATCAGAAACGTCCTCTGTGTCTTTAACTTACCTTGATGATCCGGTGGCTTGTCATTGGGAGGCCTCTTAATTGGCTGCATGACTGACACACGTGCGGGGGATTTTTATTTTAAGAAGTGAGGCAAGCCTATGCCTTCAAAGTTACATCAGTTTTATGATGCCAAGAGACCTAGTTTGCACCCACCATGGGCTAGAATGTGACTTTTAGAGTGACTCTGCTCCTACGTAGCTAACAAGAATGACAGTGAGAAAGTAAAGTCTTTTTTTCCCCCTGGGTTTGGTATTTATCTCTCACCAAATGATCCCCCAGCCCTAGGCTGTCCTGATCTCCCCTTGCAACAGATGCCACTGTGAAAAGAGCTCTTGAGTCTCTCGGGCAGATGTGACCTGACACCTTGTTTTGTCTTCATCAGTCAGGTCTGTTTGGGTTGCAAGTGATAGAAATTTAATATTTTTCTAGAGTATCTAACTTAGAAATCCAAGTGGTGAGCTGTTTGAACTCTAGCTGTCTACCGGTGCACAAACAGTCAAGGCAGCCCATCATTTTCTTTTCTTCTTTACCTCTTCCCTCCTTCTGGGAAGTATTTCTGTTCCTGGGTTGGTAAAGATGGCCTCCAGCAGTGCCGTTCTTACAGAACCCTAATTACCCATCATGCAAGAAAATAAGCATCTCTCTCAAGGTTCCTGTGATCACAGCATCCGTGGACGGCTCTTATTGGTCCTGCTAGACCCAAGCATGCTTGTCTTGGCACAGTCACTGGAGGCAAGACAATGGGGCGAGTTCTATGGTTGGCCAGACCCCAGCCATGGGATCAGGAGGGGCCAAGATTGCTCTGTTTGGCAGTCCCAACAGACCATGTGAGATGGGAAAATGACTTCTCTCTGTGACCAGGGGTTGGGATGGGGGTGGGTAGCAGAGCAAGACATCATCTTCATAGGCAGCAGAACTGAAACTACATGGAAAGGCAGTCCCTACTAGATCCTGCATCTGGACTTTCCCCTCTGGGATCTCCTCTCTTGATCTGGCAGTGTGGCCAGCAAGGGCGGGGAGCTTTGAATTGTCGGTGTGTTGGTTCTGAATGTGTGGGAAGCTGGGGCTGCTTTGGTGTAGGGTAGCCTGCTGGGGAGGGTGTGGTCTCGTTCTTTGGATTAGAGTCGATGAATGGAGGGCAGAGCAGACCTTTTGCAAGCTTCAAAGAGAGCACTTCCTCATGTGAACTTTCCCCCCTTTCCAAACATGACCCCACTCTCTGCTGAGAGTGTTCAGTGGCCTGAATTGGAGGAGGAATGAAGGTCCTTTGGAAGCTCACTTTTTCAGTTAAAATGGGTCCTTGATTGCTGGGCTACCACAGTTCGACCATCCTCAAAGAATGTTTGACTGTTGGTCACTTAAAGCTTCCTTTATTTATTCTGCAGAGAAGCTGGCTAGAAAGACCCTGGCAAGTTGCTGAGCCACATCCTGGCTTGATGCTGAGTCTCGGTTTGAATGCCCAAAGGAGTGGTGTTTCTCACTCTCCCACCTTTTTGGGCAGATTCCATTGCCAAGGGACAGCCTAGAGGTCAGAATGCTCTTTATTTGAGCATAAATCAGTCTTTTGTGGGCTGGAGAGACAGCTCAGCACTTAAGAGCGCTGGCTGTTCTTCCAGAGGATACAGGTTCGAGTCCCAGCACCCACTTGGCAGCTCAAAACTGTTTGCAACTGTAACTCCAGTTCCAGGAGATCACACAGACAAAACACCCAGGCACCTAAAGTAGAAATAAAATAGATTTAAAAGAAGACTGCTTTGTGCTCCCTCCCTCTCCTCTCTCCTCTCCCCTTTCCATCTCTCAGCTAATATTCTCTAGTTTATGCTGATTTCTTTGCATGCTCCATGTTCATCTATTCGTCAACCTAAGACATAGGCAGCAGTGTCACACACATTTTGCAGGTGAGAAAAGGGTGACAGAGTTATGGGGTCAGGGTTCAGGTTGGGCTGACACCAGAGCTCATGCTTACGACCTCAGCTGACCCACAATTTATTTAACAAAAATGAACCCTACAGATGCAATATTCAGAATAATCCAAGACAGTCAATATGGCAGTAATAAAGAAGACCAGCATTTTAGGGACAATGAAGAGGAAGTATGGAAGAGGCCTAACTGTGCTCTGACAGACCCAGTTCCTAGCTCTAAGGGGCTGCTGAATATCCTGGCCCGAGAAGAGGGCTTTGGGACGCAGGGAGCAGAAGTAAAAGCTCGGGGACAGGCCTGCATTTTATTCTAGACCGTACCAAAGAATCAAGGTAGATGTTGTATCTTTTGAGAACTGGGCATACCCTTCAGCCCCACCCACCTTAAAGAAAAGTTGTAAGAGCCAGACAGGATAACAAAATAGAAATTGCCAGAAATTGAAGGCTGTGGAAAAACAAAAAAAAACAGTAATAGAAAATACCCATTTTTGCTTTGTCATCACATTTTCCAGTTTCTGTGGGCAACACAGACTCCTGGGACTCCCAAAGCCAAACCAGAAACCCATGTGATGACAGGGTACCCACAAGGCAATGAGAGTGACAAGCTGGGAGAAAGGATCATCTCAGCTGGTGAGAAACTCATGTCTTCCCACATTCTCGTGAATGGATGCATTTAGATCCCATCGCCTTCAGGATTCTCAGGGGCTCTGCCCCAAGAGTGCTGTTTGTGAATGGATCCGTGTGTCTGGAGCAGCTCATCCTGTTTGTTTTCTCTTCTCCCATTGAGAAACTTTAGCTTGCTGTAATCTAAACACTCACAATAGCACACGTACAGATTGAGCTTTGCCAAGCGTTCCTTGGTTTCGCATGGCTCCCTCTGCCCACCCTCAACCCCCTCCTCCGGTGGCAGAGTAAAGTGAAACCCCCTCAACTTTTTCAGTGTGGCGCAATCCCTTCTGTGACGGCTTATATTGATTGACAGTTTGACAGGATCTAGAATCAGCTGGGAAGACAAGTCTCTGGCATGCCTGGGGCGGGGGGGGGGGGGGGGGGGGGAAGGGGACTTGGGTTAACTGACCTGGGAGAACAGCCCTGAACGCAGGCGCTGTTGGTTGTCAGACCGCGGGCTGGGTCTCAGACTGCTGATACAATGTTAGCAGCTGTGGATACAATGTTAGCTGCTGCGTCGCCCTCCTCCACCATGGTTTTTCCTCAGTGGACTACACCCTTGAGCTGTGAGCTAAAATAGACCTTTCTTCAAGTTACTTTGTGTCAGATATCTTGCTGCAAAATATCCTTTCTCAATTCATGTCTCCATCCTCTTTTTCCTTCTTTCTACTGGGAGTTTTTATTTTATTTAAGAAAAAAAAAAATCAAATGCTGGGGTTGGAAGGCAGGGCTTTGCCCACACAATCCAGACAATCTTGTCTTCCCAGTTCATGAAACAACTCCCTTATTTTGGACCCTAGAGTCATTTAATCTATAGAATGCCAACAAACTGTGGGAGAAAGGGGAAGGGCTTTGGGTATCGATTTTAGCTGCAGAGGTTTAAGCTGTCAGTTAAAAAAAAAAACAAAAAGCAGGAACTTAAACAAGATAAAAGTTTGTGGTTTGCTCCAAAGAAGTCTGAGGCCAGGTGTAGTGGTGTACATTTACAAACTTAGCACTCAGGAGGCAGAGGTGGACAGGCTGCTAAGCATTTGAGTGAACCCGGGTTACATAGTAAGGCCTGTTTACAGCAAAAACAATAAACAGGAAGTGGGGGGGGGCTGGGAAGATGGCTTAGTGGATGGCTGTGCAAGCACAGGGACCCGAGTTCAGAGCCCCAGTACCATGTAAATCTGAATGTGGTGGCCAGAACCTGTGACCCCGAATGGGGACAAGTCACAAGTAGATCCCAGAATCTCACAGATCAGGCAGCTTCACTGAAACAGTGAGCTCCGGGTTCAGTGGGAGACAATAAATAAATAAATAAATAAATAAATAAATAAATAAATAAATAAATAAATAAATAAGTAAAGCAAGCAAGCAAACAATCCCAAGAGTGGTATAGCTGGGTCTTGAGGTAGGTCTAGTCCCAATTTTTCTGCAAAACCTCCCGATTGATTTCCACAGTGGTTGTACAAGTTTACACTCCCACCAGCAATGGAAGAGGATTTCCCCTTGCTCCCCGTCCTCGCCAGCATGGACTGGGGTATGAGGGTGGGACTGGAAAGAGAGAAGAGAGGGGGCTGGGATCAGGCTGTAAAGTGATTACATAAAAACAAACAAATGAATGGATGAGTAAAGAGTGTCTAGAGGCGAGCAGTCAAGGAATAGTGCAGTACAGCCACTAAGACCCAAGCTACTAATTTTCCTTCTCTTTGTCAGTGTGTGCTTTCCACTCAAAGTCACCTCAGGTCCCAAATAGTTGCTAGTCATTTTATAGGAATTTTAGACCAGTTATAAAATCAATCAAACAAACAAAAGACCAAAAGGCAAGTATTCTAGGATCCCATTCTCTTTCAGTTGCTTCCATCTTATTGACCAAAACTAATCCCAGTGGCCATACTTGGCAATTCTGTAATGGAGCACCTAGAATCAAGTTAGTGTTGTATTGTTAGAGACACAGAGAATGGGCATTATCAGCTGCTAGCCATTCTAAAAATGGTTCATTGAGACAAGTCATACACTACACAATTCATCCAATATATATATACACACACATACATGCATATGCATATATATGGATTTTATGGTTTTGATGAATTCATGGTTGTGCATTTATTGCTTGATAGAGTTAATGTCATTTTCTCCATTACCTCTCCACCAATATGACAAGCCCCCTGTGGCCATTCTCCTACCCCACACTTCTCTCTTTCCTTCCTCACATAGTCTCTAGCCCTTGGCAGTCCCCTCTCTACACGCTGGCCATAGATTTGCCTACTCAGACCATTAAAATATAAGTGGAATCAAATAAAATGTGGTCCATTGTGACTGGCTTCATCCACAGAATGATGTCACCAAAGTTCATGTTGGTCATAGGGTGCAGGCATAAATTCTTCATCTCCTTGTTTGTTTTTTGTTGTTGTTGTTGTTTGTTTGTTTTTAAATCAACACTCCAATGCATGGAGATGATGGATATGTCTCATTGGCTTACATACTTCTCAGCTGATGAGGTATTATAGACAATGCAGCAATGGCACATCTAAACAAATGTGAAGTGAACATATACTTTTCTCTTGGGGGCTAAATTTCTGAGTCCTGTGGCAGCTGAGCACCTACCTTCGGATGAGATGTCAGGCTTTTCCAAAGCGGCTGTGCCATTTTGTGTCACCACCAATAGTACCAGAGGGCTCCCATTTTGCTTCCTCATTACCCCACATATTGTTATTAGTCCTTTGTATTGCAATGGATGTGGAATTGCACCTTATCTGCCTGTTCCCACATGATACTGAGCTCTCTGACTATTGGCCATTTATCTTTCAACCTTGTAGAATCATCCATTCAGATTGTTGGCCAATTGTTTAAACTGGGTCGCTCATCTCTTTAAGACTGAGTTGTAATAGTTCTTTCTGGGGGACTGGAGAGATGGCTCAGCAATTAAGAGCACTGGCTGCTCTTCCAGAGGACCTGGGTTCAATTCCCAGCATTCACACAGCTGCTAAAAGCTATCAGTAACTCCAGTTCCAGGGGATCTGATACCCTCACACAGACATACATGCAGTCAAACACCAATAAAATAAAAATATGAAATGAAAATAAATAAATATTTTTAAAAAGAGTTCTTTCTGTATCCTGTATACAAACCTTTTAGTGGATATATGACTTATAAATGCTTTCTCTCATTTTGTCTGTTACCTTTTCATTGGATGATCATGTCCTTGAGTGCTTAGAAATCTCTGATGTTGATGTCCACCAACTCATCTCTTTTGCCTTTATTGCCTGTACATTTGACATCATATCCAATAAATGGCTACTGAAGAGTTAGTTATATTGTCATTTAAATGACTTTCCAACTTCCCAGTTTTGTCTCTGGCCTTACAGGACTTGACCCTGTATTCCTTATTTCCATGTTTATCCCTTTATTAACTCTTTATCTATCAAGATATCCTAGAGCTGCCTTAACTCTTCAGAAGAAAGGAACAACTAAAATATCCTTCATCTGTGTACTCAGGATGTTTTTGCCATGACACGGAACATCACTGAAGCTCTTACATACACATGCTAAGAACACATGGAACGGAATGACCAGGGAGCTCCTGTCTCAGAAGAAGCCTTCCTTCTGCAGCTCTACCTCATACATCACAATACTAAGAATTCTCTGCAGGTATCTTGTAATAAAGAAGCCACAACGGTTTTGTTTAATGGTTAAATAAGTCCATATCTCAGTAGACCTTTTGTCCTCAGAGTATCATTAACATTCTTCTATCAGGTCTCCTATATCTTTTTAAACTTTCTCCAGTAGAGGTAACTTCCACATACTCTATTTGGTCCCTGGCTTTCCACTCATTTTCCAATAATAAAGTACAATAGGTTTCATAGTCAAAGAACAGCCTTTAGAAGGCTCTGTCTGAGCCCTTCCACATACTCCAATATTGACTTAGTTCAGGTTGCTCCAGACTCTGAGCACAGTGAGCAGGAGCTTCCTCTTCCTGCCTGATGGCTCTTCTCTGATGATGGCCTGTGCTTTGGTCCAAACAAACAGAGACAGAAAAAGGACAACCCAACCTCACAGTTCTGAGTGACTTGTGCTTTCTCATGAACTGCCTGGGAAAGGTCACAGCTGGCTCTTGTTGGAAAGCCTTGTTTTAATTGAGTCCCTCACCCAGTCCAGCTTCTTCATTTGTAAAACATGGCTAGCTAGGTGACAATGAAATGAGTTACTTGGAAATATCAGTGGCAAATTTATCTTGTTGTATAAGTTACTAAGCATAGCTACAGAGAACACAGAGGCAGGGCTTTGGAGTCCTAGAGAATGAAAGAGTGAGTCCAGTTGAAACAGCAGGGGAGTTTATGGAGAGATGGTTATAAGAAGCAGACAAACTAAATCAAGGTGAGAAGATGGGAACCTGGGAAGAAAGGTGGGCAGAGCAGGAGCCAGGACACGTGACAGGAAAGAGACTCAGCATAGCCTCTGAGCAATGGAAAGCTGTGAACTGCTCCATAGCAGCACAAGGAGAAAGGTGACCTTGGAGATTATAGGCTTTGGAGAGTCCCAGTGACATGGCCCAAGCCTGAACTAAACCTGTCAGAATGACAAGATGGTCTCCATGAAGGAAAATTTTATAGATAGGTCTAGAAGATTAATAAAGCAGATTACAGAGAGAAAGGACCAACCAAGGCTCAGGCAAAGCATCACCAGCAAGGAAAGAGAGCCCCGAAGGGGCAGAGAATTTAAGAGGAAGGATGAACATTCAAGGTGGTGTTTGATGTAACATCCGATCCCAAGCAATGGGAACGTGAAAGTCTGCTCTGAGGTTGACTACAAAGAACCAAAGAATTTACCAAAATGATACCTTTAATAAAAAGTAGTCTCTGTCTCTCTCTCTTTCTCACACTCCTCTTATTTCCCTTTTTCCTTCTCTCTTCTCCCCTCTCTTCTCCCCTTTACCTTCACAACCAAATTGCCAAGTGGTAAGAAAGCCTAGATCTTGGAGAAGGCATATGTAGGTCAACTGTCCCATTAAGGTTTCTGCCAACAACCAAGGTCAATCCTAGCCATTCAAGAAAACACACCTTCAGGTGAGTCCAGCCACCACCTTCAATGTTTTCTAGATGAGGCCTTAGATGTCATGATTTAAGAACAAACTGCTTCACTGTGTTCTTCCCAAAGTCCCAATTCCTCCACCCCAGATCACCATCACAAGGAGAAATGATAAAATTATTGTTGTTGTAAAATTATACCTTTGAGCTTTGGAAATTTTGCCTTACAGAGACAGATAACTAGAGACTTAGAAAACAGCTCAGTCAGTGAAGTGCTTGCAAGCATGAGGACCTGAGTTTGGTGCCCAGAAACCATGTTAAAACAAAACAAAACAAACAAAACAAAACAAAACACAGAGTGTGGTGCTGCCTGCTTGTAATCTAAACATTAGAGAGGCACAGGCAGAGACAGGGGTATCTTTGGGTTTCCCTTACCAGTCAACCTCGACTATTTGTTAAAATCTAGGATGGTGAGACATACTGTCTCAAAAGAGATTCTGATATGGTGGGTTCATGTCCCTTTAATCCCAGCACTTAGGAGGCAGAAACAGGCAGAGTTCTGTGAGTTCAAGATCAGCCTGGTCTACATAGAGGGTTCCAGGACAACCAGGGGCTACATAGAAAGACCTTGCCTAGAAAGAAAGAAAAAAAGAAAAGAAAAGAAAGAAAGAAAGAAAGAAAGAAAGAAAGAAAGAAAGAAAGAAAACAACACCTCGTGACAGCTTGTTCCCTATTTTTAATAGAGTATATTAAGTGTATATAAGTATAAAATATATAATAAGTATATAAGTATAATAAGTGCATATACACTTATGTATATGCACACAGGCTTGCACGCATGTGCACGAACACACCAGAATAACCCATCACTCTTAGGTACATGTCACCTTTTAGCGTTGAGTTTCCATAGCTAAGTGTCCTTGGCTTGTTGAATCTTTCTCACATAGCGAAGTGTCACCATTCCACAGGTCTTCCCGCTGACTCACTTCCTGGGAAGCCCTAAGTGACTTTCTCTCTGCAGGAACCTGATGAGCAACACAAAGCAAGAATCTGCCTTTCCTCCTCAGGCTGGACGTAGTAACTAAGTGTCAAGTCCAAGCTGAGCAAAATACCCCTACCTGCCTGGCTCTGTGCTGGGACCTGGGAATGTGCATGCCCTGAAATCTTACCCTCAAGGAGCCAGTGTTCATTCAGGAAATGGAAGAAAACAAACACTTCTGTCACTGTATTTTCTCAAAGGAAGACCTCAGTTAAGATGTAGGTAGAGGTTCTCAATGCTCTCTCTCTCTCTCTCTCTCTCTCTCTCTCTCTCTCTCTGTGTGTGTGTGTGTGTGTGTGTGTACATATGTATGCTTGGGTTTGGTGGTACTGTAGAGAGGAGGAAACTTCCTGTGTGGATTTAATTAAAACAAAAATACTGTTTTTTAATTCTGAAAGCACTTGGCCAATGTTAATGAACCATCTGGAACAGATTTGGTGGTTACTCCAGGGGCTTTGACAAATAAAAGGGGGAAAATTCCAAATTGGGTATCTTTCAAGCTTCTTAGTTGGACTTTAGTTATAACAAAGTCCGTTGAAAGCAACTCAAACTGGCTTAAGGAAAAGAATTTTGGGGACACATACAATGGAGGCCAGGTCTGGGTTCAGACATGGATTCCAGGTTCAGACATCCTCAGTCAGTCTCGGGTTCTGCTCTTTCCATCCTTGTCTTCTACGTTAGTTAGTTTTGTTCTCCAGTTTGCCACAAAGGTCTTAATTCCTCTAAGCTCTTCCCTAATATGGCTGCAAACTCCAATTCCTTGTCCTCCCAGTCACCCCCAATTAAGGCAGCAGGCCTAGCTGAAGTCTCTGGCCGACGGGTGTGTCCAAAGCTGAACTCTTCACTCTGCTTAGGAATGGAGCTAATCACAAAGCTGAAGCAATGGAAACAGGAAACTCAACAGACCATACAGAATGAGAGTAGGGGGGCCAGGGGCGAGGTCAGATGTCTACACCAAAACTGGAATCTTTCATTAGAAAAATTAAAAAGGAGTTCCAGAGAATAAAATTAAGTGGTCCCAAAGTAGCCCAGAGACAATCAAAGGGGCAAATTAGGAGACTGAAGGACACTGAAGGAAATCAGGCCAACCATATTTCCAGGGTCAAAGTCAAGTCTGGTGTCCACAAGTCAAAAAGGAGGTGTACTGGCCACCAAAAAAAGGGTATTTCCTCTCCCATTGTATTTATGGCATCATACCATCTTTCATGACAGAAGAAGAAGAAGAAGAAGAAGAAGAAGAAGAAGAAGAAGAAGAAGAAGAAGAAGAAGAAGAA
>NW_026596134.1:12320163-12368541 GCF_907164565.1 Psammomys obesus
AAGAAGAAGAAGAAGAAGAAGAAGAAGAAGAAGAAGAAGAAGAAGAAAAAGAAGAAGAAGAAGAAGAAGAAGAAGAGGAAGAGGAAGAGGAAGAAGAAGAAGAAGAGGAGGAAGGAAGGAAGGAAGGAAGGAAGGAAGGAAGGAAGGAAGGAAGGAAGGAAGGAGACTGTCCAGTAATTGTAGAAGTCTGTAATTACTATGGCTCCAGCTTGGGGCTCCAAACCACGGTCCTGCAGGGAGCCTGAAGCCAGGCACCTAGCATGCCTGGCGTCTCTCTGTCTGTTCCTGCCTAGGGTGGCACTTTTTTTAGTGGACAGTGTTTGCTCTGTACCTCTCCCTGAGTTGGTGGGGCTTTGTCCAATCTGCCTCAGCCAGCCGCAGGCTTAGTCTTCCAGTTACTGCTTGAGAAGTCACACATAGGAACTGGAAGGTAAGTCACAGCATCTTTTTGTACAACAGGTCTGGGTCCCTCCGTATCCTTTTCTAGGGAACCCACATCCACGAAATGAGAATGTTAGCTGTTAGGGAGACACGGCCACAAAAGGTGCTTGGCTACCCTTAGAAGATTGCCATTAATGAACGCATGGAGTGACCCTGAGAACCCAGTCCTGTTTGGTACTTCATGTAATATTTTCATGGGATTGTACCTCACGTATGGAAAAATGCACAAAACATAAAATGCACAAAGTCAATGAATTCGTGTGTGTGTGTGTGAGAGAGAGAGAGAGAGAGAGAGAGAGAGAGAGAGAGAGAGAGACAGGGTCTCTGTGTAGCCCTGGCTGTCCTGGAACTCACTTTGTAGACTAGGCTGAAAAGACAATGAGTTTTAACAAAATACCTTTTCACTCACCACCCAGACCAAAAGAAAGAGAGTTTTCTAGCCCACCTACGTCCTTCCAAAGCTCTCCACAAGTCTCTCATTCCAGGTTTAATGAAGAAAGCAAATGTGTCCATCTCTTTTCATCAGCGGAAAAGGAGACTGGGAGAGGCACAGACAGACTTCTTTGCAATGGTTCTGCTCATTTGCTTTAAGTACAAAGGGTAAAATTTGTCTTCAAACAAATCCCTGAATATTTTTGAGTCACTGACTAGGAGAGGAAAATAGAGAAAAGGCAGAAGTTAAATTCTGTTCTACCCTTGTTTGGAAGTCTAATCTTGATAAGCAAAGAATGTAATTAAAATGGATTACAGACTATTAAACACACACAAGAACAAAATGATTGCAGTGTGTGCAAGCCAGTAATTAAAGCTATAGAGGAGGAAAAAGTCACCATCACTTAAAATGATTATTTGTCAAGGTTAGTAACAAATATTGACATGCAAGCTCCCCCCCTAACCCCCCCTCATTCGTGCTTCTTAGAAGCAGGCACTCAGCAATTAGTGGAGCATATTCCAGAATCAATATGGCCTCGAGTCTAAAGCAGAGAGATCCATACATTTTAAAATTAGCGGGCAGAATGGCAGACAGGCTCCATGGAAAAGAATTGCTTCCAGGATCATTCAATTAGTGTTTCAAAGACAAAGAGGAGCCAGTCAGGGCAGCGTCTCCTTAAGTGGGTTTATCTTAAGATGTTCTTACGATAACCAGAGGGAACGACTTCTTCACGTCGGTGGGTTCTATACTTTACTATTGAAACAACTGAAGGCAAGAAGTGGAAAGTTGCTTAAAATTGTGGTTCAGTGATGAGAAGCCTGGGTTCTGAGGTCAAGCTGCCTGCATTCAGATTTTAAAATCTTTTATTTTTCTAACAGATTTTGGGCAAGTTATTCATTCTTAAAAAAAAAAAATCTCCTTTTTCCCTTCTCTGTAGAATGAGAATAATAATCAAATCTACCTTATATGATACTGAAAAGAATAGATGAGATCATGTACGCAAAAGTCTTGGAATGCAGTAATGTGCTTCTATGCAAAAGTCTTAGAATGTGCTGTTGCATTGGTGAGGTCAGGATGGATTAGGACACAGTAACATGTAAACCCCAAATCCCATAGGGCACCAGGGAAAGAGCTGACTGGACTATGCTTTGTAGGTATAAGTTTATTGTGTAATTCAAATGCCAATTTCTGTATCACCAATATCTGGTTGCAATCCTCGATCTGAGAATATCCTGTCTCAGGGTGGTGTAAACGCTGTTCTCCAATTGTCCCCTGGTATGCCAATAAAGCAATTTACAGCCAATTGCTGAGCAGGGGAGGCAGTAGGGCTGGACTTCCTGTCAGCCAGGGGAGGAGGAGCTAGAGGAGGAAGTGGGGTATTCAGAACAAAGGCAGATGTTCAGGAGAGGTCAACAGAGGGAGCTCATCAGACAAAGCCACAAAATGCAAGTATCTGTGGGACATATGTTGGGAGGAAACCAGATTGATTTAGATGATTAAGAATAGAGTTAATGCTGCTCAGGATTGTGCTGTGAAGCTTGTTAAAATAATATAACAGAGTCTCAATCACTTGTGCAATAACTGGGTTAAGAGAGACACTAAGAGGCAAACACAGTTTTGTAAAAGTAACATTAACATTTGTGGGGTACCACCTGTAGGCTTAGATTTTTTTTAAAACCTACTTTATTTAAGGTTCTTAAACACCTCTACTTCCCTTCCAACCTCCCCCCTCCCACTAGTTAGGAGGAAAAGCAGGTTAGTAGGGACAACAGGCATAGACCTCTCTAGCTACTTCCTGCTGGTTAGGGGTGTTGGGTTTGGGGGACACAATATCAATCTCAGTTGTCTATTTCAGAAGTCCAGCAAACCAGCAATCCAGCAAATACGACAGCAACCTCAGCAGCAACCTCGAAGTGTTCTCTGGAGCATTTCTCTCTAGGAGAGTCTCAAGCAAAGAAGCCAAGAGATGCAAAGCAATGCAAATCGATCTCCCAATTTTGGGGGCCATTTTATACCCCCCCCAAATTCTGTACAGGAGGTTTTCCAGCTGTCAGTCCTTCCCCCATCCCCCCCACCTCCACCCCAAACGAGGCAGCTTCCAGCTGACAAACACCACTCACTTTTTTAGAGGGGCTGTCTCCCTCGGTGAATACACCAAAAACATTTTCACATTCCACACTTGGGATCAAAACAAAGACATGTTTACATCCAGTACAGTGCTTCCCATAGCTACTCTAGAGCTCTTTGTAAGCCAAAAGGAGCATTCACAGAGACAAGACAGGCCCCCCTAGGCGTTTCATTGCCACCACCTAAGAGACAAACGGGACTTATCACCTATTTCACTGGGAAAGTTAGTTGATTGAGCATCAAGTAGTCTACAAAACATTAATGGCAGAAAGACCATTGTTTAATGAGTGCTTTATCTCTTCCATATGTATTTTCACCACCACCACCACCACCACCACCATCATTGATGTTGTAGGTTTAGAAGGGTTTCCAACATGTGACTATGGAGGACATTTACACCTATGATCGTGAAACAAACTTTTATTTGCCTGTTTCAATTGTTGTCTCGGAGCTTTACTGCCTCTGTCAGCTAACCCCAAGCTTCTAGCCTCCAACTGATCTACCTTAGGCCTAAAATATTTTCAGCCTCTGAGATTTACTGCTTTCATGTTCTTACTGAGCTCTGGGCTGGCTGGTTCAACTCAGTTGTTCTGGCTCAGACTCATCTCCCAGCTGAGTTATTCAATCTGGCTTTTCTCTCAGCCTCTGAATTGCTCTGTTTGGCCTCAAACTATCTGCCTCTTCTCTCCCTCTGCACTGCCCTTTAAGTAGTTTTTCTTTCCTCTCTCTTCTTGTAAGAGTTGGGCGTAACCTAGTCTGTCAAATCCTCTCTGATTAGTCACCTTTCTGCCACTCAGTTAGATATCACTTTCAAACACGGGTGCTTCCTTCAAACTAACTTTACCTTCTTTGGGATTAAAAGCATGTGCTGCCACACCTGGACCTAAGCTTTTTTTACCTGAAACTTGCTCTGTACCAAGCTGGCCTCGTACTCAGATCTGCTTGCCTCTGTGTCCTGAATTAAAGGCATATTTGTATTCCAGTTGGATCACATAGACCTAAAAGATCTTTGGATGTGATCTCTTGCCAGCTGGATCACACAGACCTAGAAGGCCTTTGGATGTGATCTATTGCCAGAACAGCCATGCTCTGAATTAAAATTCCTCTCCATATGATATAGCTGAATCCCCAAAGAATTCCATCACTTCGTCCAATACTTATGGTGAAGTAACATTATTTTAGGGTAGAACATGAGGATGAACTTGACGGAGTAAGGACTTTCCTCCCATGGACCTTCAGTACAATGACGCAGGCGAATTAGTAAAGCAGTCTCTGTCAGAGGAGGCACTAGCAATGGTAGCAGGGTGTTAGGGATTGGAATTTGTGCTGAGACTTGCTTGGTGAGAAGGTGCCAGCCAGGGGGAGAGCTGCAGAAATTTCTGGGCAGAGAGAAAAATTCAGTGGGTTCCAGGGTCTGGAAACACAGGCAAATATGGCTAGAGGGGAGGGAATGAGAGGAGGAGGTGACAGATGGCAGAAGGGATCAGGAGCCGGCCCAGTGGCCGGGAGAAGAGACTTGGGGTTGAATTGCAGGAAGGGCAGGCTTAGAGATTCCCAGCAGGGAAAGGCAGCAGCCCAACTTAACCATCTTCAAAGGTCTGTGTGCCGATGGTGAAAGGAAGGGACGGAAGGAGGACAAAAATGGAAAGTGGTCTGTTAAAAGAGACTGATGAGGTCCTTCAAGTGGGAGATGGTGGTGTCTTGGATTATATTGGGGCAGGAGAGTGAGACAAGGTCATATATGGGAGGCATTTTGTTTGTAGAGCAGTTGATGGTGGAGTTAGCTTCATGACTTGCTCCCTTTACTCTGACCAGTTCTCGAGTGTCCAACACTCATTCCAAGGATCCATTAAAACCACCTACTCTTGGGTGGGCCATGAGATCGGCGATGCCCCTGAACCATTCTGCTTCTCTAGACCCCGAAGATGTCTGTACAGAGATGCAACAGGGTCCTTGACAATTTCATTCCACATTGAAATCAAGCCAATGCTTGCTGAATGGATAAAGATGGCTGGTACCAATATCTTATTCTTCAGATTTACTACCTAAACCCTAGCATCTTCCTGCCTTCTGCCAATAGCCTCATGTTTAGGGCTGCATGTGGATTGGAATCACATGTGAAGCTCAGGTTTCAGCAGAGGTAGGGCTGGGCCCCCAGGCAGAGCCCCAACCTGGTGCCCCTCCTGGCTCTGCACTTCACTCTCACCTGCTGTGAATAGGGCCGGGGTAACACTCCTAAATTCCCTGCATTGGCTGCTGAACGTGGGTGTCAGCACAGGTCTTAGGAAACAAAAGTTCCTGGTCAGAGTCAGCTTACAAGTTAGTGGAAAGGCCCCCAATAGCAGTACTGGAACACCTGCCATTTTGTGGACCCGAACCCTGGTTCTCACATACCATTCACCCATCCGTGAGGTAAGATGCCTGCAGGCTTACAATTCTCCTCACAGCCAACAGGGTCTATGAATAAATTCTCTCTGAGACTGTAACAAGAATCAATGAGGCTCAGAGTCTAGAAGGTCCTGCCAAACAGGTCAGACAATCAGGAGTGCTTATGAATCATGGGGGTAAATCATGTTTGTTGCGAGTAATTATTTTTGTATTACTAGGGCCAAGAGCCACAACCTCTTGTTGCAGAAGAGGCCCTGGGGGGGGGGGACTTGTCTGGACTCCACTGGGCTTAGATAGCCCCATGTGTTAGTTCTGCCACCTGCTACACACATAGACTCTCTCATAGCCTGTTTCCCCTCTGTGCCTGTAGCCTTTCTCAGGATACGTCCTTTGGCCCCAGAATGTCTAACCTCTCAGGTTGCCATTGAAGCTTGTTTTGCTTTCACAGCATTACATGATAGGCCCTAAGGCAGTGGCTCTCCACCTTCCCAATGCTGTGACCCCTTAATACATACAGCTCCTCACATTAGGGTGACCCTGTAATATGGGACATATTAAATAATGCTTAGGCATACAACAGATCTTCTATATAAAAGTGGTTTACTAGGTGGAGATGGAGGGAGGGAGAGAAGGGCATGATGGGGGGAAAGAGAGAGAGAGGGAAAGAGAAAGAAGGGGGTGCCCCAATAGAGAAAGGGAAGAAGGCCAAGAGAAAAGAGGCCAGGAGCAAGAGATAAAAGACCAAGAGAAGGACCACGTGGCTGGTTGATCCCTTTAAGGGGCAAGGTAATCACGCCTTCCAGGTGTGGCCACCTGGCCGGCAACACATGATGACATCATAAGTTGCTAGGCAACCCAGAAGCAGGTTTGGTTCCAAAATCCTAACAGACCCCAACCATAAAATTATTTCCATTGCTACATCATAACTTTAATTTTGCTTCTGTTATGACTCATGACCCTTATGAATGGGTCATTGAACTCCAACTCCCAAAGGGGTCACCACCCACAGGTTAAGAACTGCTGCTCTAGGGTCTCACTGCAGAGAACCCAACCATGCCATAGATTGTCTTGTTTCAGTTTTCTGAAGCCTTAGTGCGGTCTCCCATGGCTTTTGCATTTTGCATTGCTGCAAACCCAGAATCGTATGCACATTTCTGCCAAGGTTTGCTGCTAGCTCAACCACAGAAAGCTGCAGGGTTTTTTGTTTGTTTTTCCTACTGGGCTTTGGGTTTGATTACTTTGGTTTGACACTTCCTTGGTGTCCTCTCATTTCTCTTTGGAATGGGGATGTTTACTTCATGCCATTGTATGCAGGAAGGATGTAAATTGGTTTTCGTTTTATAGGGCTTATGGTTGGGACATGGCTTTGAGTCTCAAGGTAAACTTTGGACTTTGGCCCTGTGAATAATGTTAGAACTAAGATTTAGTGGACTCCTGCTGATGAACTAGATGCATTTTGCATTACGAGGTGGCTGAACTTTGGCCAAGAATCAGAGTGGTAGAGTCGCCTACATATCCTAGCTACAGAGGGGTCTGAGGAAGGAGGCTTCTTCAGCTGGATGCAACCTTTAGAGTAGGAGGTGGCATTGCATCCCAGGCAGAGGGTAAGAGGAAGTTTCCCAGAAGGTTCGTAGTACTTGCGTTACCCAGAACTTTCTTGATCACCATCCTCTCGTTGCCCCCATCCCAAACCCGCCACATCATTCTTTACCTTCAGCAATTTCAGCATGGACTCCAGAGCCAGCACTCCTTCCAAGAGCAGGTGTGGTCCAGCTCTTTAGCTAACAGCCAACAACAGAAGGTGTCCTGCTCTTTAGACCCAGAGAAAATGGTTTCAGGAATTTGGCTTTCTCCATCCCCTTCAGGGAAGCTAAGGACCTGTGGAGAAGGTCAGGTAGCTTTGCCCTGATGAGAGCTATCTAGACCCAACTTGTCTTCAGCCATGAAGCTATGGGACGTGTTTGTAACCTACATCCTCAGGGCCAGCAGGCCATCTGGAGAATGCCTACTTGCCAAGGTGACTGGTCTACTCATTACTGAAGCCTAACAGAGCAGTGATGAGGTCATTCCCCTCCTGGCAACTAACAACATGTAGGTCAAATCTCATCAGGGCTACCCTTCAAAATCATTGTTTTCAGAGCAATTCCTTTGCAATATAGGTTGAAATAAGCCATCTTAGGGCTGGGAATGAAAACCACAAGTCACTTCTACTTTTCAAAAATGGCTGCAGCATTTTGAATTTTTCTTTGACCATTTCATCGATACATACAGTACAGTAGGATCGTATTCATCTTTCTTATCCTCTCTTATCCCTCCCCCACTCCTGTGAACCCCCTTTCTCTTTCCAACTAACTTTTCTTCTACATTAATGTCTTTTTGTGGTCCATTGGGTTTCATTGCATTTGCTTGTATAATAAGCATGGGTTGGAGTTATTTCCTGGAGTGTGGACAACTTTCTATGACAACCCTACAAGAAAGAGATCTTCTTCCCCTGGTTTCCATTAACTGCCAATACTTGGGTGCTGGGCATGGGGTGGGGCTCATGAGCCCTTTCTTTATCCATGACACAATGTTGAAGGGCCCAATCTGTACAGGGCTTGATCAGGTCATCAGAGATGCTGTGTGTTCACAAATGCAGTAGCCATGTCGTATTCAGAAGGTAGCACAACATAGAACTCCTCCACATCCTCCAGCTTTTACACACCTCCTTTAAACCATTCTTCTTAAAGCTGTAAAGCTGAAAGTTGTGCATTTATAGTGCAGAAGCACAGGACATATAGAACACACACACACACACACACACACATATAAAACAAAACTAACCAACGCAAGCACTATTGTTATTTTGCTATCATTTCATCATGACACTTTCTGAGCTTCTTAAAGATTTATACCACTAACTCATATTTTATTCTACTCTATTTTTCAATGTATATGTAGTAAGTATTTAGTAGGTGTGCATTGTAGCACCACATTCGGTGTTAAACACTAAGCGTTCAGTAGAAGGCTAGGGAGATGACTCTGTGGTTAAGGAGACACACTACCCTTTCAGAGGTCTTGAGTGTGGATCCCTTACTCACTTCAGGTGTCTCACAACCACCTGTAACTCCTCTTCAGGGGGTGTGACATCTCTTTTGGTCTCCACAGGCATCTGTATTCATGCACACACACAAACACACACACACATGATTTTTAAAAAAATAAAATAAAATGGTTTTTTTTTTTTAAGTTCAATGGAGAGTGAGACAGGAAATGTAAAACTGCCAGAGGGAACAAAGAGCTGGGATACTTGAATGCAAGTATAAGGTTGGGGTTATAGAGACTCCTTAGAATAGACCCTCAACCTGGATGTGGAGGAGGTATTTACTTACAGAAGGCTTCCTGGAGAAGGGGCTCTGAGACCCAGAGAGGCTCAGCAGCAAACTTAGCAAAGAAGAATTGGCAAGAGTGTTGTATGCAGAGAGATGAGTATGGTTCATGGTATGGGAAGGACCACATGGTGCTTGGAAAATTTGTCAGGAAACCAGCTCAGCATAGTGGGAGCCTAAATCACATCATGGACGGAATTATGTTAAATCCATGCATGGAAGCCCTACTTTTCAGCTCTGTCTGGAGACAAGTATTTTAAGGGTGTGATTAAAGTTAGGTGAGAAGATGGGGAAAGGACCTAACTAATCCCATAAGACCCGAGGTAAAGAAAGATCATCTGAGGGTGCTAGGATAAAGCGGCCAGCTAGAAGGCAGGATGGCCCTTGCCAAAATCCATCCCTGCTCACAACTTGATTTTGCATATCCAGCCTGCAGAGCTGCGAGAAAACTCTGAAGTCACACAGCCTGAGGCATTTTATTATGGTGGCCCCTGGACATCCCTCTGTCCTGGTACCAAAGTCAATATGAGTCAAGGTTCTTCAGAGAAACAGAACCAACATAGGATTTATACTGGAGGAGAGGTTTGTTATATGAAGATGGCCCATGTGATTCTGGAGGCTGGCAGATCCAAAGCCAATAGGACTCCTGCCCCCCAGCTTGAAGGCTGTCAGCAAATGAGTTTTCTCACAGCAAGGAAGGCCATCCTCTTGTTTGATTCAGGCCTTTGAATGACAGGATAAGGTGTCCTGTGCTTCTGAGACCTCATGAATTTAAAAGGTAACCACATCCCAAAATGTCTTCCCAGAAATAATCAGAACCATGTCTGATCAACTAACCGGGGGGGTACCCCTTGTCCAGTGAGGAAGACATAGGTGAATTTACCACCAGAGACTCTTTGACGAGGAGAGGTAAAGGGAAGGAGAGAAGGGTGTGGGGGGGGGGGGGGGGGGTCAGCGATCATCATAACCGTCATTTTGCTGTTTAAGCAAAACTAACAAGTCTGAGTTTAATCCTGCAGCCTCGGGAGAGGCACTGGATGGATTTAGTCAGGCAACGACAAATATAGAGTGCCCATTTTAAGAATAAATCTTGAGAGCTGGTATGAGAGGTACATAGGCCTACAATCCCAGCGCTCAGAAGGCTGAGGTAGGAGTATCTGCAGTTCAAGGCCAACCTGGGTTACACAGAAAGATGCCTTCTCCAAAATAAAAATAAAGATTACGCATTGGGGCTACTGTGTGGAAACACAGATGAGACTGTCCCCTTGCAGGTGGTTGGATAGTACAGAATTCTAGTGCTGGTACCATTCTGTCTTGGTGTGTGTGGTAATAGTATCTCATTTCTCAGTGCAAGAAGTGGCCCTGCATGCATTGGGAGGACAGGAATGGAGGCAAAGAAAGTATGAAGCTGTGGTCATGCGGTGAGTCTCACGATAGCTAGCCATCACTTGGTGGCTGTCATCTTAGGGATAAAATGTTGGGAACAAAGCCCTGGGACCCTTCCTAAGGGCCTGACCTGCTGGATAAGCACCGGACGCCAGCAGGCCATAGTTTCTTAAGACCCATTGTTCCCGAAACTGTTTGCTTTGGGACACATCCATGACCACCGATGTTATCTTCGGGCCTTGTAACTCTTTAACCCACCTTCTTAGCCTTGGGAACTTCCCACCAAGGGCCTTGGTATTTTTCCACTACTACTTCCCTTTCTCGCCCCTCTCCCCCGCCCTGCCAAAACCACGTTTTAAAAGAAACACCAAAGTTCAATAAAGCTGACACTTGACCGGCAACCATCTGCTTGTGTCCTTTCTCTCTCTCCCCCATCTTTTTCAGGATTGACCCCCTTCTCCCCACGAATAACTAAGTCCCGAGGGACGGGACAATAAAATGTGACACTTTATTGCTTAATTTTGTTATTTGACAGTTTCACACAAGCATATAAAGCTCTTGGGTTACTGCCTCCCATCAATTTCTCTTACCTCCCTCTTGTCCCTATCAACCCTCCTCACCCACACCAGTTCCTTTCCCCCAATCATGGCTTTGGGTTGTGTTTCATGACCGGTATAGTTTAACCAGGGCCATCTGTGTGACCACTGGATTGGGTCACCAGTGGGTGCACAGTTGAAAGCGATGGCTCCCCCTCTCCCTGTAAGAAACAAATAGAGTAGCAGTGAAAGTTAGGGCTCCCTGAACCTCTCCAGCCATGCCTGGTTATTGATGGGCCCATTTTTATTCGTATACCAGTGAAGATAAGGATGTGACTTCTTGACTGTTCCCCTGATGTCGTTTACAGGTACGTTCCTGCCACTGTGTATCGGATGTAGAAAAGTTTGCTTTGTAGTCACGTGCCTACCACGTGGCCATATGGAGCACTATGACACGAGGAGAAAATAGCTAAAATCAATTACACTGAAGAGCAAGCATGACCCAGGGTTGTCCTAGGCCAAGGAAGAAGGATCCTCCTTGCCTGTGCCCCTTGCAGGAGTTTCATTTCTCAGAGACTCGGGGACAGACCATCTGAACATGACACACTCACCCCGTGTCCACAAACTCTTCAGTTTCTCTCTGCGGATCGAAACCCTGTGGTTTTTCTGCTTCAGAGGAATGAACTGCACAGTCTACACTTAGCTCCAGCCTCTCCACGTTTCCAGTAGTGAGAGATGGCAGGAAACATCCCGTTCTCCCCTACAAAGTGGCTGTGATCTCACAAGGGCTTCTTTTTGTTTCTGTTTTTATCGGGATGTGATTATAGTCTCTTCTGAAGCTTTGAAGGTGAGACTTCCAGACACAAAGGGGCAGAGAGGACAGAATGACTCACTGCTCATCTGCTGTGCTTGGAGGAAAACAGAAAGAAAGGAATAAACTGCCAAGCTTTCGAAGTCCCGTGCCTGCCGTATTTAAGTTTTCTGAAGCGGAGGATGATCCAGTGGTCTTGGTTCTAACACTGAGATAATTTGCTCTCTGCCAGCTGCTAGTCACTGAGTCCAAGGGGATCATCCAGAATAGAGTCCAGAGGTCTCAGCCTTTTGACTCTTCTTATGTTGGGGGAAGGTTCCTGGTTTTCTTTCCAGATATCGTGGACGGCCCACTAACTGGAACTGCAAAGTGAAGGAAAGACAAGCTACCCTCGAAAAGAGTGCTGGGCACAGCTTGACAGTGACCGTGAAGCAAACTCCTTCCTTCAAGTACACCAGAGGAAGAGTGATGCACATAAGGGATGCTGATCTCAAGTCTCCAGGAAGCAAGAGCCGTAGGTTCTGTAAGGGAGGCTCAAGGAACTTGGCTGCGTAGTTAGGCCTTTCTCGCTGCAAAATTGCCCAGAGAACTAACTTAATAGGGCTGTCTACCAGCATCCCAGATGTGGCTGTGCACAGGGAGAGATGTGGGAAGGCACCCTGTGAATGGGATAGACTGTCTATTCAGAGGTCATGCTGGCCACCGGTCAAGAAGTTTCACAAGATTCAGAACGAACTATCTAAGCATTGTAGGAGAGATGGAACATAGGTCAGTTCTGGGTTGTCCTTGAGAGCAATGAGTGACTTTCTGTAGGGGAGGAAGGAGAGATTGCAACTCTGCCAAAGTCTGCTGTGCTCGTCATGAGGAAGGTGGGGGCACCATCTTTGGCTAAAATTAAATCAGGCCTTTCCACTCTCAGCCCACCATGCAGGCTAGGCACGAACTGGGCCAAGGTGCTAATGCAATTAGGGTGGTGAGCTGGTGCCTGGCCACTTGCCTCCCCTCTGACTCATCTGCTGTCATGCCCTCCAGGTGACCCATGGCATTTTCCCTGCTTGTCCTTGAATCTCTCCTTGGCACTTTGCCAGCAAGAGAGGAAAATTCCCATGATAATCGGTGAAGGAGATCACGACTCATGAAGGAAAGAAACACTGACTTCTGTCTCTTTGCAATGTCCTGGAGCCCATGATTTCCCGGGGACTGTCAGGTTTGTGAGGGGCCATGAATGTCAGGAACAGACCTTCATGTGTGTTCCACAAATCACATGTTCTCTTTGTCCTGCCCTTACAACCACTTCCATTATTACTAATGTACCTGACTTACCCTGGGACCGGGCCCACCTCCTGACTGTCATATCTTAGATCTCCTGGCCGGTTCTGTTGTACCTCACCAGGATGTCAGGTCATCTTGACCTTGAGGAAAGCAGGATGCCCTCTGATCAGCCAATAATGAGCACGTGGAGCCCAAGGCAACAACATGTCTCAGATCATTTGAGAAACATTCTCGTGACAGCCGCAACCCACACCGCTCAGAACAAACACGGAAAGCCAGAGATCCGTGCCTGCCCTGAGCCTTATTCAAACCTTCGGAATGGAGACTCAGATTCACGTGTTAGACTCTTGTTGCTTGCTCCATAGCCTCTCCCCCATCCATCTTACAGAAATTTCCACTCCTCTACAGAGAATGCAGCTGGGACCCCCTGCCCTGGGCCCCGAGCAACACCATCTGCTGCTTTGAAAGATGCTTAAAGATCCGGGAGCTTTCAGCTACCCTGGCTGCTCCACCAAGTTGGCCATGGTGGAGTCTCGTGGCCCAGGGGTCTGATTCTCAGAATTGCACTTTTTTAGAATTTACTCAATCTTTTCGAGCCTCAGCTTCTCAATGTTTGCCGGGTTAATGAGGCCAACTGGTAAGATTTTGATAATTAAGTTAGGATAATAGCTGGGATAAGTCAAGATGTAATTCAGATACCCAGTGCTTGTTTGAGCCAGGGTCCAATAATGCCTGCAGTCCACAAATGCTTGGCCGGAGTGGAAGTCACAAGAAGGGTGGTCCTAGTTAACCAAGTTACTAGAGTCAGGGGGAGCTTACTCCACCTAGCTTAGACAGTGCAACTGGCCAGCTGGAGTGCCAATAGTAAGAACAGCACCTGACCACATAACAGTCAGTGTCAGGTCCACGGCATACTCTCCACGGTAGGTAACCTGCACATCTGCATGGGACATCAGCGGCAGTGCCAGTCCATGCCTGCGGAGCTAGCCAGTCTTTAAGGGGAATAAAGACACTCATTAAAACGACTGGCAGCTGAAAGCCGCTGGCCCCACGGGGATAAGTACCTGACTGCTAAGCAGCCAGTGCCAGGCAGACATGGCAAAGCCTCATTGCACTTTCTCTGAGGCCTTACGCACATGCTGCCTTTCTGGGATGCATCCTTCTTTCAGCCCAATCAGCTGCCTTCTGGCTAGCAAGAGGTCCTGCTAATTCCCTTATCCCGGTTGTTTGCAGACCTCCTTGGTAGTACATGCATAGACTGCCTTGAGGTCGGGGACTTTTGCAGGTGGTTTTTGTCACTGCCCGGGGCTGGGTTTTTTAGAACCAGATTCTCATGGAGACACCTCTTTGTTTCCCAACGTTGAACCCAGGTCTATGGACTTTGGTTTCAGAGAGCTATACACTGAGTTCGGGACCTCACGAACCCTCTGAGGAGGGTTTTGTGCCCCGGAGGAAGGAGGAAGGAGGTGCAGGGTGCTGAGGACCCAAGGATGCAGAGCAGTCAGGTCTTTGACCCACTTCTCCCTTCATGCTACAGGCATTCTATTTTAAGAGTTTCTGGCTTTTGTCTGCTGTTGTTGACTTGAAGTGTGTATTTCTCTTCTCAGCTTCTAGTGTTATGCTGCATCGGGCTTGCATATGCCCAGGAGAGCATCACAGGGCTTTTAAAGATTTAGGAAATGGAAAAGCTGTTTTTAAACCACTGGTAAGCTAAAATCAGCCACAGGGGCCATATTTACTGCAGGGAAATTGGTAAGTGCTAACACCACAGTGTTTGTCTTGGGAGAGCAGGTTTGTCTGATCAAATAGATGGCTCCTTTCCTGAATTCCAGATATCCACAGCCCAGTGAATCTGTAGGGCTGACCCAGAGGTACCCCAAATATGGCCAATTCCAAATTGATTTCAAGCTTGTTCCCTTGCTAACATGGTTATCCTCTTACAGTGTCTGTTTTGGTCACTGGTGCCAAAAGATGTCAAGAGTCAGGGGATTCTGGAAATGGAGGGATGAGTCCCAGGCTTCATCAGGGAATGACTTACGTACAGGGAGAGTGCTTCCCTTTCTCTGCATCCAGAGGCAGAAATGATAGTTCCTGAGCCCGCTGGTAAATGCTTGAAGTTTGAGGGTAAAGCACCCTTTCTCTGAGCAAACATGGAGACCATTCTTTAGAGAAATGTGCAAACTGGCACGCCAGCAGTAACTCCCTCCTGCAGGGCCAGTCTGGAGACGACTCAGTCAATCTGTCCAGCAGAACAGGTCTTCAAGTGTAACACGACCTGATTTCTATTTCCTTATTTGTTTTAGAATTGAAGCTGCTAAGTATTTGTGCCTTGCCTTGCTGTGCTAAAGGGAGACAGGCAGAGGGACAGATAGGGATCTGTGTAACGATGTTCCAGACGTCCCTGAGACAATGGGACATCGCCTTCTTATAATGGGATGATAGCAATCAGGAGACCTGGTGGGGGGAGACCATCTCAGGGGTGCTTCCCTACTAGATGCCACAGCACCGCCTCCTCCCCCCAACACGCTGTTTGCTCTCAAAGCTCGCTGGTCGCCACTGTTTCACGGCTTGTGCTGACAGCCAGGCAGACAATGTTCATCATCCACGGTGCTTTCCTGAATGACCCTGTATACACCCCAGAGCTCTTTCCTGTACCATTGCTGGTCAGTGAAGGCGACTCACAAGGTGAGAATCATTCACCCTCCCTGCCCTCATTCAAAAGAATCGAGCAAGGGGGAATTAGGAAGACCTGGAGAGGACAGGAGCTCCACAAGGACCAAATATGTCTGGGCACATATTTCTGAGACTGTTTCTCCAACCAAGGACAATGCATGGAACTAATCTAGAAACCCTGCTCGGATGTAGCCTATGGCAGCTCAGCATCCAAGAGGGTTCCCTAGTAAGGGGAACAGGGACTGTCTCTGACATGAACTCAGTGGCTGGCTCTTTGACCTACCCTCCTCTCAAGGGAGGAGCAGCCTTGCTAGGCCACAAAGGAGGACATTGCAGCTAGTCCTGATGAGACCTGATAGGTTAGGGTCAGTGGACTTAGAGAGGGGCAGGGAGGAGATGAGGGAGGGAAGGTGGGATTGGGAGGGAATGAGGGATGGAGCTACAGCTGGGATACAAATTAAATAAACTGCAATTAATATAAAAATATAAATAATAACAAAAAATATAAAAATAATAATTTAAAAAAGAATCGAGGAGTAAGGGAAAGATTCAGGATTCATATAGTGTGTTTACTAAAATAATTTATTTGTATTCATTTTTGTAAGTGCCTACAGCTGTAGCTAAACATTCTTCTGTGGTTGTGGGAGCATCCATAGATTTAAGACCAAAGGGGGCTTTTTCCCCATCTGTGATATCATGATGGACCACACATCACTGAAAGCACCCACTGTCCTAGACTATGCTCTGGCCCCTCCCTTTGCAGCCTTTCCGATGCTTGCTTCTTAACCATGAGTGTTTGATATCAGAGAGCCTTCTCTGTTCACAGGCTCCACTTGGATGAAGAATTACCCTTCTGTAGTCTGAAATGTAGGATGACACGCCAAATTACATCCTCTAATCCTTGCCATGAACTGACTTATGCAAACAGCAGACATCTTGAACATACAATGGGCACCTGCCACTAAATCTGTCCAAAACTGAACCAGTCATTGCATTGGTACCAAATTAAAAAATAAAGCCTTCCCCTTGGAATGGCTTAGCCCAGGAAAAAGCCCAAATTAGAATTCTCTATTTATCTCCTTCTTTCTTCAATCTGCCAGTTATCTGACTGTTGTGTATGTCTGAATTCTGTCTGTCCTCATTGTCTATCGTCAACAAAAGGCCTTGCTCTGAATTTATTGAACAACACAGCAAACATCACATAAGAGAGAAATGAGGAATTTTTAACAGAAATCTGTAACAAGTGTTACAGGAGAAGAAGTTATTTTATTTACCCCCAAATGACCCAGAATTAACACCTGAAACCACACACAGATGTTATTAACCTATGTTCCCATGTTGCTTCCAACATTTATGGTGGATAGTTGTTTTGTTTAAGGTTGCTCTTAGCATGTTGACAGCTTTCAGCAAACCATTACCACAACACACACATGCACACACACAAACACACACTGTTCTGGCTCAGAGGTATGGAAAAGTACATAGTTTGTGATTGAAGCTATGCATTTAGAGCTAGGGTTGGCTCAGAACTTAAAATGCACTTGTTCTTGCAAAGGACCCAGGATTGATTCCAAGCACCTACATGGTGGCTCAAAACCAACTGTAACTGCAGCCCCAGGGGATCTGATGTCCTCTTCTGACTTCTGTAGGCACCAGGCACACACGTATGTACAGACATACACATGCAAGCACATAAAAGTAATAAAATAAAGCTGTGTATTTAGCTTAGGTTATAAAAGTTGGTTACATGGGAAGCGTCAGGCACAGCTTATGGTTAGTAACATGGTTGTCTTGAAGATAAGTTATGTTTAAATGTACGAGCACACAGTAGGGCAGGAGATTGAGGACATAGTTTTAAACGGCCTCAAGGCTTATTGTTAATTTAATTACAAGGTCCAGCTGAAGGCAGCTAGTATTTTCAGAAAAGCTCTTCCCAATGGCCTGTGTTGCTTTTGTTTCCCATTTCTCACGCCAGACTTCAGAGTGCCTCTCATAACAGCTCAAGAGTTAATTATTGCTCCCCTGGTTTCATGAACACTTCCCAGGTCCAATCCCTCCCCCCCACTCCAGCTCATACCTTGCAACTGGAGTAGTTTCCTGCCATCCCCCCACACTTAGGTCGGCTCTGATCCTTCTCCTTGCATGTCATTGCTGAACATGGCCTTCAAATATGCTAATTTCCCGAGCTGAGCTCATTCTCCAACTTCAAGCGTGCCTATGATACCTGGTGCCGGCAAAGCAAACAGTATCTCCTACTGACGGAAAGCTCATCAGTTCCTACCCCACCTTCTATACCCAGGAGCTTGAAGATGCTGCACACTGCCGTCCACAGTGCCTTGCCCCCTCTGTGCTCCTCATTAGACAGCACGCCTTTAGATGCTTCAGTTGCTTCAGTTCCAATCTGCCTAAGTCCCCTCCCTTTCCACAGGGTGTCCCCAAATGTCTGTGTGGGGCACATCTCTGAACTAGGGCTAGGAATTGATTTATAGTGGCTGCTCTTTTCCTCCAGAGACAGCGAGCATCTATGGGATACCTTAGAAGCACCGCCTGCCTCCCTCAAGGCAAACAGAAAACACCAGCTACCCACTCTTGCAGCCTCCTTCCAGTTAAAGCGAGAGCTGCCGATAGTCTCTCCCCAGACAGATACTCTGGGTCAAGTTTGATTCAGAAATGTGTAACACGGAAAGGAAGAGACTCCGAGGGCCTCCCTTTGAAGAGGGTGTCCACAGCAGATGCATCTATTCTGATGCCCAAAAGTGGAGGACCACATTAGTGGCACCGGTGTTGGGAACAGTGGGAACACTCAGTGGGTCAGTTGTGGTTATTTCCCAGCCCTTCAGGCTCTGTTCCTGATCCTGTAACCCACCCTCACATATTTTCAAAAACAATACATAATAAGTATACACATATGTGGGGAAATGGCCTCACGTTATGGCATGCCTGTAATTAGATATAATTTGCACATTATGAAGTTTATCTGCCGTGAAGTTTATAGCTCAGTAGCTTCTAGTAAATTCACGTACGTGCAGTCATCACCACCATTCACTCACTCAAAGACATTCATTCCTGCTACTGGTTGTTGGTCTCCATTCATGCCTCTAGTCCTAAGTAACTACTGTTGGTTTCCTTATTCTGAATGTCCTCAGTCATCAGGTGGTCCTGTCTGTCTGCAGCTTCCTGTAATGTTTCATTGATGTTTCTAGGTTCAGAGATGTTATTTCATGTATCAACGTTTGTTCCTTTTTGTTGTTAAATGATATTTCATTATCTGAGTCTGTTCCATCTGACTGATCGACTGCCAAGTCGGTATCTTTTTGTTGAACTTAGCCTGAGGTGGGTCTGGTTGCCACCAAGAATTCAGACTATATTTGTACTCGTGGGAATGTGAGCTTCTCGGTAGCAGAAATATCTTTGTGGTTTTGTAGTTCCTGGAGCTACTTCTGGCAAACTGATCGTTCAGTAATCATTTTATTGGTATGTGGACTACCAGTAATATTGGAGGCAGTGTCAAGAAGACATTATAAACATTAACAGTTTTACTCAACTTTGTCCAAAGAAGAAGCAACTGGAATAGATAATAACTGTTTGCGTCTTACGTGCGTAGATGTTCTGTGCATGGAAGCGTCTATCCCCGTTCCCTCCACTGCCCCACCCTGAGTCCTCTCCTGGGCTCAGTGTTTTCTTGCCACACAGTCCAGACTCAGCAGAAGCCAGCAGGTGACCTTTCACCTTGGCTGCATTGCTCCCTCCTCATCCTTTTCTCTGGAGTGGAAGGTTGAGATTTCCTTCCTCATGGGGCCTGGATAATGTATCTCATGTAATATTTATGCTCGGCCTAGGTGTCCCAAGCCCTGTTTATGCATTCATGAGGAAGTATTTGGGAGCCCAACAGTGATCCCTCTTTATGGGGGATTTCAGGTTATGTTTCTTCTTTATTTGTAAATGCAACAGCCCCAAAGATGCCTTATTTTATGAGAGACAGCTGATTAAACACCTTTGAATATTTGCCTGTGCAAACCGCAGCATCATTAATTTGTGCCATAAAAAGAATAGCTGAGGAAATGTGATTCAGACGGCTGCTGCTCCTTCCCTTGTTTGGAACAAGCAACATTTACGTCTTTGGAGAGAGCATAGTGAACAGTCACCCTAATGCATCACTGTTTTCCAGACTGACATCAGTGGGTGCGCACATCACTTCGTGCCCATTTATTTAAAACCTCAAAGTGGATATTTTAGTCTTAAACAGCAGTTGTCCCACGATGAACAAAAGCCTCTGACTTGCCCTATCTCTTTCCCACTCCTTCCCTGTCTTTCTCCCTTCTCGTTCCTCACCAGCCATTGTGGTCTCCTCCTTATCACCAGCTCTGAAATGGCTTCCCCATCTTTGCTTGAGTTTGGAAAGCAGGGATTTCTCCTTGTGTGGCTTGATGGGATTGTTTGGTTTTAAAGCAGGGCTGACTATTGACTTTTCAAACTAATGGAAAATTCAGGAGCTGGGGAGATGGGCTCGCAGGCTCAAGAGCTTGTTGAACAAGCATGAAGACCCGAGTTTGATCCCCAGCACATGTCAAAGTCGTGGAAATGGAGACGTGTGCTTGTAGCCCCAACTCTGGGGAGGTAGAAGCAAGAGGAATCCTGAAGCTGTGTGGCCAGCCAGCCAAGCCCAATTGTCAAGGTCCATGTCCAAGGGAAAGATCCTGCTTCAAAACACAAGGTAGATGGTCCAGAGAAACAACACACCCAGGCTTGAACTCTGGCCTCCACATGTATGTACACATGCATGCACACACATGAAAACACACATAATCCAGGAAGAAAAAGTCTTCCTTCTAAAAGCATACAAGTTGTGGTCACTAAAGTTAGCAGAGCGCTTCTAAAATGGGATTTGTTTACCCCTCATTAATTGTTTCTTAAAGACTTCACGGAAGTAGTAGAGAGAAAGGAATTTTTCATGAATCCTGCTGTTTTGGTACAGAATTCTGGGATCATACAGTATTTTATTGGCAGCCTTCTAAACAGACTCCTGTTTCCAACAACATCATCATATGGATTCCACCATATTCCCAGCTTTCATAACCAAAGCCAGGAGCTGACTAGTTTGTGTCATGGCCGCTGCTAGTTAGCACGTTGTATATAAAGATGGTCCCCTTGATTTTTTTTTTCACTTGATCCTCACAATAGCTCTATGAAGAAAGCAAGATTCTAGCCCAGCATGGGTCTGATGCCTGTTGTATTCACCTCGAAGCTCCTGACTTCGAGTCATTTTAAAACTTTGCCCATTGCTTAAAGGAAACAGATAGTCACTGCCCTGCACTAAATTGCTCAGTCCTGGCAGTAAAAGTCTAGCCACAGTCTACTGAGCAGAATTCACAGTAGGAAAGGTGCTTTGCCTTCTCTTGGAGTAGGTGGTGATTGAAGGGTCTTGGTGGCCTTAGGGTAGTAGTTCTTGTCCATGGTCCTGAACAAGCAGACATGAAAAGGGGATCTTGTGTCATCTTTAACTGGGTCCCGAGTGAGTTACTCTTTTTGATGCACTCAGCTACTCATAGATGTTCCTTTTCACCTGGATGAAGTTTCCCCAACTTTGAATATAGTTACAATGCAAATAAGTCATGCATCACAGTGCAAAAAGGAGAGTGGATTTGGCAGTCTAGGTTTGACTCTCAGACCCATCATTTCCTAGTGAGATCTTGGGAGAGGTGGGTCATTCAGCATCTCTGACTTTTACTCTCTTCATTTTTAAAGCGAGAATAAGGAGCAAGAAAGAGCTTGTAGGATGACTTTACTGTTAATCACACAAAGTGTCAAGAGAGTGTGTTGCTAGCAGGAGAAAAATTGACAGCACATGCCAGAAGTAGTAAGGGTAACAGTTTGGGTATAATACTTAGCATAATTTTAGGAATCTCATCACGTTTTCAACAGGGAACTTCCTAACCATTGAAAAAAACAAGGAATGGGCTGAAGGGATGGCTCAGCTGTTAAGAGCACTTGCTGATCTTGCTGCTAGCTGGATAAATGCCTGTTTCTCGGTGCTTTTGATTGTGATTCATCCCGCAGACCCCTTCCTTAGTAAGCTAAATAAGTCTTGGATATTTGTTCACTGGGTCACCACACGGGAATCCTTGTTAAAAGCTGATGTTGACTGTGACAACCGGGACAATGGTGTGTGTGAGGGCAATATGCGTGACTCAATAAGCCAGTAGAGGTCAGAGATCACATTCAGGGAATGGTTCTCCCCTTCTACCACTGGTTCTAAGGATCAAACTCAGTTTGTCAGGCTTGTGCTATGAGTGTTTTTACCTATTGAGTCATCTCAAAAACCCAAGATTATTATTATTTTTTATACAAGGTCTCATTATGTAGCCCAGGCTGACACTGAACTGGAAACACTGTTGCCTCTGCCTTTTGAATGCTGAATCACAGTTTTTAAAATCACATCTTGACAAGAACTGACATCAGATAGGATACATTATTTAGCCAAAACCACACACTCAAAGTGCTAGAGTCAGATTCCCACTCACTCAGGGTCTGATTGACCCCAAAGCTTGCCTTATGGTTTCCTACTGTCTTTCCTCCAAAGTGGCGTGTGGCATCAAGAAATTACACATAGAATGGCTGGCCAAGTTCCTGACCCAATCTGATAAAGCTGGCACTCAGCCAGAGTGATAGCCCAGCCTAAAAATATTCAGGGTAGATTTATAGAGGCCAGAAAAGGTCAAGGGCTTGGGGAAAGCATGAACGAGCATGATGAATGCTAAAACAAATCCCAGGTTCGAACTGCTTAAGGCCTGAATTGGTGGCCGGCGTCATGGCTGAGCCCAAGCAAGCCCCTCCCCTCCCCTTCTCAACATGGGCTCCCAGGCCTGGCTGCAACTGGCAGGAAGTGTTTGGCTGTTCTTCCAGGATCTGTGACAAATTCTGAAGGGACTTCGTGCAGAGTGCTGAAGAAAGGGGCTATTTGGGAATAAAGAGAAACCACAACCACTACGCAGGGGGCTAATGCAAGCTTACAGGTTCCGTTACAGAATTTTAGTGTAGAGAATTTAGCCCTCAGTTAACTTTACAAATATTTAAAGGTCTCCGGGTCAACAGCACTGTGGGGAGTGAGGAAAGAAGAAAAGACTCTCTGATCAATTTGCCCACTCACTCCTTCAGTCAATATTTTCCCTGCATGCCTCTTCGCCCCAGTCCTGGAAACACAGCAGACACCAAAGCAAGTGGCCCCTGCATGGGGCTGAGAGTTAGGAGGAGAGACAGACAACGCAGTGATCATGGTATATGTTCTCACAGCTCTTTGTGGCTTCTGACAGTGATGGACTAATGAAGGCCCCATAGAACTGGAATGGGGCTGAACATTGCCCATCACCGAGTGACATCTTCATCACTTTGCTCATGTGCCTGTGGTGATGCAGGCCACCCGTTACTGCTTCCGGTTGCACACGGTACAAAAGTACAGCCGTACAGTCATGCACAGCACCCAAGACCCGCTGCTGACAAGAAGCTCCTGCTCCTGGTTCCACACTTACTATATTATCTTTTTTATTTAAAATTTTTAAAATTATTTTTAGCTATGTGTGTCTGTGGTGGGGTATGAGCACATGAGTGTAAGCATCCTCAGAGGCCCGAGGCTTTGCATTCCTCGGATCTGGAGTTATAAGTTGTTGTGAGCTACCTTGCATGTTTGGTGCCGGGAACCGAACTCAGCCCCTCAGCTACAACAGCATGTGATTTTAATGGCTGAGCCATCTCTCCAGCCCCATTATCTTTTAAACCGTCATTTAAAAATGCATTTATTTTTGTGCATATGCCGTTTGTGTGTGTGGTGCACAAGTGTGTGTGTGTGCGGATGTTTTCATGTGGGTGTGAACATGTTGAAGCTAGAGGATGATGCTGGGTTTCTTCTTCAGTTGCTATCCATCTTAACATTTTGAAGGAGAGTTTATAACTGAACTTGGAGCTCACCAATTTGACTAGTCTAGCCAGCTCATTCCAGAAAAGCCCTTCCCTCCCTCTCCCAAGTGCTGGGATTACAGGCAGGCCGACACACCTGCCCTGCATTTATGTGTCTGGGGACTGAACTCTGGGTTCCATGATTACATAGTAGGTGCTCTGCTCACTGAGCCATCTCCCCAGCCCCTAAAATGTACTCTATTTATTAAAAAACAAAACAAAACAATATTTTCCTATAAAGGTCCATTGTGTTACCTCATCAACAGCCTCTCCCATTTCTGCATCTCTTGATCACATCAGGAGGCCCCACCCAGACACTGACCCATCTACGCTTGTTTAGAAGCACACTTCACAACAGATAACTGCCACTGAATGGACAGCGACTGTAATGCCATTTATGGAGTGTGGTAGTTATCTGCCTCACTGCAACAAAAATACTCAACAAAATCAACTTAAGAAAGGAAGATTGTAGTTGGTTTTTAAATTTTACTTTATGGCCGAATGGTGGTGGTGAGGTCTTTAATCCCAGTATTTGGGAGGCAGAGGCAGGCAGCTCTTTGAGTTCAAGGCCAGCCTGGTCTACAGAGTGAGTGGAGGACAGCCAGGGCTGTCCACAGAGAAAACTTGTGTCAATAAATAAATAAAATGTGTTGAGTGCTTTGCATGCCTGTCTGTGTATCATGTGCATGTCTGTTGGCTGCAGAAGTCAGAGGAGAGTATTGCGTCCCCTGGAAGAAGAGCCACAGATGGTTGTGAGCCAGCACATGGGTGCTGGGAACTGAACCTGGCTCCTCTGTAAGAGCTGCAGGTGTTCTTAAGCACTGAACCATCTCTTAAGCCCCAGAGCTTTTTAGTAGTGTTTTTCAATTTATTATTGGAAAGTTTCATGCCTGTATACACTCTATCTTATCATATCCAATTCCCACTCTCTTCCTCCAACTCCTCCAACCCCCAACACATCTCCCTCCCAACTTCATGTCTTCTTTAAAACAAATAACTGAGAGTCCAATTAGTGCTCTCGAATTAGTGCGTGGTTGTAGAGTCATCCACTGGGCCAGGGGCCACCCACCAGTGTCCACACCTCCAAAGAAAAGTGACATGACTGTGACTCTCATTCCCAGAGCAGCCGCCAACTGCCAAGAACTCCCCTGCTAGCTGTGGGCTGCCGTAGCCCCTCTCCCAACCATGCTGGAATTTTAACTGGCTAGTGAGCAGGAAGAAAGAATCCTCATCCATTCAAAACGTCTCTGTGTCCTGCAGCCAAAGTTTGTGGTGTTTTCAGCAATAGGGTCTCAGTTATGTCCTCCATATACTAGTGAAAAACAACCAAGAACACGGTAAAAGCTTTGCTGCTTTGGATGCTCTGGGTAGAAGAAAAAGGGGGCAAGGGAAAGAACACTGCGACCCTGACTTGACCCTGACACCAAGGCCAAAAAAACAAAACCAAACACACACACACACAAAACCCACCAATCCCTGAGCTTCAAGATCAGGCCACAAAATCCCACTAATCCCAGGCCACCCTGAAAAGCTCCATCCCACCCCACCCCCAAGAAACCGTATATGAAGCCTGCCTTCTGCTCAGTCCCCTGCTCCTTCTTGCATGAGCAGAGGCAGCCACCCTCCTGGGTTTTTGCCTCCTGAAAAACCTCTTGTGTGAGGTTTGTTGTGCCATGTGACTTCGCGGTATTTCTTGGCTCCCAACTATAAGGATGCCTTTCCTCTCAGAGTTGTAACACTCACGCTGGAACCTCTCTGACTGGTAATAGGGAGGTAGCCTGCTCCTGGCACTGAGGTTTTCAGTTACGAACCCATGCCTTCTGTGACCAGTGATGTCTACTTATGTAAAGAGTGCCTCTGTCCAAATCCCTTTTTGCTTTTTATATTTAAATTGTATCTTAAATTAGCTTTTATAAAAAACTAGTGTGCTTTCATAAATCTTCTTCATATACCCTTAGTTTTGGTTAACCAGCCCGGGAAAGATATATATTTGGCTTACAGTTTCAGGGGTACAGTCCATCCTGACAGTAGGGACCTGAGGTGCCTGGTCACATTGCAGCAGCCACTGGGAGCAGAGAGAGATAATGCTGAAATTCATCTCTTTCTCCTTTTTATCCATGAAAGGACCCATATTTGTAGTGGGTTTTCCCACCACAATTAATGTAATCTAGATAATCATTCACAGATGTGCCAGAGGCTTGTCTCGTCAATGATCCTGACTCCTGTCAAGCTGACTATCAGTGTTAACCATGAAAGGGTGTGCTCGGAGGTGCTATAAAGGGGTAGGGCTACAGTCGGGGCAGGGTTTGTTTCTGAGAAGGTGAAAAAGGCCTGTTAGAGGGACTGTCTGAAGGGAGGGAGCACGCTGCTTGAGATGTAAGGACACATAAGGACAAGGTGTCCCTGGCAGAGGGAACTGTTGAGTCATAGGTTCTAAGGAAGAGTGGGTCTGGATTTTAAAGAAAAGCAAGAGGCTTGCATGAGTAGAATGAGCTCATTGAGAAAGAGACAGCAAGAGAGGGGGGTCAATGGCAGTCATGTCTGGTCTTACTGGCCAACAGGAATCTCTATTTTACGCCAGTGACGCCATCTTTGTTCAGCTTTTCTGCTCAATTAGCAACTGAGGAGCTGCCTTCCTCTCTTATTAACAAGGACCAGATGGTGTCTGTGTGCCTGCTCTCCGCTGGCTGTTAGAGCAGGGCTACCTGCCCCCCTGGTCCTCAGCTCACTCTGGGACAAACTTCATTCCCTTCCTCTGCTAAGGGTATCTCTCTCTATTCTTTTGTTCGTTGATTAGGAACTTGGCTTCAAACCAGCTGTCAAGGGCTACTCTGTGTGCATTTTAAATAGGTCCTGTATGTCTCTCTCCTCCCTCTCTAGGGCCTCAAACTGTATCTCCACTTCTGTCAATAGCATTGCTGTGGTTCTCAGTGGCTCTCTATACCTCTGGACCTAGCCCATCTCCAAACTAGTTTCCATACTGCTTAATCTTCCTAACATGTAACTTCAGCAGTATCTCTCATGGTTTGGATACGAAGTGTCCTCTCAAGGAGTTTGCTGTGAAGGTTTGGTTCCCAGGTGATGGTGCTATTGAGAAGACATTACATCATGAAGACACTAACTTCACTGATGGGTAAATCCATTGGTGAGTCCATATTGAATAGACTATTGGGATACGGGGACTGGCTGGAGGATTATGTCATCGGACCCGTATGCTTTTGAAGCATACATCTATTCCCTGTCCTTTCTCTCCCCTGTTTTCTAGGCATCATGAGTAATGCTTTTATTCCACTATTCTTCCCACTGCCTTCCCGCCATGATACTCTGCCTCATCAAAGACTCAAAGCAGTGGAACCAGCTGGCTGTGTGCTGAGCCCCTGAAATTACGAGCCAAAATAAACCCTTCCCCTTGAAGATGTTTTCTCCTCATGGTGATGAAAAGTGATTAATACCTCTCCCCCAATTAGATAACTTACTGATTTCACATGAAGCAAGGTTTATTAAAGCCCAAATTCCTACAAGTCTTTCACCCCAAGGGCTCAGCCTCTTCATTTATAAGAGAGCCACAAGCTATTCCCAAGTTCCCTCACTTTTCGCACTTACTGGTGACCCCATACTACCAAGATGTCTGCTCTCCTAATGCTCAGTCTAGGTAGAGTGGAGGAAAGGAGTGCCATGGAGCCAGGCATGGTGGTACAGATCCATCCTCTTAGAAGCAGGAGATGAGACAGGAAGATTGTGATATTGAGACCCATCCAAACTACACAGAGTCCTTGGCTGCCTGAGCTATGTAGTAAGGCAGACAAACCATTACCCGAGGAAATAATTGCACACTGTTGTAAAGGTTAGGACAGAGTGTGGGAGAATCTTCCTATATGTGTATGGAAGGGGGTCAGGAGGTCTTCCTCAAATTATTAGTCATCTACATCTTCAGTAACAAATCACCACCTAAAACCACAGGCTTAGACGATTACAGTTCTGTTGGTGAGGAGTTTACACGGGTCTCAATGGACTGAAACCAGCATTTAGGCTGAGCTGTATCTTCTCTGGAGGTTGCTAGGGAGGCTCCAATCCTTATTTTTTTTCCCCAGCATCTTAAGGCTATGTGTGTTCCTTGACTCTTTCCATCTTTGAAGCTGACAATTCCTTTGTTTCCACTGTCACACTTCTCCGACCCTGACTCTCTAGCTGTCATTTCTGTAAGGATCTCTGTGACAACATTGGGCCCACCAGTTAGCTCAGGTTATCTCCTTATCCCAGGATCTTACCTTAAATCACTGAGCACTGCCTTTGTCATACAAGACTTTTAAGGATTGAGGTGTGCACATCATTGGGGCCATTCTTCTGCCTACCATGACAAGGTGAGAAAGTGGCTCTGGTTTAAAAAAAAAAAAAAAAAGGAATAGTAGGAGGATATTCCAGAAGAGAAATTAGCAGGAAAAAGGGTCCTGAGGCAGAAAGGAGAAGGATGAAGAACTTTAGAGAAAGCTGATGGGGTGGAGTCCAAGACAAGGAAGGAATAAGGAGGAAGGGGGATGGTGAGATTGGGTTGGAGAGAATGAAAGATGGGCCTTCAGGCTTCCATGGCCTTGGCGCTAAGAGAAGGGAAGGTATAACCAGGTGTATCTTTTGGACACACGGAACCAAAAGCGGTCACTGGAAGCCCCTTAGAGCAATAAGGGACTGGAAACCACTTTTGTAATGATTTAAAGTCTCCTGGTCCTTCCTATATTATCTGTGAATTATGTACACCTCGCCAAACTGCATAAAAGCAGAAGACTAGCAAGATGGTCCAGCAGCTAAAAGCACTTGCTCTGCATGTCTGATGACCTGAGTTCAAAGGCTGACGTCTGTAGGAGGGTGGAAGGAGAGAGGTGACTCCACAAGGTTGTCCTCTGACCGTCACACATGCACTGTATCGTGTGTACTTATACATGAAACACACAGGAGTGACAGCCCACACCTGTGCACATGTGTGCACACTTACACACAAACACATACTCTAATAACAATAATAAAAGATATAAGTAGAGTGAAGGCCCATGTATCTACCCATCTGCTAGCTATGATAACAGATTAATATCAATTAACTCTTTGGCTGTCTATACAATTCCTCATCCCAGCATTATTTTGAAGCGTGTCTGAAACAGCCTATAGTTGTACCCAAATTTATTTCAGATTCAATCTGCTTATGTGTAAACCTGTAAAATCTTTATTTACATAGTTGTGCGCGTGTGCGCATCTCTTAGGTGGAGGTCAGAGGGCAACTGAAAGTCACTTCTCACCTTCCACTTTGTTGGGGCAGAGTTTCTGCTTCTGCTACAGCACTGAGTACGCCAGGCTGCCTGGCTCACAAACGCACAGGCAAGTCTGTCTCCACCTCCTAGCTCAGCACAGGAGTCTGCTGTTACATATTGATGCCACCGCATCTGGATTTTCACATGGGTGAGGGGGACCAAACTCAGGTTGTCAGGCTTGTGTGGCTAGCGCTTTAACCACAGTGCAATCAACCTGTTCCCAGGGCTTCTTAAAAAATAATATCCGGGCATCTAAGAAGTCCCAGGATGGGTACATTTGTGGAAATAATCGGGGCATGCCTTAAGCCAGCCACTGCAGGAACAATATTTCTTTCTCTTCTTTGCTCAAGATTTCAAAGCACTCCCCACACTAGGACTCACATCCTTTCAGTGCAGAGGATCTGCTCACCCAGACCTTCCCTGACTGCCTTCTGCAGGCAGTAGGGGCCTGGAAGAAGTAGATCCCATTCCTCAGACAATGAGGCCCTTATTCCTGCTCTAACCCCAGAACTGAGACACCAGGCTGGATGAGAGCTCCAGCCAGCCACTCCCATGGCATGGAGGGAGAAAGCCTTTTTCCTCCGGAGGCAATAAGTTCATGAAACCCACGCTGTTCAACCCGAGGACACCTGCAGCTAGGCCCCTTCTTCCCCTGTTCCTCTGTGTGGCTGGATGTGAGGGCGGGAGGAGGAGAAGGCTCTAATTACACCTTTCTTATGGGCCTTTGGTTCTGAGACTATTTCAAGGAGGAGGTTGGCATCTCTCCTTTCAAATAAAGACACGCCTCAAAAGTTTCCTCTCTGTCTCTTCTCCAGTAGAGCCTTCACTGTCTGAGGTTCCGTTATCATTATCTACTGCTGTGAAACACAACCTACAAATGTCCTGGCTGAGAGATGCAATCATTTAAATACGGGAGTAGATGCAGTGAGTGACAGGAAATAGTGTCATATATATCCTAGAACTCTGTTAAATCGTGCTTCACTACTTTCTCCTGTCCTTGGTTCCCCGCAGCCCAGACTTCTAAGCATCCTTCTGACCATTCTTCTCCTTAGCTCATCCTCTATGGTTCTGGAGATCTGGTCAGCATCCCCCAAAATATGTTGTTTGAGAGGGGGAAATAGTTCTCCTTTGAAAAGTCTGAATGTTTCAGCAGAGGACTGAGCTATGGATACTGAGAATGTAAAAACAGACACATCCCCTGTAGTTGACCCCATGGCTGCTCTTTTTCAATACAACTGTCTTCCCATAAACCCAAATGCAGAAACGCTGTGCTGACGTCAAGCAATAACCCCAGAGGCAGCAGTAAACGCAGTCACCTCAAGCCTAAGAGAACGAGAGAGCAAAAGTAAGAGCAAGAACTCAAAGTCTTGTCTCTTAATTGCATACTACAAGTCCAGGCTTCATTTCGATATGTATTCCCCAATAACAGTGAGATTGGGCATGGCTCTTAATGATGTGTTGTCTTTGAGTAAATGACATTTAGCCATTCACCAACATAGAAGATACTCGCTATTAAAACACTTATTTGAGAAGAAGGAGAAGCAAATGTGTTGGAGAAGAGTCCATGCCCTGGCTATGAGCTATCAAGTAGGTTAGGGAGTAGGATAAAGCTTTGCTCCAGCTAACTCAGATTTCTTGGGCTTTTTTTCTGCTGCCCTCCATTGATGGAGGAAAGATAGGCATGGTGGCTTGCCCTGTGGGAACATAGTTTCTTAGGAGATCAGTTCCTGTTAGTGATACACTGTTGGTATCAGAAAAGTACTCATCTGCAATTAATATTACCAGGTTAGTAATGGCTTAGGAAAACCCAAGTTGGTTTTTCTCACACATTATGAATCTGGAGACATAATCATCTGTTTAAAATTGGTGACCCAAGGATATGAAGTATCTCCGAGCTGTGGGTTTGATGACCGCAATTCCGGCCATCTTGTCTGCATTCAATGAAAGCAGTGAGAGGTGAGAGGGAAGTACTGGCTCCAATATGTGCCCCTCCTCGTCTTTTCTTTCCTTCCTTCTTTCTTCCTTTCTTTCCTTCTTTCTTTCTTTCCTTCTTTCCTTCCTTCCTTCCTTCTTTCTTTCTTCCTTTCTTTCTTTCCTTCTTCTGAGTCATGGTCTCAGTTATCCCAGGCTGAACTTGAACTCACTCTCTATCCTAGGCTAGCTGTGATTCTCCTGTCTCCAAGTACTAGGATTACAGGCATGTACCTCCAGATACATCAACTCACGTGTCTCCTCCATCCTGTGCTTCCAAAAATCTCCCAGGAGTCTCCAGCCAACTTTCTTTTAGATCTGAAGGAGTGGAATGGTGTCGCATGCCCACCTCCAGCTGGAAAGGAGGCTAGGAAAGCTAGAATCTTGTCTGTCGTTCCCCAAACAGAACTGAGATTTGGGGGTCGATCATAGGGACGTGTGGGGTGATGTGGTTTTCCGGAGGGATGCAGGTTATCAATGCAACCTACAAGGGATGGGAGAGGATACCGAGTAGCAGAAAAGAGCAGTTTGTTATTGCAATCTAAAACAGACTATTTCTGCATCCAAATGTTTTTTTTTTAATCCTAGGGGGGAAGCTATGTCTAAACGTAAAGTAATAATAGATACCTCGAAGGGGTTTCAGAAAGTAAAGTCAATGGCTATTTATATTTTAGGATAACATCTTCCTGTGATAACAGACAATGACAACTTGTGATTTCATCAGCAGTTTCAGAAAGGATGAGAAAAAAACAACTTTAATGAAAGCCGACTGGAGATTTGCAGCATGATAGTGTTTCTCATGGGCATCAAAGAAGCAGAGCCCCCCCTCTCCCCCCCCTCCCCCCCCCTCTCCCCCCCTCTCCCCCCCTCTCCCTCCCCCCCCCCCGCCCCAGGAGCCTCTGACTCCTTCTGCAAGCCCTGGAGAATGCGGGGCTGGATTCCCTTCTAATTTATATAACCGCTGAGACTAACCGGCCCAGTTAATATCTCTGGGTCCAGAGCTAAGAAGGCTTAGGACAGATTTTTCGATGAGTCACAGGAGCCAAGTTTCATTATATCCAGGCAGGATTATCTTCCAAGCCATATAAGCCTAATGGCTCACTCAGAGCTTCCAACCAGGGGCTTTTTGGGGTAGTGAGAGTAGAGAAGCCTCTGTAAAGTGGAATCCAGTAGAGTAGGTCCAGAAAGGTGGGTTCAGCAGCGCAAAGGAGGCTGTAAGCACTCCTGGAAATGGGAAGAAGACAATGCCGCCAAGCATGCCTGTAAGGGAATGAAACTTCACCTGGGCGGCAACTTCACCTGGAGTCCAAGCGAACTTAGAAGCGATACCTAACCTAGACTTCTCCTTTCCTCCTTTCTCCCCGTCCCCAGACAACCCGAAATAATAATAGAAGTGATTAAAAGTGCATCTTCTCTGCAGAACTGAACTGACCTGCTGAGCAGCCATGACCCACGCTACAGAAGAGCACACGGCTGTGTGGCTGCGTGCGTGTTCGCCTGGCCACTAAAAAAAGAACGCATGCAGCCGAAGCTGAGCATTACCTTGGCAGTTTCTAGATCCCAGGGCTCTTTAAATTTATCACTCCATGGGGAAGGAATGGAAAGCCTTTTTTAGGATTCAATTTTAATCTATTTTCTATTTTTAACCTTTGGAAGAAAAGATGACATCCTGAAAACTAAAAGAAGCTATTATCTTAGCTAAGGTAATTTCAACTCCAAGAGAATGTAATCTAGATAATTTTTTTTAGGGTTTTTAAATTTCTTGCAAATTAGAGCAGGTGATGACATGAAGAGTTGGGAACCTGGGGGGAAAGTGAGTGCCAAGAAACAGGGCTGACATGTCAGTGGGGTTCCTTTAAATCACACAGCTCTAATGCTGTTCCCAATTTTCTCCCACTTCCAGTTACCCATTCCTCTCTTCAACCTGCTTTCTACAGTTCCGTTTGCATCTCCACAACCTCCTGTGTGTAACCCTCAGGACCACAGCGAACCTCTCACTGTCTTTAGAAAGACAGACTCAGACACAGTGATACTCCAGCCCTCCTGGCCCTGTCCTGGCTCCAGCCGTCCTTCTCAAGTTCCCTTTGTTCTTCACAGCCAGTCGCCACCACCCAGCCCAGTGTCCGCTACACATTTGAGTCCCTTCTCCAGCAAACGTTTGTTACCCAGTCATGGGAGCCACTCTGTCTCCCATGTAATTCACACTTTCACTTCTCCATATTTTGTAAATTCAAGGCAACGCCTTTGTCAGGGACAACTTCTCTGATTCCAGCCACTTCAGAGAAGAGGTACATATTCTTCATCTGCTCACACGTCACGTTTCTCCCCCCACCCGTAGCCTGTCTGACAGTCAGCAGTACGCCCACACAGACACGTTTTGGGTTACCATCCGGTGTTCTGCATTTCTCTGGTGCAGCAGCTCCTGCATTGTGTATTTATATAGTCCCACATGCAGCAAAGAGATAATTGGGTTCCCAAGGCAACTTGCTTTATCAAAATTGAATTGTAACGTAGGGAGAAATAAAAAAGTTTGAGGTTGGAGTGTTCAGGGCTCACAGGAACAGCATTAGCTTTCCTGTGGGGGTTTCAATAATACTCCAATGTTTGGGAGCTACCAAAGTATTAGGGGGCACACTAAAATATCACACTACTTGATCTAGAAAAACAACCTCAGAAACCATGTACCCTGAGCCTTCCAGATTATCTATGGCCTTGAGCTTCCAACTTTGCTGGCATCATGATTCTGAACACACAGTATACAAAAGGACACAAAGCACAAACAAGTGTACATATAATCCATATCACCACGGGACCTGACGCTGTGTCTCCAGTAATTATGAACCTGCCAACTGGGGACTAATTCCTAGTGACTTGCCTATTGTGATAACTACAAGTTGGTTTTGCTAATTCAATATCTGATTTAATTAATACAATCCTTTCAGTGGGAGAATGGCCACTGTTTATCTATTTATAACATATTTTCTTCCATCTAGCTGAAAAGGAAGGAAATACAGAAACAGGGATGGTGTTCATGATCCCTAATCTTTGCTGTCAACTTGTTAAGACTGTATGTACCTAGGAGATCAGTTTGTGTGAGCATTTCCAAGAGGATTAACTAATACATGAGGGTCTACTTTGTAATGTGGGATTTCAATAATACCACTGTATCAAGGGTGGCATTATATCACAGGGTGGCAGTGTATCATAAGGTAACATTGTATCATAGGGTAGTACTGGATCATGGGACATAACTGTATCATAGGGTAGTACTGGATCATGGGACGTAACTGTATCATAGGTTGGGAGCGTGGATAAAATAAAGGGGGAAAAATCCCTGAGAATAGTACCAGGCTATGGGCTGAGACCATAGACGATAAATCAGGAAAGAGGAAAAAAGCATGAGCACCCGGCATTCATCTCTCTTTGCTTTCTGACTAAAGACACAATGTTACCAGACACTGAATGCTTCCGTTGTCATGGTTTTCCCACTAAGGTGGACTGTATCCCCTAAAACTGGAAGCCAAACTAAATTCTTTCATTCTTTTTACTTTTGTTAGCTGTTTTCTCACAGCAATGAGAAAAGTATATAGCATGATACTTAACACTTTCAGAAATCATATTGTATTCTTGCTTGTTTGTTCTCTGTCTCATATTTCCCACCTACCCTTCTTGTGAAAGTTCTTGGTGGTGAGTTATTGCACGTGTCTTCTTCATTACTTCTTCACCAGCACCAAGAATGAGGCCTTGTTCTAAGACAACACCTTATAGATACTTCACGAATGAATGAATGCTCCTTGATGCAATCAGCAAACACTCTATGCCAGTTTGGTCTCTGATTCACCAGTTGGGCTGCTGTCTGGGCTAGGAGGAATCACAGCACCAGTGAAGAGAGAAAGACTACAACTTAAAGAGGAGCAACAGTCCAAGAGTAGGCCAACAAGTGGAGCAAAAGGGGCTTGTGGAAGATAGGGTACCCTGAGACACCAGCCATCCTTGGAAATATGTGGGTACTTTTCCTCCAGCTTCCCAGTGTCTGAGTTACAAAGCTTGGACACACTTCTAAGGTACATCCCCTGTGCGCTACATTTCAATCTTGAGTACAGTGACAATATTCTCTGAACCAAAATTCAAAGTGCACAGCTCGACAGATATGGGGATGACGGGACATGCTGTTCGTGTTAAATTTGCCCCCAGAATTTCATGACAAACGCTGGTGTCACTCCTCCAAGTCAGCTGAGAAACATTCATCATTCGAGACTTGACCCCGTGAATGGCGTTGACATAGGTAAGGACTGGCATTGACTCAGACTCACACCCCTCGTTCCCAGTCTTGCTCGCTTCTGGCACACTGCAGCGAATCCAATTTCCCTTAACCACTTGGAAAAGTGGCAAATTATGGGGAACAAATGTCCTTTCCAGCAGAAGGAGGGACACCTGCCTAATGAATCAGAGGTTGTGCAGATGGCGAGCTAGAGAAGCCAGATAAGAACTGGAACCTGCTTGTCCTGATGGGTGGTCAGCACTCCAGAATATCTTCCCCCTCACTGATCCCACTGGGTTGGACCACATGGCTTTTCTCACAAATGTAGGTCATTTTTAAAATGTCAACTCCTTATTGCTGAGACACTGGAAAACCTATCACGACAAGAAGAAATTGTTTCCAGGCTAGCGCTTCTCATTTAAAGCAGAGAATCCAGATTGAAAAGCTGGGTCCTGCCATTTTATAGTCTGGGTCCATAATTATCCATCGGTGATGCCCACATCGCCACCGAATTTGTATGAATGGATATTGGGAAGGAAGAATTGGGCCCTGTTTTTAAAGGCAGGAGTTACACAATTGACATTTGAAGGTACTTAAAAGCCTTGTGCTCACTTACATAAAGACTCGGAGTGTTATTATCTATGCCAAGCCTGGGTAAAACATTTGTCCCTTAATTTGGCTAAGAAAGAAAAATATCTATTCTGCTGATTGAATTTACCATTTTTCAAAAGTACCTCTGTTTAATTCATGAAATTTAATCAAGATCACACTGAGATTTATTGCTTCTCGTTAATGTTTCCTTTGAAGACGAGTGGAAAGACCTGGGGTTGAGAGGAAAGAATGATTCTTTCCAAAGTACTGTGAGACTCAATTTGGACTTCATTAAACCTCATTAGTTCACTGATACAGGATATATGACACTGTGACAGAGATCGGGCTGGTATTTATCTTGGTTTAACCTATAAAAAAGTGATTTTTCTCTGCAGGTGAATGATATGAAAAAAGTCTTTTGAGAAGAGGCTGTACTTGCGATGTCATAAATATTCATTATTAGTCACTTTGTTTTACACACAAGCACTCAACTGATTTCAAATTTTTTAATAGTTTCATTAACATGATGGAGTCTCCCACTTGCTAGAACTTTTCTAATTTGCTTACTATTATTTTTGTATGTATTTGTTCTCTAGCCAGTTCCAGAAAAGACCTAAGCCATCCTTAGGCAAAGGAATTATTTTTATAGGTAAAGCTTAGGTTTTTTTTTTTCCTGATTACCAAATCACACAAAGTGTTGAAACAGATTTTGACTAAATTTAGAAGCTATTTTGAGGGGAGTCTGTCCAAAAATATGTGATAAATGTGAAATTCATTTGGAAGATCTCCGAAGAGTATTGCAAATAGATAGTGTGGCAATTTTACTAGAAATCCCAAAATAACAGCAACTTCAAAATATAAACATTTATTTCATACTAGCCTAAGAGGAAACTTCAGCTATGCAGTCCATAGCTGATGAGGAGCTGTTTCCAGCAAGCTCCTCTTTTGGACATTTCATGATTCGAGGCAACCACCGTATGCCAGAATGGCACCAGTGCCATGCTCCAGCCAAGGGGACATCAGTGTCCTCCTCCAGGACATGGGTCAGCAGCATGCTTAAGCAACTCTCAGAAACCTCAGAAAAGAAAATCTACATGTCTTTGGCTCAAACTCACAAAGTCACACTGTTCCTCAAGAGAGTTTCTGTAAATAAGGAAAAAGAAGGGACTCGTAGGAGGTGGGACCAGCCAGTGCCTGTTATGAATAGACAGCCTCTCATCAGCACAGTGGAACCCGGAGTACACCTACAGGGAAGCACATGGACCACCAGAAGCTGAAGATGTAAAAGGCTGTGTAGAGTTACTGTGGTTGAATAACAGATTGACAATGAGCTTCTTGATAGCCAGAACAGAAAAGAAATAATTCTTGTTATAAAAGACTCAAATTCATCAATTCCTCTGTCAAGGCACAGCTCATCCCAGAATGAAATTCTCTGTTGTATTTGACTGGAGTACTACATGATAGTCGTGTGTTCTGAATTTTAAAAATTACTTTGATCATTGACTATTCTATGCCCTTGTTCTAACACAAACTCACCCATGCGTGTCCAATTTCCGTCTCAGAATACAGAATCACTAAGGGTATTGGAGACAAAAGAAGGAAGGAATAATTAAATGTTCTTGATAAAGATTGTTTGTCAGTGAATATAAAAGATGTGTGTGTGTGTGTGTGTGTGTGTGTGTGTGTGTGTGTGTGTGAATCAGGAAGAGGAATGAGCCAGAACTGTCTTAGTGCTGTCATCCATGTTACCTTTGTGTGAGAGGCTTAGGGACCTTGTCAATGCCGTGCCTGACTAAGTCCTGGGAGACATGAGACATGCATCAGTAACAACAGTGACTGTTAGGAAGATCCAGGGATCTCTCCCAGGTTAAGATGGAAAAGACAACCCTTAAATAGATGCCACCCTTTGGATGGATCATAACAATCTCAGAGACAGGGTCAAAACCCTCATAGTGAGTTCATTTTCCTCTACACAAAAATCCAAAGTCTCCTATGAAAATAAGGGGTCAGAGGAAGCATGCTTTGACTTGACTATGAAATGTCCCTATAAGCTCAGGTGGTAGGAGCTTGATTGATCTGCTGTCACCATTTTTGACACATTGGAGATCAGGCTGATCTCAAACCTCTGCCTGCCTCTGCCTCCTGAGGGCTGGGATTAAAGGTGTGCTCCGCCACTACCCAGATCATGTAATGGTTTTAACTCGCTTTCTCAGTCTCATTGGTGAGATGAATTTGTATGCTGTTTACGATAAAGATAGAGTCCTCATCCTCTCAGTGGGCCCCAGCAGGTCTGGCCCAGATTCCTGGATAAAGGTGGTGGCAGTTGAATATTTTTTAAATATTTATTTAATTTTATGTGTGTGGGTATTTTGTCTGCAAGTATGTCTATGCATGCAGTGCCCGCAGAGGCCAGAAGACGATGTTATATATCCTAGAACTGGAGTTACAGATGGGTGTGAGCCTCCCTGTGGCCACTAGGAACTGCATCTGGGTCCTCTGTGAGAGCGACTAGTGCTGTTAGCCACCGGCTTCGGCTCCAGACAGTGGAATCTTGTTGAATCAAATAGTTTTTTTACTCAGCTTCCTTATGAGACATTTTAGCCACTAAGAACTTGTGTTAGTTTTATCACAAATCCAAATCGGTAAAAACCCATAGATAATATAATTTGCCAGGTAATAATTATCTAAATGTAAGATCGCTATTACAGACTATTCTAAATTTATTTTAGGCACGGAATATAATAGGTTTCAAGTGATAATACAGTTAACACTGTGACCTCCCGTGAAAAGGCTAAATGTTCTCAAGGAGCGAGGCACATCTGCAGCATGCTGTGAGCCACGGGATGTAGGGAAGAGTAATTTAGGCGAAATAACTTCCTTTTTCTTGATATTTTCTCACATTGCCCTTCTCATCCAATTGTCTAGATGCTCCCAGCAGGGCTAGAGTCAGTGCCCTAAAATCCCAAAATCTCTGCAAGAAGACTGTTAATGAAGATCTGACCAAATTTTAAAAGATGTTTACCTAAAGATGGATCAAGAATTAGACAATGGGAAGGGAAGAGAGAAGTGACATGTGCACAGATTCTAGAAGGTTCTAAAGCGAAGAACCCAACTATCAGCTTCCTGGTGGACCCCAGAGAGAAGAAGGCAGGTGTGGGACCCTATTGTTGTAGAAAGAGGTCCCAGTCCCATAGTACCTCTGTGGACAGGAACAGAGACACTTTAGTGGGACCTGCCCAGATTCATCACTGCTGTCCCGCTCAGTAAATTATAAACATCTTTCCAACAGGTTGTAACAACAGTAGACCATGAGCTTGAACTAAAACTCTATGTATGGTGCTCTCTTGTGGAAGGATTATTAAACAAGAGCCTCTATTTACTACTCAGGCATCCTTTTGTGGGTCGAGGAGGAGGAGGACTTGGTTGCTAAGCAGAATGTGAGTGGTTTTCTGTTTTGAATGGTAGGCTTCAGTTATATAAGCCTTTGTTCACTAAGCATATAATTTCCCATGATGCATCTGGTTTTAATCATATCCACTCTCAATCAGCATAAGCAGCAAAAGACAATAGGCGTTTCCCCTACACATTCACTTTTGAGGACACAGTTCGCTTTACTGTACATATACCCAAAACCAGTCTCAGGTAGATTGGCCCATTGCCTTTAGTTTTAAGATTTAGCAACAAACACTTTGAAGTTTCTGTGTTCACAACGTAAAAGCAAATAGGAAGCAATCAAATTCTTCAATCACAAGGTCGAATCAGTCATAGGATATTGTGGATATAAACATGTTCTTGTTTTGGTTCTAGGTTTGGGATGTGGTACTGATTCAGATGGTCCACAGCAGCAGACTCTTTGCCAGCTGCAGACAGTTTAGATCTGAGGACTCTGGAGAATAAATGCCAGGGCCAGAGAGTATGGGAGCTCCAAGAGAGAACTAGCTGCTCCTGCTTCCCCCTTGCTGCTCCTGGTTGCTGTTGTGAGGCGAGACAAGAAGTTGGAGATCTCAAATGAGGATTGGACTGGTGGCAGGGAACCCGAGGACCCTAATCAGCAGGAAGCAGCTAAGAGAACAGCGCCCCCTCTCCCACTGTCCCCTTCTCTCTCTTACCTTGTGTTTGGATATTGGAAGAGGTTGGGGTGGAGTAGGGAGAAAAAGATAAAGGAAATGTAAATAAAAAAGTTTTTTTTTTAAGTATGCCAGTAATATGAAGGATAAGGGCCTCTTTAACTGAACTAGCTGAATCAAATTCCTTTTCCTCCATACAACTAGATGACAGAGAGATCCCTCAGGTGAGCTAGTGGGTTCTTCAGATGAGTGTACAATGTCCTGAACAATCCTGCAGCCACTGTTAGACAGCTGTACTTAGTAAGAGGCAGTTGGGATTGACCTCAAAGTGGTCTAGGCAGCTGTGACTAATGTGATCTTGTAATATGACTAAATATTATGCAACCAGTTTGCAGCCTGGGGCAGAGCATTTCTTGGGAAAGACTATGTTAAGTGTTCAGAAAGACCTTCATAGATGGAATTAAATGAAAAGCTGGCAAAGGATTGTTGTTCAGCGACATTGGGTGAGGTAAGTATGGAGGATTTCTCCCATGATTGCTTGACTTACTCTCATTTTCTCATTCCATGTTTAAGACATAAAAAATAAAATAAAATAAAATAAAATTAAATTAAATTAAAAAACCAGAAACATGGATGGCATTATGGGTGTGGTTTAAGTAAGACAAAGGGCTGTACATCTGGGTGACACAACCTTAAAGAACATTCTTTGAAAAAAAGAAAAAAAAAAAGATCAAGGAGATGGCCCAGTGTAGGTTAAACCCTCAATGGGCAAGCTTGAAGACTGAGTTTGGATCCACAGCACTCATGTGAAAATCCAAGCATGGTGGTACATGCCTATAATCTCAGAGCTGGGGAGGTAGAGCCTGGAGGAATCTGGGCAGCCAACAAAAACAGTCAGTGAGCATTAGGTTCAGTGAGAGGTCCTGTTTCAGTGATAGAGGAAGGCAGTCAATGTATGCTTACCTCTAGCCTACACACACACACACACACACACACACACACAGGCACAAACACATGCACCCACAGAAAGGCCTTGTTTTCTGTGAAAAGATTGGGGATTTCATGTATATGTGTGTGGGTGTGTGTGTTTGAACTAAAATCCAAAAGGTGCTGTGTGTGCAATATCCTAGAATGTCACCATCTCGTTGGTTTTCTATTACTGATGCAGATTTTTAAGGCATGCAGCGGGGGAGGGTAATGTTCTTCCGTGGAAGGAGGTGATAACCGGCTGCTCAGAAAGGAAAGTTCAGGATATTTTGACGTGGAAAGCTCTTCCTTCACAATGTATCATTGCAGTAAAAACCATGTTTAAAATATGCACAGTGTAATTCCATTCATGCCAAAAATACTTATGCCAAAATAAAAACTACATTTTTAGGGGCTGAAGAGATGGCTCAGCAGTTAAGAGCACTGATTGCTCCTGCGGAGGACGTAGGCTTGGTTCCCAGTACCCACGTCAAATGACTCACAGTCATCTGTGACCCCAGTTCCAAGGCACCCAACACCCTCATCTGGTCTCCATGGGCATGGCACACATGCGGTGCACATTCAAGCACATAAAACTAAGTGGAATTAAAAAAGCATTAGAAACCTTTAAAAAACATTTCATCGGTGAGAATGAGTGAAGTGCATTTTTCTTTGTGTTTCTAGTATTTTCTTATCTTTCTATAATGAATATAATGTGGATAGAGAACATCACAGTAACTACACTGTTGCTTAGATTAGGATACCTGTCTCTACCCAAGACAGTAGGAGTCTTGAGTCTCTAGGTGCAGACAGATACGCACCTCAAAACCAAAATTTAAATATTTTAAATTTGAACACTAAATTCTCCAGGTTTTAAGTTAGTTGCATTCAGAGGTAGAGATCTTCAGGAGGTAATTAGATCCGGGTCAGATCAAGGGAGTAAGGTCTCCATGATGGCACTAGTGGATTTATGAGAAGAAAGGCCTCTTTGTTCTGTCTAGTCATGATGCCTTCTGTCATGTTAGACTGTAGCAAGATGCTGATCACATGATCACATACAGATTCCATGCTGTTAGACTGTCCATACCCCAGAACCATAGCCAGAACATTTTTCAAAAATAAATCACCAGATCTTTGGAAATGTGTTATAGCAGCAGACTAAGACAATCAAGTTGCCAGGCACATAGAATTAAGGACACACCCTACTCCACCATGACTTGTCTTCATCAACTACTTCTATAACAACCCTTTCCCAGATAAGGTCACATTCTGAAGTACTGGCGATTAGGACTTTCAGGATATGGACCACCAAGGACTCATCCCCTGCAACATAAAATGGCACCTGCTTGGTTTGTCTCTGTCCCTACGGCCAGTCTATCTGCTGGACTTCATTCAGAGAGGTTTCTTCAGTGTGCCCCATTCATTGTGTCACAGGAAACATGGCAGGTGAAGATGGCAGAACTCAAAGGCTGAGTTCAAACTCTGTCACAGGTCTTTGTCTTAGCAACCCCTTAGGGCAGCAAGGTTCTCCTAGGCTCAGCACTTTCAAGTGGAAATGTGTCACCTTGTAGGGGGAACTCTCCTTCCAGGCTGACTTGAGAAGACAGCACCTGGGGTTTCCTGACTCAGCTGCCTCGAGTTGCTCCTTTTTTTCTGAGCATGAGCCCCCCCATCCCCCAGGGCCCCTCCACAGGTGGTCTGCTCAAGTATCTCTCTCCTTACCCTTTTTCTTAACAGATGAGTCTCAGTCCAAACCTGAGGGCTGCCGGGAGACTGGGAGTTAGTCTGCCCTAGTCATTCTCTTCCTTTTGCAAGGATGTGACTCCTGGGACCATCAGGAAAGCACTCACAGTGGCATGTAGTCTGAGCCCTGAACCTGACCTAGCACATGCTGACTCCCAAGGACGCCATGTTCCAGCAGCCTGCTGTTGGGGCTCCTGTTACTCTTCTGAGGCAAAGCCCTATGTTTCGTGGTAAGCGGATAGGAGGCAATGGTATAATGAATGTCTCCCCAGAAATGCCAGCAAGATGCAGCAGTGGGTGGCACCATTTGTGTGCCTGCCCCATTTTAGCATCCCATGCTCTGCCAAGAGAGCTGTGGGTGCTTCTATTATGAGAGCTGGTCCAGGAAGAGCCATCAGTGTTGTCATTTTGGGTCATAATCTTCAGAACTCCTTCAATACAAAGGGCAGTCTTTACCACCACCACCCAACACACACACAAAAAGCCATGAAGACAGTGTCAACAGAAGGAGAGGGAAGGGAAGGAGGAAGGAGAGGGAGAGGAAGAGAAAGGGAGAGGAGGGAAGGGGTTGCAATCCTCAGAGAGGCAATCCTTGCCACCACCACCCAAAACATGCACAAGAAGCCATGAAGGCAGTGTCAGGAGGGGTGGAAGAGAAAGAAGGAGAGAGGAGGAGGATAAGGAAGAGGGAGAGGAAGAAAAAGAGGGGGAGGGAGAAAGGGAAAGACAGAGAGAGAGAGAGAGAGAGAGAGAGAGAGAGACCTACTATCAAGGAGTCTGGTACCAGAGGCCAATTATAAGCTGCATCAGGCAGCTGCAGTAGCAGCAACTGACACAACATACTTCCCTTTGGTGGCTGAGAGGGCTGATCTTCCAATGAACTGCAAAGTTCTACATCTCAGGATTTATTTTCTCCCCCTAGTCTCTCAATCTAGGCAGATTGAATCTGGAAGACATAGTTTACGTATTCTCTCTGTCTCAGTCTCTGTCTGTTTCTCTGTGTCTCCCTGTCTCAGTCTCTCTATGTCTCTCTCTCCCATCCCTCTCTTCTTTCCCTCCCTTCTCTATTGCAGTACTGAGGTTTGAATCTAAAATCTCACACACATGAGGCAAGTGCTTGGTCACTAAGCAGTATCTCTATCCCCTGGGAAAATATTAAGACACGAGCTCACTCAGTTGCACAGGTTGGCCTTGAATTAACTCTGTAGCCTGGGCTAGTCTTGGATTTGTGATCATTTCTGCCTCTGTCTCCAGAATAGCTGGTATTATGAGTTTGAGCCGACAGGCTTGTTTTAGGATGTGGCTTTTGAAGAAGAGGAAGGGAGGAAGGGAGGGAAAAGGAAGAGAGAGAGAGAAATGGAGAAAAAGAAAAAGAGAGAGATGGAGAAAGAGAGAGAGAACAGAAAGTAAGAGAGTAAGGATAGGGAAACAGGATTGACCAAGCTTAAATCCAAAAATAGTTCAGAAGCTAAATTTTCTCAGACTATCTACTCAACATTAAGAATAGGACCTCGTTAGCAGAAATGAATCCTACCTCTCAGATTTTGTTTTAACCTAGAAGTCATGATGTGGTGCCTTCTTGTTGCCTTGGTGTTCTACCCAAGTATTTTGGGCAACTCCATGAATATACAAATGGTTCTCTTTGCTTCCAAATAGTAGCTCCTGCTGGCAGGCTAAAAGATGATGAAGCCAAGTACACCTGCTTTACCAAACACCTACCTCCAGCCCTTTTTAGATGTGAAGGTTGGAGAAGCCAACTCCAGACGTAACTGTAACTCTGATGTCTATAATCATAGAACCCCTTTGCCCTAGTCCTAGCCTTTTAAAATACTTTTGTGACAGGTAATCCTTAAAGTTGTACAGCTTGGAATACACTAAATCCAACAGAAGAGAAAGTGGAGAAGAGCCTTGAACTTATTGGTACAGGAGACAACTTTCTAAACAGCTCTGACACGAAAATCAACAATTAATAAATGGGACCTCATGAAACTTAAAAGCTTCTGTAAGCAAAGGATACGGTCAACAGGACAAAATGACAGCCTACAGAGTGTGAAAAGATCTTCACCAACCCTACATCTGACAGAGGGCTAATATCCAAAATATAAAAAGAACTCAAGAAATTGAAGACCAACAAACCAAATAACCCACTATATTTTTCTAAAAAATGGGATATAGAGCTAAACAGAGAATTTTCAACAGAGGAATCTCTTAATGGCTGAGAAGCACTTAAAGAAATGTTCAACAGCCCTGGTCATCATGGAAATGCAAATCAAAATGGCTCTGAGATTCTGTTTTACTCCTGTCAGAATGGCTAAGATCAAAAACTCAAGTGACAGCACATGCTGGAGAGGATGTGGAGAAAGGAGAACACATGTCCATTGCTGGTGGGAATGTAAACTTGCACAACCGCTTTCAAAATCAATTTAGCAGTTTCTCAGAAAATTGGGAATAGTTCTATCTCAAGACCCAGCTATACCACTCATGGACATATACCTAAAGGATGCTCCACCATACCACAAGGACACTTCCTCCACTATGTTCATAGCAGCTTTATTTGTAACAGCCAGAAACTGGAAACAACCTAGATGTCCCACTGAAGAATGGATAAAAGCAATGTGCATTTACATAATAGAATACTACTCAGCTATTAAAAACAGAGAAATCATACAAATTGCAGGCAAATAGATGGAACTAGAAAAGATCATCCTGAGTGAGGTAACCCAGACTCAGAAAGACATACATGGTATGTACTCACTGATAAGTGGATATTAACCACAAAGTACAAGATAAACTATCCACAGACTGAAAGAAGCCAAGGCAGGCCCAAGGGAAGATGCTGAATCTCAGTCAGCATGAGAAATAAAATAGAAATCTGAAGTAGATGGAGGGAGGGAACCGGGTGGGAGAGGAGGTGGGGAGTAACAAGGGTAGGGCTGAGGGGTGTTGGTGAGAACAGGAGAGAGAATGGAATTTGGGCCATCTCTGGGACAGGGGTGGCTCCCCCCTGAGGAGTTTATGGGGGTGACCCTAGCTGAGACTTCTAGCAGTGGGGGAGTAAGGAACCTGAAGTGGCCACTTCCTGTAGCAAAGTGGGACTTCCAGTGGAAGGAGGGGGCCACCACTCATAAAACCCAAAATTTGTCCTGCTTACAGAAGTGTAGGAGTAAAGATGGAGCAGAGATTGAGGAAATGGTAAACCAATGACTGGCCCAACTTGAGATCCACCCATGGTAGAGAGCCAAGCCTGTCACTATTTAATGATATTCTGCTATGCTTGTAGACAGTAGCCTAGCACTACTGTCTTTTGAGAGGCTTCATCCAGAAGCTGATGGAAACAGATGTGAGACCAACAGTCAAACAATAGCCAAACTCGGGGAGTTCTGTGGAGAGTGGGAGGAAGGATAGAGGGCGCTAGAGGGGTCAAGGACACCACAAGAAGACCTACAGAGTCAACCAACCTGGGCCCATAGGGGCTCAGAAAGACTGAACCACCAACCAAAGAGCGTGCATAGGCTGGACCGAGACCCCCTACACATATGTAGCAGATGTGCAGTATGGTCAACGTGTGGGTCCCCTAACAATGGGAGTAGGGGCCGTCTCAGACTCTGGATCCCTTCTCTCTAACTGGGCTGCCTTGTCAGGCCCCAGTGGGAGAGGATGCACTTAGTCCTGCTGTGACTTGAAGTGTCTGGGCGAGTCAATACCCCTTGGGGACCTCCCCTTCTCTGAGAAAAAGAAGAGGGGGAAATAGGGGAAGGGTGAGACTGGGAGGAGAGGAGAAAGGGGGCTGGGATCAGGCTGTAAAGAGATTAAATTAATAAATAGATGAAAAAAAGAAGAAAATTTAACCACAACAAAAAAATTGTACAGGTTGGCCTTGAACTTGGGATGGCCTAGGCAGTTCTCACACTTATCAACAGAACCAGTGTGCTGATAGTCATGGCTGACTTCTGCCTGCCCTAATCTGAAGAGACTCATCTCTGCTGTTGCATGGAACACCATTCCGTGTCTTCTGCATTGGCCTGCAGAGAGCTATGAGATTGTTACATATCTGCAAAGCGACCCACCCACTGCCCATGTTTCCCTGATCTTCCATCTCAGTGTAGAGGAAAGTATTTTTCCTTTATCTCCATCCAGTGACAGCTGACCAAAGCTTCAATAAAGCTGTGGAGCTGAAGGGAAAGGACCCCACCACGGGTAAAGCACAGCCCACCAACAGCAGGCAATGATACTGCAGGTAGAATCTTAATGCAGCAGGGTAGCAGAGAGGAGGGGCAATCATCAAATTGTCATAGTTGTCCTAAAACTTGCTCTTTGCAGTGTTCTTTCATAAAAAGGAGAGCACCAGTGGTCGTTTGAAGGGGAATACCCGTATAGGCTCATTTATTGGAATGTTTGGTCCCCAGATGGTGGAATTGCTTCGGAAGAATCAGGGCTTGTGGCCTTGTTGAAGGAGGTGTGTCTCTGGGGATGGGCTTGGAAGTTACAAAAACTCATGCCATTCCTAGTTCTCTCTCTCTCTCTCTCTCTCTCTCTCTCTCTCTCCCCCTCAAATTTTTGGATCAGGATATGAGTTCTTCCCCACTGCTCCAGTGCCTTGCCTTCCTGATTGCTATTATGTTCCCCACCATGCTGGTCAAAGACAAAACTGTGAGGCCTGTGTGCCCTAAAAGTTCATGAAATGGGAATATTGTCTCTCAAGCCTTGCATTCCCCAGAATAGCCTTGCCTGTGGTCAACTTCCCATAGTTACAAGCCCATTTTCTTTCCCTCATTAATCAGGGATATGCAAAGAGACCTAGTTGGCAGCAGCTTGTCCCATGGTAGCAGCACATTAGCCAGATATACATCAGGTGGTGGCCAAGGTGTCAACAGATACTTGACCTGACTTGGGTTTTTATGCGGAAATTTTAAAGAAAAAAAGAGGATCTCTGAAGGTTTAGAGATGTTGGGTGAAAGGTTAGCCATTGGGTCCTCTAAACTGAAACAGGTGTTGTTAGAATTGTGTAGAAAGTCACAGGGCAGGTTCACAAATCACGCCACGTGACTGGTTCCACATGGGAGGTTTATTAAGGGAAGGGGGAAGGGATCACAGAGACCATTTCTGGACAGGGCAGGAGAGAGAGATTGGAGGTGGTGTAAATTCTCTTATAAATTGACCCAGAGCATGTGCAGGTGGTTTCAGGTGGTCCGCAGGTAGCTTCACAGGTACCTGATATCTGGTTTGTCAGGTCCCTTGGGGCTGGCCGCAGAGATGCCTGCTTATGGATCCCAACACGTGTCTCTTCTCTCTTAGTTATGGGAACACTTAGGATCCAAGCTCAGGTCCTCACACAGCAGACACTTTACCCACTGAGCCACATTGCCAGCCCAAAATAAACTTCATTCCTGGACGACTCAGGGATTGAATTCTCTAAGGATCCAGATAGGCTATTCTCTTTCCTTGAGGATAGAAAGTCAAGATGTCAAAAGAGGAGAAATGGGAGAGCCTCCTACCAATCGTATTTGAATCCACCTGGTGATCAGAAAAACATCACATGTCACAACTACTTGCTCTCACATCCATGGAACTTCCCAACAAACTTGCTGTGTGATGGCAGTGTGGCAGATTTTGCATGGGTACTGCCACAATTTCATAAAGTAATTTCTAAAAACAGCCTGCCTCCGCCCTCTGTAGAAGCATCTTAACGTGTAGGGTGTTTGCTTCCGATTACTATTATAAAATATCTGAGTCTTCAAAGAATTAAAACTTTAGGGGGCTGGTGAGACAGCCCATTTTGGGTGAAGCATTTGATGTGGAAGTATGAGGACCTGAGTTTGGATTCCCAGCACCTGTGTAAAAGTCAGGCATGGAGGTCCACCTTTGCACCCTCAGAACTGGAAGGCAGAGACAGAGCTGGAGGTTTTGCTGGCTAGATAGTCGAACCAAAAAGCTGAGCTCTGGGTTCAGTGAAAGATGCTGCCTCCAATAGAAAGATAGAAATACAGAAAGAAAGAAATACAGAAAGAAGGAAATAGAAAAAAAGAAATAGAAAAAGAAAGAAAGAAAGAAAGAAAGAAAGAAAGAAAGAAAGAAAGAAAGAAAGAAAGGAAGGAAG
>NW_026596134.1:12368641-12373508 GCF_907164565.1 Psammomys obesus
AGGAAGGAAGGAAGGAAGGAAGGAAGGAAGGAAGGAAGGAAGGAAGGAAGGAAGGAAGGAAGGAAGGAAATGTGGAGAAGTGACTAAAAAAGACAGCCTCATGTCAACCCTAAGTCTTTACATATGCCCACATACACTATCGCGCGCGCACACACACACACACACACACACACACAAAGATAAAAAGTCTTTAGAGCTAAACTTTCAAAAGAGCACAGAAATTTGACTATTTTATCCTCCATTAACAACCAATTCGTCAGGTCCCTCAAAAGCCTGTTTGAGTCAACTTCAGCATCTCTCCCTTTGGCAATAGAGAACTCTGGGTTCTCATGCCGTGCATCTGGTTCTCTTGCGCTCTGCTCAGCTTTTAAAGCACAATTAGGAATGGTGAAGGAAGACAAAATGAAATTCTCATTTAGCATGGATTTTTTGTGCCAAACATGAAGATGGGTTTTTAAGTGAATGCAGGGCCGTGGAGCGGAAAGCCTGGAAAATGGCAACGAAATGGCAGCTGGACTAATGTGAAACATTGTTCCTGGACAGCCTTTTTATTTCCATCTGTATTTTCTCAGAAAGCCACCAGGGAATCCATTCTGTTAAAGCCAGGCCTATGGAATATAGGCAGTGCTCTGTTGCTGTGGTAACCATTATCTGCTCCTAAATTCCTTTTCTTTTCTAAAAATAAAGTGCCCTTTCTCAAAGTATCTCCCCCCCCACACACACACCTGCTTTTTATTTAAATTTCACTTTCCGTAGCGGCCTGGCCTCTCCCACCTGACCCAGTGTTACTTTTGTTTTGCTGGAGGAGGGCCACCCATGGCGCACATGACAGCCCTCTCTGCTGTCCATCTCCGAGTGTTAAATTAGAAGCCTAATGAAAGCAGTGGAGCAGCCCTGGCGATCTCATAGAGGTGGTGATGGTCCCAGTGCTTAAGAATGGATGCCACTCAGAACCTGGCTTCTTCAGCTCATTATTTTATCTGCTGCTTCCAAGGAACTGCATTTCCATGACAAAAAAGAACAGTAGAAAGTTGAAACCGTGGGTGGAGGGCCAAGGCTGCTCTGATAAGGCTTGAAGCCTTGGACCTCACTCAGGCCTTTGATTCCTAACTACACAATGTCCCTTCCCTTGGACTCTTGCATTGTCCTAGGCTTCCTTTTGCCTGTAGAAGATGATCTGCTTTGTACATCAAAGACTGAGCCATGATCAATACAGCCATTTGAAAGTGATTGCTCTAGGCTTCTGAACCAAAAGGGACAGTCCATAGATGGTATCTTTTCTAAGACCATCCACCATGCTGAGATCATATGAAAATGGCTCTTGTCATGAGTCAAGACCAAAGAGTGAATCTGCCAAAGATGAAATAAGGCAAATAGATGTGACCCCTGCCCTCTAAGCACCCAGATGCAGCCACACCCATGTGTCCAAGCAGATGAGATGTTGGCAAAGTGTCAGAGACATCTCTAGCTCTGGGCAGAAGGTGGCCTTTGAGTATTCTCTATTCCCATTCCTTTTTCCCCAGCCCTGCCCTGACCAGCCTGTTTCCCAATAGCCAAGTTTCTCTGCTAAGTCTGTGTTAATGAAAAGGCATGCTCTTCCATGTCAAGCTAAGAGGCCAAGGCAGGAACAGAAAATATTAACTTTGGCTTCTAAACAGCTGTTGTATTTGGGGCCCAGCATATTAAAGGAAGCATTTAAAGTTTTCCCATAATAAATAAGATTAAGCTAAAATCATTATTTTTGTTCTTTTCCTCTTATGATTTCAAGTGTGTGTGTGTGTGTGTGTGTGTGTGTGTGTGTGTGTGTTATTGTCAATGTTGAATTCGCCTATGGGCATGTCTCTGTGGGTTTATCTTAAGTTAATTGACAAGGGAAGTGGTGGCCTACTATGGGCAGCACTGTTCCCTAGGCAGGGGCTCCTGTGTAAGAGGAGAAAGAAATCAGGCTAAGCACAAGCAAGCGAGTATGCATGCATTAATTCCTCCCTTGATGCATTAATTTGCTCTTCACTCTGAATGTGATATGACTAGTTGCTTGATGTCCCTTCCTTGACTTCCATTAGGACTGTAACCTGGAATTGCAAAGTGAGATAAATTCCTTTCTCCCTAAAGTTGCTTTTTTTGTCAGAATTATTTCATAGCAATGAAATAAAACCGTAACACATGGGTTCTGGGGATCTGAACTCATGATTTTCTAGTAAGCACTTTAGGAATTGAGCCATCATCTAATTTCAAGTTTTATCCAATATTTATTCTACCTATAATATTGTTCCCTTGGACAGTGGCCCTTTGGCACTGCTAATCTGGAGCCTGAGTTTTGAGATCTTTACTTTGGAAATGTCACTTGTGACTCCAAGTGTATGCTATAGCCAGAGGCCATGTGGAACTGGATGGGTTGCCCAGTTGGGTTGAATATGAGTTACTGAGATCTGATCTCATGACCAGGCTATAGCCAAGAGCCCAGATAAACTGTTAGTATCTTGAGATGGATGAGATGGTCATGAGAAAGGATGCTGACCCAGATGTTAGAGGCTGTTGTGGCTTGAATAAAAATGGCCCCATAGGCTCATAGGAAGTGGCACTATTAGGAGGTGTGGCCTTGTTGGAATAGGTGTGGTCTTGTAAGAGAAAGTATGTCACTGGGGGTAGGCTTTGAGGTTTCAGAAGCTCAAGCCAGGCCCAGGGTCTTTCTGTCTCTCACTCTCTTCATGCTGCCTGATGATCCAAATGTAGAATTCTTGGCTCCTTCTCCGGCACCATGTCTGCCTGCATGCTGCCATGCTTCCTGCCATGATGACAATGGACTAAACCTCTGAAACTGTAAGCAAGCTCTGGTTAAATGTTTTCGTTTATAAGAGTTGCTGTGCTCATGGTGTCTCTTCACAGCAATAGAAACCCTAACTCAGACAGAGGTACTGCCCAGTTAAATATGAAAGAGAGAAAGACCAAGAGCAAAGACTGCATTATTAGGGATGGGAATGGAGGAAAAGGAAGGTGCCCCTTTCTATCTACTTCCCTTTTAATCTCAAAGCCTAATTCCTAAAGTCTCAGTCATGTAGAATCACACTGACCCTGACTTTCACAACACTTTTCCTAAGGTTTCTCTCATCTTAGAAAGTTTCATATTAAATACTTGATCATAAGAAACTTCTGACACAAAAGAATTGAAAGCAGGATCTCCAAGAGCTGTTTAATCACCTATGCTCAGGGCAGCAAAATTCATGAGTAACAAAAAAACAGTATAGCATCTAAGTATCCATTGACAAGTGGAGAGATAAACAAAACATCATATACATACAGTGATCCATCATTATTCATTCTTAAAGAGGAGGAGAGTCCTAACACCTACTACAGCATGAGCCGCCTTGTGGAAACTAAGCCAGATAAAGTAAGTGAGTCACAAAGAGGACAAATACTATATTGTATGATTCCACTTGCATCATACACTCAGAGCAATCAGCTCTGAAGACAGAAGATAGAATGCTGGTTGCCAGGAGCTTGGGACGAGGGACATGGACGCTGCTTAAGGAGTTCAACTTCAGTCTATAAGTTGACCATTCCCAGTCCCAATTTCAGTTCTAGTAGTGGTTGTACAATAAAGGGAATGTAACTGATAATACCAAGTTGAACACTTAAGATGAGAAATTCTAGGTTACATGCATCTTATATTTTAAAACTTTTTTGGTTGGGCTTATGTTTTATTAATTTATTCTCTTATAACTTCATACATATATACAATGTTATTTGATTAAAGGCTCCCCATCATTCTCCTCTTTTCTCTCCTCTCTCATAAAACTGCTTCTTCCCAAGCCTCCTTCCTACTTAATTGTCTTTGTGTGTGAGAGAGAAAGAAAGAAAGAAAGAGAGAGAGAGAAAGAAAGAGAAAGAGAGAGAGAGACAGAGAGAAACCCATTTACTTCATTAAATTAGGGTTACCTGTATAAGCATGGCTTGAGGGTTTTTAAAACATGGGGTCAGGGCAACAGTGTGTATACCTTTGAGAAACAAGATTCCTCCTCTCCCCGTCTTTGCCACCTTTCTCTGCCTGTAGGTTTGAGATCAAATCTAAACTGTGTTGTTCAGACTGTTCTTGAACATACGATGCTTAAACAATTTGCCTGTCTCAGCTCCCTCACTAACTAGGACTACAGTTGGTACTGCCATGCCCAGTCTATGGTAATTTTAAAAATAAAAAAGCATTTATAAAAACAAGGTCTTTCTTCTCCCTGCCAGTGAGAACGATTGAAGACTCACAAGTTATGTGATCTCGGAAACCTATGAGATCTTTCTGAGCCTAACTTTGTGGGGATGGGGAATGGTCACAGCAGCCTGGAGAATCATGTGAGATCTGAATGAAAACAGACAGCACATAAGACCGTGGTGCTCTACATGTCATCTAGAGTGAGTTCTTACATTTGTCAGATACTCAAACATTAGGGATACATGAGTGAACGAATGTGCCCTGTGGGGGTTGGAGATATGGCTTGGTCAGTAAGGTCCTTGCAATGCAGGCAAGGAGGACGTGAGTTCGGATCCCAGCACCTACATAAAAAGAAGGGTGTGGCGATGCATACCTGTAATCCTAGTGCTGGAGAAGTGGAAACAGAAAGACTTGTGGAACTCAGGAGCTGGCTGGCCCACCAGTCTAGCTGAGTCAGGGACGTCCAGGTTCTGAAACGGACCAAGATAAGGTGAAGCATGATACAGGAAGGCATCCTACATTCTGTCCTGGCCTTCACATGAGCACACACATACATTCATAAGCACACACCACATACAAATACAATGTGTGGGTGAGCACACACCTTCATGCACACACGCACACACACACACACACACACACACACACACACACACACACACACAC
>NW_026596134.1:12373518-12565592 GCF_907164565.1 Psammomys obesus
ACACACACACACACACACACACACACACACACACACACACACACACAGAAAAGGACCACAGTAATTCTCTCTGCCACACAGACTTGTTGTAAGGCTTAACTGATTCATTATTTATGGAGTGAGCACTTACAGGGTTTGACATATGAAAACAACCATATAAATATTTGTTTAGTAGCCCCTCAAACATTTCAATCCCCTGCATGTGTTTGCTGGCCCCTCCACTTGATATTCTCCCCCTACTTATCATCCAGATTCCTTGTGTGGAAACTGACTCCAGACTCAAGCCCTGGCCACAGATATGTCCTTGGGGCAGAATCCCGGCTGCTACTAAAACTGGCTTTCAGACCTCATTTTCTAGTTAGTTGCCTAATTTAGAGACCTTGTCAATTTGCATTACATAGAAATAATGCAATCAGACTTCAAAGCTGCTTAGAACTGTGCCCTGCAGCCCATTGCTCTCAACTTCCAAAAGTAGGTTGGAGCAAGCGTAAATTATTCCACAGCATGACACTTCTATGATCACTGGGGCATGTTGTTGGGGGTGGGGGAGATGGGGACAGGACATGGCAATAGAAATAAAATGGCCAAATCAATGTATTATTTCCTCCCCAGATGGAAGTTGGGTGAAATGAAATCTCTTCACAATAATGATTTGGATTAATTCTATTATCATTGCCACTCTTGTTTATTTCTGTTTTCTGCTTTTTTATTGGTAATCTAATAGACCCTTGACAAAGTTTAGCTAAAAGGATCAGAATGCACAAAGGCTATCAGGACTCAGATTTTTAGGACAAAGGCCACAGGATGCTCTACGCAATCCCTCCTGGTGGCTGTTCGTCTCACCCCTAAGCATCATCTCACTTTTAAGGGCACAAAAGAGTTCTCTTTTGATATTTCACATAAAAGGAATCTTCTAGGATGTGCCGTCTGCAATCTTGTGCTGTTAATTTTTGTCAACTTGACACAAACCAGAGTTGCCTGGGCAAAGGAAACCTTCCTTGAGGAACTGCCTCCATCAGATTGGCCTGCGGGCATTTTCCTTGATGTGTGATTGATGTAGGGGGACCTAGCTCACAGGGGGATGGTGCCACCTCTAGGTATATGGTCCCAGGATGTATAAGAAAGCTCTCTTGCTCCTTTAATCCTTCCTCCTCCTATTTCACAAGATTCCCCAAGCTACTCCTAATGTTTGGCTGTGGGTCTCTGCATGTTTCCATCAGCTGCAAGGTGAAGCCTCTCAGAGGACAGTTGTGATAGGCTCCTGTCTTCAAGTGTAGCAAAATATCATTAATAGTATTGGGGGTTCTATTAATGATACTCTGCGGTGCTTGTAGACAGGAGCCTAGCATAGCTGTCCTTTGAGAGGCTCTACCCAGAAGTGGATCCAAACAGATGCAGAGAGTCACAGACAAACATTGAGAGAACCATAGAGAGTCTTGTGGAAAAGTGGGAAGATGGCTAGAAGGACCTGGAGGTGACAGGAGTGCCACAAGAAGACCAACAGAGCCAACTAACCAGGGCCCAGAGGAGCTTGTGGATACTGAAGCACCAACCAAGGACCATGCATAGACTGGACCTAGGCCCCCTACACAGATGCAGCAGATGGGCAACTCAGGCTTCATGTGGGTTCCCTAGTAAGGGAAGTGGGGGCTCTTTCTGATAGCCTGCTTTTTTATCACTCCACGCTGGTGGGGCTGCCTCACCAAGACACAGGGGAAGAGGATGTGTTCAGTCCTGATGTGACTTGTTGAGCTTGGGTGAGTGGGTAGGGGAGGACTCCCCTTTTCTGAGGAATAGGGGAGAGGAGGGAGGAGGAGGAGGAAGGGTGGGACCAGGAGAAGAGAAGGGAAGGGGTTATGATTGGGATGTAAAGTGAATAAATTAATAATTTTTAAAGTTAAAATGAAACAATAGTGTCAAGAATTAATGCTCTCTCATAGCATGGGGTCTCAAGTTCGGCCAGTCATTGGTTGTACTTTTCCTCAATTTCTGTTCTGTCTTTATCTCTGTTCTTGTAGGCAGGACAACTTTGGTATTGAAGGTTTTGTGGGTAGGTTGGTGTCACCATCCCTCCATGGAAGTCTTGCCTGGTTACAAGAGGAGGTCATTTCAGGTTCCATATCCCCCATTGCTAGCGATCTTAGCTAGGGTCACCCTCATAGATTCCTGGGAGTTTCCCTTATCCTAGTTTCTGGCTCATCTCAGGGCTGAACCCCCACAATCGATTTCAGTTCTCTCTCCCTCAGTCCTCTCCACCCTTGATCCCCCCGTGCCCCTCTTCAACCGTTTTTCCCACCCAGTCCCATCCCTGCATCCTCCTCTGATGTCCATTTTATGTTCCCTTCTGGGCGAGATCCAAGCATCCTCTCTTGAGCCCTCCTTGTTACTTAGCTTTCTACATCTGTGGGTTGTAGTATGGTTATCCTGCACTTAGTGGCTAATATCTGCTTATAAGTGAGTACATACCATGCATGTATGTCTTTCTGGGTCTGAGTTACCTCACCCAACTAGTTCCACTGTTGCAGGTTTTTCCTCCTGACCCCAAGCTACTAGAATAACGACTCATGAGACTCAAAATAGTTTTGCTTACATTAGTGAAGATTCGTTTATTGGTACAGAAAAAAAAAGGCTGGGTTTTTTTTTTGTTTTGTTTTGTTTTGGTTTGGTTTTTTTGCTTACATTGGTATAGATTTTTGTATATTGATAGAAATTTAAGGTTATTTTTGATACAAAATGTATATATGTTTTACCATTTGTATAATGTATTGGACTTATGCAACTCATTTATAAATACAAGGTTTAGTTCCAGCCCTTTTAAAGGCTGCTATTGCAAACTGTTAAGGAGAGTTAAAAAAAAAATGCAAGTGAATAGTTAGTGAATTAAACTTACGGTCATGTCAGACACTAGTCTGGTTTATTATAGAAATATACAATCCTAAGTTAAACAGAGAGCAAATAGCTAGAAACAAACATTTGCCTATTCAGATTTATGATAGACAGACAGACAGATAGATAGACAGATGTCTTTAAAAAAAAAACCTCAGAGATGTACAGAATATGGCATTTAAAGATGTTTTTATTAATTTAAAGCTTTTAGACATTGAAACATATCAGCTGCTGTCATCACCCTATTCAACTTGAAAGAAGATATTGAGCATCAAAGACCTTCTATTAGGAGATGGCTTCAAATGTGGCAAGCTAGCCACCAAGCAAAACAAAACAAAACAAAACAAAACAAAACAAAGTCCTCCCTTCAACTGTAGACAAAATACAGTCCATAAGGGGCAAAACTTGGATGTAGGCAAAGTTGACTGCCACACTCTGCCAAGCTCTACCAAGACAGAATAAACTAGTCCTTCATAATTCCTGCTTCACAAATATGTCTCAGATATTTTGCATCAGATGGCCAAAGATTGATGCTCAAACATGACAGAGAAATTTGGGGAACTGTCCAGGCAACCAGTTGCCTGTCAGTTCAAAGGGTTGAAGACATGACAGTTATAGGCTCACAATTAAGCTCAAGTTATTTAGGATTTAAGAAGGTATTTTTTGGCCAAAAAAATTTAGGTGGCTAAATACATTTTATAATAGAAAATGATTTAGGTACAAAATTCTGAACATACCAAGATAGAATAAATAATGGAATACTTTCTCCAAAGTTGCCAAATACATATAGACTGGAAATTGTGAATATAAATCTTACCTCATAGTTTTTGTAACTATTTCATAATTATTATTGTATTACAGTTTCTTAGTGTAAGAGAAAGAGTCCTTTATTAAAGGACTAAAAGAAGGAAATGTAGATGGAATCTCTTGTGTCTATATGGAAGCATCAAAAAGTTATCCATGAAAAGCTAATGGCCTATAGCTGAGGCAGGAAATAGGAGGCAGGACATCCAGCAGGCAGAAAGTATTCTGGGATAGAGCCAGGATCTTGAACGAATCTCTTGTTCAACAAGATGTGAGAAGGACAGGTGTATGGTACCTGAGCAGAGGTAATCAGCTACATGGCAGAATGTAAATTAGTATAAATGGATTATTTTAAGTTGTGAGCTAGTCATAGAAGAGCCTAGCTATACAGCCTAGGTATTTGTAAAATATTTTGACTCTCAAGAGTTATTATTCTGGAAGATTGGGGTTGGAAGAAAAAGCCACTGTAACATCCATCCATTTGCCTGCAAATTTAATGATGTCATTGTTTTTAATAGCTGAGTAGTTATCCATTGTATAAACCTACCACTTTTTTTTTAATCCATTGTTTGGTTGAGGGAAATCTAGGTTGTTTCCAGTTTCTGGCTATTATGAATAAAGCTTCTATGAACATAGTTGAGCAAATGTCCTTGTGCCATGGTGGACCATCTTTCAAGTATATACCCAGGAGTGCTATAGCTTGGGTCTTGAGGTAGAACTAGTCCTAATTTTCTGAGAAAGCACCAAATTGATTTTGAAAGTGGTTGTACAAGTTTGCACCCCCATTAGCAATGGAGGAGTATTCCCCTTGATCCACATCCTCTCCAGCATGAACTGTCACTTGAGTTTTTTATCTTAGCCATTTTGATGGGTATAAGATGAAATCTCAGAGTCCTTTTGATTTTCATTTCCCTGATGACTAGGGATGTTGAACATTTCTTTAAATGCTTCTCAGCAATCAGAGATTCCTCTGTTGATAATTCTCTTAGTTCTGTACCTCATTTTTTTAAAATTTGAGATATGTGATTAGATAGTGTCTAATTTTTTGAGTTCTTTATGTATTTTGGATATTAGTCCTCTGTCAGATGTAGGGCTGGTGAAAATCTTTTTCCAATTTGCCATTTTCTCCTATTGACAGTGTCCTTTCCCTTGCAGAAGCTTTTCAGTTTCATGAAGTCCCATTTATTAGTTGTTGATCTTAGTGCCTGAGCTGTTGGTGTCTGTTCAGAAAGTTGTCTTCTGTGCCAATGAATTCAAGGCTGTTCCCCATTTTCTCTTCTATCAGATTTGGTGTATCTGGTTTAATGTTGAGGTCTTTGATCCACTTGGACTCAAGTTTTGTACAGGGTGATAAATATGAATCTATTAGCATTCTTTTGCATACAGACATTCAGTTAAACCAGGAACATTTGTTGAAGATGCTTTTTTTTTTTTTCTTTGTAAAAAGTCGGGAGTCCATAGGTGTATGGGTTTATTTCTGTGTCTTTGATTCAGTTCCATTCATCAAGCTCTGTTTATAGGCCAATACCAGGTGGTTTTTTATTATTCTTGCTCTGTTGTACAGTTTGAAACCAGGGATGGTGATCTCTTCAGAATTTCTTTTATTGGCCAGGATTGTTTTAGCTATCCTAAGTTTTTTATTTTTCCATCTGAAGTTGAGTGTTGCTCTTTCAAAGTCTGTAAAAAAATTATGTTGAATCTGTAGATTGCTTTTGGTCAGATGGCCATTTTTATTGTTAGTCATACTGATCTGAGAGCATGGGAGATCTTTCCATCTTCTGTTATCTCCTTCATTTTCTTTCTTTGGAGACTTGAAGTTCATGTCATACAAGTCTTTTACTTGCTTGGTTAGCATTACATCAATATACTTTATGTGCTGCTGTTGTGAAGGGTGTTGTTTCCATAATTTCTTTCTCAGCGTGTTTATAATTTGTATACAAGAGGGCTGCTTGGTTTTTTGTTGTTGTTTGTTTGTTTTTGAGTTAATTATGTTACCAGCTTCTTTGCTGAAGGTGTTTATCAGCTATTGGAGTTCTCTGGTAGAAGTTTTGGGGTCACTTATGTATACTATATCATCTGAAAATAGTGATAGTTTGACTTCTTCCTTTCCAATTGTATCCCCTTTGTCTCTTTTAGTTATCTTACTGCTCTAGCTAGATCTTCAAGTACTATATTGAAGAAACATAAACAGAGTGGGCAGTCTTGTCTTGTCCCTGATTTTAGTGGAATTGCTTTAAGTTTCTCTCCATTTAATTTGATGTTGGCTATTGATAATTATACAACATTAATATTGCTGTATATTGCCTTTATTGTGTTTAGATATTTTCTTTGTATCCTCGATCTTTACAAGACTTTTAACACGAAGGGGTGTCAGATTTTGTCAAAGGTCTTTTCATCATCTATTGAGATGATCATGTGGTTTTTCTTCTTTCAGTTTGTTTATATGATGAATTCCATTGATAGATTTTCATATGTTCAACATCCCTGAATCCCTGGAATAAAGAAGGGCCCATTCAGGCTGGAGAGATGACTCAGCTGTTAAAGGCTAGGCTTACAACCATAAATGTAAGAAAGGCCCATTCTTATGGAATGATGTACAGGTGTTTTTATTTTTTTTTTCTTTAAAATAATCTTTAAGCTTGATGTTGTTGATAGGTGCTTACAGTTGTTTTGTGGAGAGCTGAGGTTAGAGGATTGCTTCATCTCTCATTCTGGAGATTAGGAAGTCCCTATCTCCAACACTAATCAATACAGTAATTATAAAAAGAAATCAGTGACATAATTACAGTGACATAATGTTTTGTGAAGGCAGTTGTGTTGGAGTTTATGGAGTAGTGTTGAAATCAAATCATGTAACAACTTTTTTCCCTTTCTTTATAAAATAGTTGCCTTTTTAATGTAGACTTTTAGAGGTTGTGGCTAATGTACCATTGGAATTCATGTTTATTAATTACTGGCATTGTCTTACATGCCTACAAGGCAAGTCCTTACAAGCAGTTGTATGCAAACCATTTCTTTAAAGAACAAATGACATTTCTTACATGAATTATATATATTTACTTTTTCCATGTATATCTTTAAATAAAATTTCTGTAAATATTTTCTAGAGTTTAAAATACTTCCAAACTTGTAGATTAGCTAATATCAAACTTTTTTTTTTAATTCAGAACATTTCTTCAGCAATCCCATTGCAAACACAAACAAGGTCAAATTTATAATTGCTGTTTTTCCCTTTGTGTAAAATGCAGTAAAACCACATTTTTCCTTATGTTAAAAAATTACATGTGTTGGGAAGATGGTTCAGTCAGTAAAGTGCTTTCTATTCAAACATGAAAATTTAAGCTTAGATCCCCAGCACCCAAGCAAAAAGCCAAGTGTGCTAACATGCTTCTGGGCAGCAAAGATGGGAGGATCCCTAAGTTTGCAGACTAACAAGTGGGTGAGACCCAGATTCAATGAAAGATACAGTAATTTAAAAAAAAAAAAAAACAGCAAAAGTGGAGATCAACATAGAAATCTACTCAAAGTCAACCTCTGGCCTTCACATGTCTACGCACACACACATATAAACATATATATGCACACAAACACATACACATGAATATGTGGTGCACACACATATACCACCACATCCACCAAAATCAAATATGATCTACCATGTACATGCACTCCAAAATGGTGATGGTATCTGAGGGAGCAGGAAAGGGAATGAGAAGAGGAGTTTAGTAAATAAAGGAAATACCGTCTAGAACTATAAAATAATTTTTATAAAAAGATAATTCCAACACAAAAATTCTAGATGACAGAAAAATATTTATTTATCTTTGGTCCTTAGCTTCCTATTTTTGCAGAAATAATGACTGATGAGGAATAGTGTTGAAGGCCAGGTCTGATAGAGCATGCCTTTAATGCCAGCACTTGGGAGGCAGAGGCACATAGGTTTCTGTAAGTTCTAGGGAAGCCGGGGCTACATAGTGAATCCCTATCTCAAAACAACAGCAACAAAAAGGTGTTGGAAGGGGGATAGCCAGGAGATACACACATAATTCCAGACAAGGAGTTATTGAAATGCTGTTGTTAACCAGATCCAACAACTGGTTTATAAAAGAGGACTGCATACACCTTGCTTCACTGTTTCATTCCTGAGTTTTTTGGTGGGTGGGTGGATGGGTGGTCCATGTGCTACCGAAAGCCCCTTCACTTGAGGACATCATTTCTGCAAGGATAAGGAAAATTTAAGAGTTGTAGGTTAATAGGGAAGAAGGTGTCTGTAGAACGTGCCCACAGTGCTGGGCAGCGCACATTCATTACAGCCTTCCCAACTTTGCTTTGAATAATAATTTACTATCACTAAATTCTATTATTAATCTGGTCACTGTGAATCTGAGCAGTGCTTTCATGCAAGCCTGGTAGATAGCAGAGCAAGCCTTAAGATTCTATGTCTCAATCCTGTGACCTTTCTTTGATTGGAATTCACGTTTGAAGCCACTGCTCATTTCTCTCCAACCTTTTCATCTAACCTTCAGTCATTTTGGAGAGAGCCCTTCCCTCACCCCCGGGACCTTTCTTAAAGGGAATTCTTAATAGAATTTCTGTTCTACTGTTATAGTTTGGAAGTCTGTGGTTGCTTCCTACCTATCCATCTTTAATAGCACCTTTTTTTTTAGTCCTCATGGATCCATTATTTCTGTAAAAATACGAGAAAACTAAGTGCCAAAGGGAATAAGACAAACAAATGCAATCCACAATTTGTTAGAAAAAAAAAGATTACTCCAATCTTTTCCAATTATGAAATCACATGCTTAAGAAAATATATATACATATGCAAGAAAGAGACCACTTTCTAGTTAAAAGGAATGTTGCCATTATTTCTGGGCCATGTCTTAATTCCTTCTCTCTCTCAGCTATGCTTGAGAAAGACTGGAAGCTAGTGGCCAAGTTTATCGCTGCCTCTATAATTCTATTCCATTCCATTCCACACTCCACCTCTGCTATCAGTTACATCAGCAGGAAAGAGTTGAGAAACACTTAAAGAAATGTTCAACATCCCTAGTCATCAGGGAGATGCAAATCAAAATGACTCTGAGATTCCATTTTATACCTACCAGAATGGCTATGATCAAAAAACTCAAGGGACAGCTCTTGCTGGCAAGGATGTGGAGCAAGGGGAACACTCCTCCATTGCTGGTGGGAGTGCAAACTTGTACAACCACTTTCAAAATCAATTTAGCGGTTTCTCAGAAAATTGGGACTAGCTCTACCTCAAGACCCAGCTATACCACTCCTGGGCATATTACCCAAAAGATGCTCCACCATACCACAAGGACAGTGGCTTAACTATGTTCGTAGAAGCTTTATCTGTAATAGCCAGAAGCTAGAAACAACCTAGATGTCTCTCAACCAAAGAACGGATAAAGAAAATGCGCTGCATTTACACAATGGCTATTATGAAATGGGCCTGCAAGCCAGGCTTTCTTCTGCTAAGTTTTCACTCTGTACTGCCCAGCAGGATGGACCCGGGCAATTTCAGCATCACCCTTTCTTTTGTCCCATCTCTCCTTTCCATTTTGTGGTTTTAGATAAGTGACACAATCTTCCAGCGCTTCAGGCAAAGGTGGATCCTCAGATTCCCTATCTCTAATGGGCTTCCTGGTGGTAGCCATTGGCTACCTAAGCCATCTCAGTTAAGACTAGTGAAAGTAAATAAAATTTAAAATCCAGTTTGTTAGCTTCAGGAGACCTGTTTTCAAGTGTTCGTGGCTGCTTGTGACTAGTGCCTTTATATCGGACTGTGCAAATTTATATCCTTTCCATACTGCTAACACTATGTACCTGTTCAAAAACCTACCCAGAGACGTTGAAACAACAATGATTGAGCATTTTGCCTGCACATTTCTAGACACTAATGGTGTAGAATTGGCAGAACAAAGCTACTTGCCCCCTGGAGCTTACTCTCCAGTTAGTACTGACTTGATTAAGAGAGGATTGTAGGATGGATTTGGACTTCTGGAAGGCAGAGCCCAGTTTTATTCTGTGACCCTATGACACCCTCTCGGAAGAACCCGGGGATTCCTTCTATGCCTTTCTATTGTTTAGAATTTCAATGTTCCCCAGGGGTACTCCTGTTAAAGGCTTGAAACCTGGGCTGGGGTTATTGAGATGTAGTCGAAATGTAGTTGTATTGGTAGAATCCAACACGTTTCTCTTTATCCGAGGAGTGTTTTCCATCCTCTGTGACCAAAGCAACGGAGTCCATTTTCAAAGTGGTGCGGAAATGGAATACTTCACAGCTACCCTTGGTTATACAACAGGAAAGTCACGAAGTAGAAATGCCTGCAATCAGTCGGTAGCCCTTTCTACCAGGCAAGCTGAGTACCACAATGGAAAATCACCTGGTGGACTTGAAAGAAACCCTGAGAAAGGCAGTCCAGCTCCACTCCTGTTCCTCCTGACTAGAACTGTGGCTGAAGCTAATTTGACAGCTAGCACAGAGGGAAATTATCTTTTTGCCCATTGTTTTGCATTTGTTTTACGGTGTTTGTTTGTTTGTTTGTTTGTTTGTTTTCTACTCCTTCTACAGACTAACTAGAATAAATTCAATAAACCCTCTTCTGGAAGAAGAGGAAGGTTCCTCCATGATTTGGCCTCAGTTTCAGCAGGGCCCAGCGCATCCCACTCATGCTAATATTGATTTTTTTTTGTCCTAACCTTCCTGCCCCTACATCCTGAAGGGTCTCTGGAGGTCCCCCAAAGACAAAGGCAGCTCCTGGGAAGCAGGAGTTGCCCATGACTGATATGATAGGGAAGGAAGGAAGAGAGGCAGCACCCATAGATGGGACATCCTCATCCCCTTGGCAACCACTCACTCTCCTAGGCTTTCCCCTCCATTTGGCTCCACTGTGGGCTCCTTCTTTCATGATTGTAGTTTATAAAGGCCAATTTTGCAATGAGTTGGCACATAAATTGAGCCTGAACCTCTTTTTGCACTGCAGTTTGGTTTTTAATAGCTTGATTAGGTAAGACATCCGACTCGGGAAAATTGCTTTGTTTCAAGGAGGCATTTAGGGCGGGGGGGGGGGGGGAAGTGTACAACCTTCATGATGTATCACGCTTAAAGGAGATCCAGCTACCGTGGATCAATTTTAAAAATCCAGATCAGATATACTAGGTTTAATAATGTTGAGCAGGGGTCCCCAGTTCCCCACCTTTTATGTCGAGCACCCTTTCCTTCTTACTCTGAACTGGTGACTTTTTGTCACTGAAACAAACAAAGCAGTTAGAAAAGAATGCCACCTGATTCCCATCGTACCCTTTCAGGGATCCGTAGGCAGGACATTGTACTCCGTGCTCCAGCTGAAGAAAGCCGTGTACAAAGCCGTTCATATATCCATCTAATGCCAAAGCCAACATTAGGTTGCTTTCCATCTTCCCAACTGCACTGGTCCTTTCTCCTGTGCATCTTCAAATTTCTCCTAGATGTCCTCGGAACAACCCAGTTCTTTCCCCTTTCTATTGTAGTTCTTAAGACAACTAGGTGGGGCTGGGGACATGTTGTGTGAGAGACCTTTCCCAGGAGATGAAACGTGCTCCCAGAAAGGGAGCCAATAAATCCCATTCTCTTCCTACATATCTATATATGCATGCTGTAGTTTGTGTTCTGCGGTGAACCCTGATCAGTGCAAATCATGAAAATACGAATTTACAGGGGACGGAATTCAGCTTAAAATAGACTTTGCCACCGTACTCCACTCCAACCACACTGCCTCAGCCCAAACTTTGCCTGCTTGGGTCTCGACTTGCTGTCTTCTTTATCGTGACCTCCTTCCCCCTAGATATTTCAACAACCCACTCTACCCTGACCTTCGTGCTATGTGGGATAATTCAAAAAACCATAGACCCTGGAGACACACCATCTGGCATATGCCAACTGGATAGGACTGTGGACAAGGAATTCTGAGACTCTGTACTTCATTTTCTTGCCATGAAATGGAAGTAATCATGGCACTATCCTTATGGAAACAGTGCAAGGACTGAATGGCATCACATGCACAAAACGCAGAGTCTGGCACTAAGAGACGCTCGAGCCAGGTTTGTGATTATGGTTGCCATGGCTGCCTGGTATTTTATCTAACCAAAGGGATGTTGTACACAGCACAACATCCCTGAGCTCTGGTGACTGGAGAGTCAGGGAGATAATTAGGTGTGGACAAGATGGTAGAAGTTGATGAAAGCAGAACTAATGATGTCACCTGATCAGGGATGTTGTCCTTTACCAAACTAAAATATCTCAGACACACACACACACACACACACACACACACATACACATACAGGGTAAAGGGGGAGGGAGACTGTATCTTCTCTATTCTGATGTTATCATTTATTGCTCCCCATGTACGATTATGTGTTTATTTATGATCTGCCTTTATTATCAATTCTTCTGTAATAACAAGCTGTACTGGGGCTAGAACATTGCCTCTTTTGTTTGCTATTTTGTCTTTAAAGGCTAAGAGGGGCTGTGGATTCTAGTGCTCAAAGAAAGAGGTAGCTGTATAGATTGTTCTGAGGCCAGACTTCCATGGACCTGTCTCTGTCAAAGAGCAAGCACTGGACTTGAAAAACAGAAAAGTCACAAACAGCAATCAGTTTTGGGCAGAGGTGTGTATGTGTGTGAGCAGTTTCTTTTGAAGTAGTTTCTTGAGAGGCGAAGGAGCCACCATCCAGGGAATTGTCTTAAAATTCAGGAAGTATACTACTGAATAGCTTCAGAAAGCTTCTGAAACTCACCAGACATACCAGAGGTAGAACTTTCAGCTACCTCTCCAGCACCATGTCCGCCGCCTTCATTCTGCTATGCTTTCCACCATGGTGATAATGGAGTAAACTGCTGAAGTATAAGCCAGCCCTGTTTAAGTATTTTTCTTTATAAGAGCTGCAGGTGGCACACACTTTTAGTCCCAGCACTCACGAGGCAGAGGCAGGTGAATCCCTGTAAATTCAAGGCCAGCCTGGTCTACAAAGTGAATCTAGGACAGCCCAGGCTACACAGAGAAATCCTGTCTAGAAAAACCACAAAACAAACAAACAAACAAACAAACAAAACCCCCCACATTAATTCTACAAGTTAAAATTTGGTGGTTATCCATATTTTTGTTTGTTGTTAGTTCCTCATCTGGAGTAAACAGAGGTTTTTGTTCCTATCTCCTCAGGAATAGTTTCCTATAACAAATAAGAGACAGAACTCTCAAAGGCACAGCAGTAAAGTGTCACATGAGGACAGTGCCAATTTAGAAACATCAGCAGGGTACAGTCGTAGACAATCCCCTGACAACGCGCTTGTCCTGCAGGTGACTGCATCGGGAGAGCTCCTAGAGGTGGCTGATGGCAGCCATAATATCTTCTGTGGCCAGAACGACAGCTCAGACAGCCTCCGTAGCTGCTGCAGCCATCCTTTTTTTATTTTTATTTATTTTATTTTATTTTATTTTATTTTATTTTTTTATTTTATTTTATTTATTTTATTTATTTTTTGCCACATAGCAATGGGACCTGTGGCTCCTTTGGGTGAAGGAGGTACAGCTGTGCTGTGACCGTGTCTTGCAGGGCTGATCGGAAAGCCTCGAGTGAGAAGGCTTGAGCAACCTCAGCTTACAAGTTTGTTTGTTTGTTTTTCTTTGATGATGAGGCTGAAACTTTGCCCTTTTCACTTAAAAAAAACAAAAAACAACTTTTTGTGGCTTCTGTTTGATATCCTCACATGCCTGGCACCAGCCCCCCTCCTTTATATTTAGATTACTAAATAAAACAAGGGATATTTGGGCATAAACACTGCAGAGAAGGCCTAGCCCCTGTGGATGTCTAACAAAAGAGTGGTTCTTGCCCTTTTCTGGATAGAGCAAGACAGTTCAAAACCCATCACCACATTTAACATGCAGGTTAAAAGTGTCCCCATTTTTTATTTGTGAAAATTTCTATCTAGGATTTTTAGACTCCCCCTACCAAGTCAACTGGCAGAAGATACCACCAGATGGAGCCTCAGAAAAGAAAAAAACCCAATAACACACTCATGGTACCAAAGAACAGTGTTGTTGTTTCTGGTTTCCCTGGGTAGACCAGGCTGGCAGAGATCCGCCTGCCTCTGCCTCCGCAGGTGCTGGGGTTAAATGCGTGCGCCACCACGCCTGGCTAGTGTTTTTTAACCAACTGTCGTGGACATTCCTGAAACCCACGGAAACAATGCAGAGAGTCTCAGAAACCTGGAGACTCGGTAAAGAGGAGCAAGAGACAGCTCGGGAACTGTTCTGTTGATAAGACCCTCGGGTGGACTGAGAAAACTTGAGTCAAACACTGCTGGGCCTCTTCCGTGCGGCCTCGGGTCCAGCCCACCTTGGGGTGATCTCCCTAGCGCAGCAAGGTGGAAGCTGCTTTTCTGCCTCCTCAGTGGTTAATCATGGGAGAATGCAAAGGCTAGTCTGCGTTTCCTGCGCCCTGGGTGGTGTCACTCTCTGCCTTTTCTCCCTCTCCCCACCTTCCCCGCCCACTTCCCACATAACCTCCCCTCTGCCTGAATACCTACTGCAATCTCTGCCTTGACTAATGCAAATGCGTTGTAGGCTACTTCAAGGGTTTTAAAAAGCTTTTGGCATTGCTACTATGAGCAACTTTTCTTTCCACAATAAATGGCAAGCATTTTGGGAAAAAAAAGAAAAAAAAAAAGCTTTTGAATTGTCTCATTTAAATTTTATAACAATTCTGTAGGGCTGACAAGGCAGAGGCCATTAAGACCATTTTTTTTTCCTTCTTCTTCTACAGAACAAAACCAGACTAGAAGGAGCCTCAGAGCTAGTCTTGCCTGAGAATATTTCTATGCTTCATCTGTACATGAAAAGATTGAACTAAAATTACCAGTTTTCGAATATTCTCTTTTTTTTTTCCACTGTAGTCTACAAGAAGAAATATATTCTATATCATTTCCTAGCATTTACAACTGCATGTCCATAAAACACAGTTTCAGAAGTTATTCCTAAGAAACACAGCACCCTATTTTTTAAATTATTTATTTATTAGATTTAGTTTTAAGTTGCTCTAGGTGATCCTTCCTACTGGATTCCCGGGCTTATAATTCAAGCAAGCAACATCAATTCCTGAGCTTCGGTTCTCCATCTATGAAATGGCAGCAACGGGGACTGGTGAGATGGCTCAGCAGTTTGTGGTTCTTGCCACGATGGGAAAAATGAGACAGTTCTACACAGATAGTCAGGGAAGTAGGTTCCAGATCCAAGTCAGCCAGGATCTAACCACAGGCATTTTTGTCCAAAATGGCCTCCTTCCTGGTTCTTGCCCAGAGCCCCTTGGGTGCGCTTTCTCAGAAGGGGAGTTTTAATTTCCTTACAATATCCAGTCAGGTTTCTGTTTTCATTTAGACAGACCAGTCAGTCAAATCAACGAGAGAGAAACCTAGCCCAGGCCCTGCCTAATAGAATATAAAAGCCCAGACTCACTCACCCAGGGGTTGGACTGATACAGGCTCTGGATTGCTTTCCTTTGTGAAGATCTGTTTCTCTGCACATTTTGCTCTGTTACTTATTTTATATTTTTCAGATTTTATTTTATGTAAATGAGTGTTTTGCCTACATGTATGTCTCTGTGCTACTGAGGGACCACCTGGGAATTAAAAAAAACAACTGTGATTATTTGAATTGAAGCCAGGTGCAGATAGCTCTTGAAGGGCGGGGTGAACTGTTCTGAGAAACAACCAGCTGTGAACTATCTACAACCAGCTGTAAACTATAGAGCAAAAGTGATCTGATTTTCAGGTATAAAAACCCTGTGCTATGCATGTTTGGGGTTGTCTCCTGTCTTTGGAGGGGCAACCCTATCTCGATAGCAATAAAACCTCTTGCTTTTGCATTGAGTTGTGGTCTGTGAGAGTTCCTGGGAAGGGCGAGATCCTGAGATCCTGAGCTCCTGAGCAGTGAGACTCCAGGTCTTACACTACATGCATGCAGGGTTTTTGGAGGCCGGAAGACGGAGTTAGATCCCCTGGGCCTCGAGGTAGGAGTTGACTGTGAGCTACCATACGGATGGGTGCTGGGAGTCGAATCTAGGTCCTTTGGAAAAGTTGCCAGTGCTCTAAACTGCTGAGCCATCTCTCCAACCCTTCTTATTTATTTATTTATTTATTTATTTATTTTTTAAAATAAATCTGGATTGTGCTCCCGACCACAAACTTGTCATCTTGCGTTTCCTTAGGGGTGATGATATGGGACTGAGAAAAGCCCCCCAGGCTGAATCACTACTAAACTTGATGCTGTGAGTTCGATCCCTGGGACGAAAAGAATCAGTTCCCACAGTCTGACTTCAGCACATGTACCAAAAGGCGTGTGTGTGTGTGTGTGTGTGTTTATTACAAACAAATGTAATAATTTTTAAAAATTAAATAATAATAAATTTTTAAAAATTAAATAGGAACAATAGGGCATCACTGAGAGTATACCTTTTCATCTATGGGGGACACACACCCCTATTACCTGTCCCACCCCCAGCCCTGTGGGTGCCGGAAACCACAGATGGTATTGAATTCTTAGGGACTTGGCCATCACCGTGGCTGTAACTTTTGTAATATGAGAAAAGCAACAAAAGTAGCACACATTTCATTTTCCCTCTTCACAACTTCAAGGATAGAAGGCTTATTACCATAGTTCTTGATGGCCTCAGGGCACAATTTCTTTACTTTTGAGGCTGAGACCCTTCACCTGCTCACTTAGAAGAAGCCCCTTTGTGGCTTCACTCTGGCATCTGAATTGCTACCACCACCCCTTTTGCAAGGTGGTGCCATTGATAATAAAAGAAGGGATCCTCGTACTGTGGGCACCGGGCAGGTACCTTGCACTGTCTGGATTCACCAAACAAAAGGGTGGTTCCTGACCCAGCAGGGATGGCGTTTGAGATTTCCTCACACTGCTTTAAACAATGTCTGATTTAATCCATGCAGTTTTTTCTACTCTTGCAATTTTCCAATTAATATTTTTCACATTTCAGTTGACCGCAGATAACTGTAATCTCAGAAAGCGGAGCCCCCACAAACGAGAGGTAGGGGACTATTACATAAGGCTATAATAGAATTAAATCCAATTCTATCTGTGGGTTTAGCTCAGAGTTGATGCTAATTTTTATCCCTGTGACCTAATAGGTGACTCTGGCTCTGCCTATTAGGAGCCTATTAGTACAAGATCGCATTGAAAATGAAGGACAAAAATAGTGTAGGGTGGTGGAGGATTAAAGTGGTCATAATACCAGAATTCCAGCTCTGCTAGGTACTTCAAGCTTCCTCCGTGGGTAGCAGGAATAAGAGGCAGGAACACTCACGTGGCAGTCCTCTGCCTTGGGGGACTGGAGGTGGAGGAAAACCAGCTCATACTGGAAAATGTTGTAACACTTCAGTGTGGCAGCATGTGTGTGGGGGAGTCACCGTATTTTAAGTGCTTGAAGTGCCCCCAAGCAGGCACATACTAAATGTTCACCTGGCTACACGTGGGACCGAGCTGCAAAGGATAGCAAGTGCTGTGAGGAGAACTGGATCGAGTACGTGCCCACACGGGACATTGGCAAAGCTGGCAGAATGACGGTGTGCCCTTGATGAGGTCACAAGCACATCCGCCTTTTAGGAAGTAGCCCTTGTGCCTATAGTGTCACTTAGCGCTAAGCCAGAGCACCGTAGCCCATCTTTGGGTTAGATGGATACTGACAAATGCACAGGACCTAACTGAGCTTTAATTCAAGTCATAGGAGGTTCCCAGAGATAAAAACTAGCCTGATACATAGCAGCTATGAGACAAATGACTTTAGGACTTAGAAGGTAACATTATTTAGGCAGCGGGGGGGGGGGGTGCTTAACTGGTACATCAGATGATGAGATATGTCCTCCAGAATTGAATAAAGTTTAGATTATCCAAATCTAATTGTGAGGTCATTTGCAAAATCAAGATACTACTACGCATCTTTGAAAATGACTCATGTTCCTAGGAAGTGCTATTGCACAAATAGCTCTCTGCACTATCCCCACAGGGTGTTCTGCTTGTCATGAAACAAAGCTTGTGGAAGACCTGTCGCATGTTATAAGCCCTGGGTTAGTGACGGCCGCCTGCAGCGGCGGAGAAAAGAGACATAGCAAACATGTTAGCCGGGCAGGCAGTGGAGGTTGCAACCTCTATCCCGGATCTGACCACAAAAATCTAACCTGTCCCTGGTAAACCCAAACCAGAGGCCACTGTTTAGACATACCCCAAGGCCAACCACCCACAGCCACATAACTCAAACTCGGGTCACCCTGATGGCCCCCAGAACTGGAATCACAGAAACAAAGCATTAACTTTACATTCCGGTTGGCATGGTTCAGTGAAATTACATCAATTAGCTATAAACAAATTACTGCAAACACCTGTTTGTCCTAAAAAAAAAATAATAATACATAAGAGATAATCATGAGATTGGTTGACATGGTTCCTCTCTTACATATTATAACACATTCTGTTGATGCTTAAGAAAAACTTCTTCCAACCTAGTTTGAAGTCTTCCAGATTGTGATCCATACATTTTATGGCATGACAGTTCACTTTTAAAAATTACTGAATCTGATCCAACTTTACCTCTGTCATCTTCTTTCTGCTCTCAAAGTGCATGCATACACACACACATGCAAATCTGTGTGTGCACAGTGCACACACCTATCTGGCCTTGGATCTCCTTGCCTCACTCCATTCAAGCCATTCTGATCTGTGCTGGTCCCTGGGCGATACCAAGCATGTTCCTATTTAGTTCACCCCTGCAGGGTTTTAAGTCTAGACCCAAACGTTACTTTCCCACAAGGTTCGTCCTGGGTCACCTAAAATTACAATTCACGGCTCTTCATTTTTCCCAAGTATGAATGTGTGTCCCCACTTCTTTACATGCTGAATCCTTACTAACTAGCACACGCTCGAGTGCTTGTCACAACAACATAAGTCATATAATCACAAGGATTTTCATATGTCTTAATGCATATGTCTCTACCTGTGGGTTGCAACCCCTTTGGATATCAGATATCCTGCAATATCAGATACTTACATTATGACTCATAACAGTAGCAACATTACAGTTATGAAGTAGCGGTCAAAAAACTTTATGGTTGCAGGTCACCACCACATGAGGAACTGTATTAACGGGGAGCAGCATTAGGAAGGATGAGGCCCACTGTGCTACAGTGTCCTTCTTGCCTAAACTAGAAGTGGGCAATGACAGACGCTGTTTGGTCAGCACCAGCTGTCAACTTGATGCAAATACAGAATACTCTAGGAAGAGGGAACGTCAACCAAAGAATTGCTTCCATTAGACTGGCATACCTGTGGAACATTTTCCCACTTGATAATTTACGTAGAAGGGGCCCATTCCATTGTGGACAATGCCATTCCTAGGCAGGTGGGCCTGTATAAGGAAGCAGACTGAACAAGCCATGGAAAGCAAGCCAATAGCAGCATTTTTCTTTGCCCTCTGCTTCAGTTCCTGCCTTCAAGTTCCTGCTTGAGTCCCTACCCTGGATTCCCTGAATGATAGACTGTAACTGGGAGGCTGAAATAAACCCTTTCCTCCCCTAGTTGGTTTCTGGTCAGTGTTTTATCGCAGCAACAAAAAGCAAACTAGAAAAGATGTTCAATAAACATTTTGCAACTCTAAGCCTCCAGGCAATAGGAAGGATAAGGTGTGGGTGCAAAAATAGCAAAAACATGAGGGAGTGAAGGAGAGGGAGGAGAGCAGAGTGTCTGGTGAGTTCTGAGGAACAGAATCCATGCTCCATCGACAGAGCATCCAGCTGGGGAAGTAAATGAGCTGCATCTATGCACAGAGGAACCAAATCTCGGTTTCTATCAGGTACACAGGCCAAGAAGGGGCAGAGCCACACTGAGAGGCACAGGAGTGGAGATGGGTGCTCTTGAACTCCTCATCCACCCACGCCTAGCTGTTGATGGGCACATTCTTGTGTAGCTCCAATACACATCTCTACAGATAGATGTTGAGTTTGTCATTGCAATGGCTGTGTCTTGCACGGCAGATGACATTTCTGGCCCTTCTCCATACATCGTCTGTCTCTCGAGTTTCCTAGCCTACTGAAAGATTCAGGAAAAGGGGCTGGGAGGTCCTTTGCCTCAGGGGGATGTATCCACCCTACCAGGCTCCAATAGACAGTTCCAATCCAACCGTCACACAGATGGTCTTGGCTAAACAAAACGGATCATAAAACAACCAAAAGTCATAAATATGGGGAAAGGGTAAGTAGGTAGGTGAATGTTGGTAAGGATAAGAGGGAGTAGCGTGGGGCGGGGGTGGGGGAAATGAGTAACCAGAATGTATTACATACATACATAGAAATGCCAAAAAGCTAACTTAATCAAACTATTCCATGTTTAAAAAACAAAGATGGTCCCCTGACAGACGAGGAAAGGACTTGGGGTAATCTGTGTGAACAGGCTGTCTCCCCCTGAAACCTTGTGACGCATCCTCCACAGAGCTGGTGAAAGAAAGGTTAAAATCAAGTTAAGTTGGATGAGGTAAACATGTAATTACGCCTCTCCTCTGCCAGGCTCCAAACTTGCATAATTTTATTCAGTCTTAAAGACAACCACTAATATTTTCAGGGGTGAAATCATTTTTAAAGACGTGTTGGTCATGTGCCTGGCTGAGAGTCCAGCTTTGTCCCCTGGAGCCTAGGATGAGCATTTCGTGTCCTCTGCTGACCTTGCATGTGTTTCTGTGGGGAAATTAGAGAGGCATTAAGTGGCTGCACACAGCAGAATAATCGCCATGGCAACCACAGGCCGATCACCTGAGCTTTCTTCCAAACTGATTTATCAAGACAGAATTGCAGATGGTCTCACAAAATGGAAGATGGAAAAATTGATATTCTCTCTCTCTCATTCTTCCTTTCTCATGTTTTGATATCTGGGTTCTAAAAGTGGCTCACTCATGTCTCCCTTTTCTAAAATTATTCTATGTTTTTTTCCTTCTCCGAGTTGCCGTCTGACTCATGGATCCTGTGCTTGATGAGGTGAGGGGCTGGGATAAAATCAGCACACAGCAGTTCCCTTGGGGGGTCAACCCACATGTCTTACATTGGCAAGGCTGGCAGAATGACAGTGTGCCCTTGATGAGGCCATTTTGGGACAAGCACATCTCTGCTCTGTGAAAGGGGGCCCATGACCTTGTCAATTCACTGTCTCAGATGAGCTATAGCCAAGATTAAAAGAGTTGTCAGGCTGTTTCTGGACTTGGGGTTGTGTGGATGAATAAATGACGACTTTGAGACCACATCTTTACAGAGCTTTGTTTTCCCCAGAGCCCATCATTTGATATGGAAAACAGTAAACAGGAACTGACCTGGAACATGGTTCATATGATGGGTTCTTTGGTTGCTATGGTGATTACCCAGCTATTAGTCAATGGCTCTTCTGTAAACAGTTTCAACACATGAATAAATAAAAAAGACCGACCATGAGTGTAGACAGAAAATGTTTATTCCTGAGATCTTCTCTGTCTCTCTGTCTCTCTCTCTGTCACTGTTTCTGTCTGTCTGTCTGTCTTCCTCTCCTCTCTCTTTGTTGTTTGTTTTGTTCATGTTTTAAAACAGGTCTCATTACATAGCTCAGACTAGCCTTAAACCTAAAATGTTGTCTTATATCCGCAACTGGGATTGTGGGCCAGCACTACCACGCCTCCCTTGCAGTTGTGTTTTAGATCAATAGCCCTCCAGGGAAGGTGGGCATTCAGGTGTCTCCATGCCGTACTGAGAAACAGCACACCACAAGGATTGCCCCACAAGTAAATTAAATGCCACAAGCTTTCTCAGGTTTGCTGAAACGCCAGTGAGGGACAGCTGAGCCTGGAGCTGAGGACCTGGGAGCAGTAGGGTCTTCTACCTACTCAAGATTTGTCCCTCTCAGGCTATTTCTCTAACCTCATTTTTGTCATGTTTCCCCTATGTCGGAGGCAGCTAAGAAGCCTTTGGGTAACTGATGCAAAACTACCAAACCCTGATTATCAGACTCACAGGCAGGAAAAAAGCTAATTTCAGACTATTTCATTTTAAGAAAACTTAGAATAACAATTTTAGGGAGAAGATTTCCATTCCCCTATGAAAGTTAAGTACAGTCTCATAGCTCAGTCCTGAAATTGTACAAGAAATTGATTTTACATCTCCTAGTTTTCTCTAAGAAGCAATGTAAGTTTTATGAAAAGTTTGCCTGAAGGGTATATGCATATGTATTTTTGGGTGGAAGACTTCAAATCATTAAATATATGGTTATATTGAGCTGTGGAAAAGTAGATGAGATTGAATTAACTATTGGACTGGAATTAAATCTATTTCCAATTATTCCCTGAAAAAGAGCAAGCTTATGGGTCAGTTATGTCTTATAGACAAAATTGCTGTTTCTAAAAGGCACAAATTTTAAATCATGAAGTTTTAGGTTGGAAGCTGCCTACCCGAGGTCCCATTCCTACTGCTACATTCATGGCTTCTGTAAGGTTCTCAAAACTGCTCCTGTTGTTGCTGTCCCTGGAGCTTTATCACGCTCTCACTGGAGTTCAGCTGTCTGTCATTCAGCTCTGCTGTGTTTAGTTCCTTGTTTTTAGCAGTTAAGTTCGACTTCCGAGTCCATTGTAAGCTCTGTTTGGTTTTCTGTTTTATCATGCGTGGGGAGGCAGATTAGATGAAGGGAATTGTTTAAAATAATGGCAAAACGTGCCCTTAACAGAAAGGTGTCTCTGAAAGAAATAAATCACAGGTGAACGTATACATAAGCACAGTAGAAGTGAACCAACCGTTAGGGCTTCCATCTTGGTTCTTAGCACCTAGAAAGGCTGGTGTCAAGGCAGTGTTGTCACTGCCTTGCGATTCCTTGACATACTGCCCCTACTTGGACTCTTCACTCCTTTTCCTTGTTCTTCCTGCTTCCTGATCTGCTGTTATGTCCCCGCACAATCCCAAACCAGGAGGCAAAGGGCCTTGCCACAGGTCCAAAAAGGCAACAGTCCGGGTGTCCTGAGCCAGGATGTGCCCTCGATTAGTGCACTGAGGCGGCAGGTGGCTGTACACAAACAAAGGCCATCTGGCATGGCCCAGAAACCTGTCTCCTCAGGCCGGCACACGTGTTAGGATGTGTCTGGAAATGGGGGTGGAGCTACAAAACTCTTGGTTCAGGTGCTTCCCAGCTCCAGACACTGACTCCAGGATCAGCTCCGTCACTCTTTAAAATATGGCCAATGAATGGGTTCCCAGTGCTCTGAGGAGAGAGAGAAACCCTTGGGCTTCCCTGAGCTTTGACAAAAAAAACCAAAAACCCTCCCTGAACTAGTCTTTCCCAGACAATTCCTTCCTTACCCTCTGCCAGTGTCCCTTTACTTCACAGCCATTGCTGCCTGCAAACTTATTGCCTGGAAGCTTGAACCCCAGTTCTACACTAATCCCCCCCATCGATGCCAGCCCTTATTCCTCCCAGCACGTTTGTTACCTCCACAAGGGCTGAACAGAACGACGGCTTCCGGAGTGCAGACCATACTTCCTCCAAGGCAGTGGTTCCCAACCTCCCTAACGCTGTGATCCTTGAACACAGTTCCTCACGTGTGGTGACCCCCAGCCATAAAAGTATCTCCGTCGCTGCTTCATAACCGTAATGAGTTGTAATGTAAAGTATCTGATATGTGACCCCGGGGGTTGGGGGACGTAACTCACAGGTAGAGAATGGCTGGTCTAAGGAGTTCCTTTTTTTTTTTTTTTTTTCCTAAACCCTTCAGGGCTTACCATCGCTTTAAAATCGAGGCCCGCTCTGGGCAGAGCAGTATTCTTCCTGTGCTATATGCACAGAAGGTGTTCTCGCGATAATACTTCTAATCTTTCTTCCAGGCATTGGTGATCTCAGTAAAAGTGATGGGAGTAGCAGGCTTCTTTCGGATAGACCGAGCACTACTTCCGTGTGCACATCATCTCCTGGCGTGGGTGAAGAGCATCCTCCAGTATTCAGTATCCCATGAGACTTCCGCATAGGATGTGGTTTGGACATAGGGTCCCTGCAGATGAAATGAGTTAAGAGGGTGTTACAGCGCATGAAGATGTACTCCGTATCAGTGTCCATTTTCTGTTCCTATAACCAAATATCTATAAAGAAGAGTTTCCCTTATCTCATGATTTTGGAGGACCCATTTGTTGGATCTCTGGTGAGAGCAATGTGCCTGCACCCCGGCACGGCAGACTGCATCATGCCGGGCACCCATGGTACATGGAGTATCGAAGGGTCTTGAGTAATACAGGAAAAGGGTGTCAATAGTAAAAACAGCTTTCAACTGAGTACGCTTCTCACATGATAGGAAAAGGTACTAATATGACACCCCAAGCGCTTATTTAACTCCCAGGCAGGGGAGACACTGACAGGAATACTCTCTGACTCTTCTCCAGGGTCGCAGCTCCTTAACCCTGTCTTGCAGTCCTAGCGCACACCATCCGGTGACAAAATAAGATTGGTGATGAGCAGCCAGTGACTTAGCTGCCCTGGTCCCATTAGCTGTGGCTGGGGAGTAGGCACAGGGACATGTGTTGACAAGTATGGGTTGGATTTATGGCCTGTGTTACCTCCACCTACATGCCTGCTCCAGGGGGCACAGTGGTGCACATATTCAGTTACATGAAAATCAATTGCCCCTTTATTAAAGAAAAGATTTTCTTTTCTGAGTGCTATTTACATAACGACCAGATAAGCACCTAATTTAAGAAAAAAAAAGGAAAATGGAAAATGATTCCTTCTACCATCCATACACCTACTCAAGGTATACACACACACACACACACACACACACACACACACACACACACAGCCTCACAGGTGTCATCTGCCTGGCACGATGTGGGCAGCAGGGGATGTGGGAGCCAAGCCAGCACAGAAAGTGTCTCCAAACACTTACTCATCCTCCCACCGCCTTCCAAAAGCATTGGGTGGCGTTTGACAGCTTTGAAAATGTAATTAACACTTTCGCTTATGGGAGAGTAGATCCTGAAGAGTTTTAGCAGGCTATACCATAAACAGCCTCAAATCTCAATGAACCATGGCCTTACTCAAACATATCCCAAGCATAGCCACACTCTTCTGAACTCCCAGGAGCCTGGAGACCGGTGCAGGCTTAGGTCAACCTTTCTTTGTAGTATCCCAACCCTCCACCCCATTCCAAGACTTAAACATCAAATCCCCCTGAATACGGCACTAAACAGCCTCATGGTAAAAGCTTCAAGAAGCTATTTGAGGAGTTGGGTTCTGTCTTAGGTTTGGGTTCTGTTGCTGCGATAAAGACACCATGACCAGAAGCAAATTGAGGAGGAAAGGGGTTTATTTCAACTTACAGTTCCACATCACAGTCCATCACGAAAGGAAATCAGGGTAGGAGCTCAAGGCAGGAAGCTGGAGACAGGAGCTGAAGCAGTGACTATGGAGGACTGCTGCTCCTGGCTTGCTCAGCCTGCTTTTTTATTCAACTGGGCCCATCTGCCCAGGGGTGGCTCTCTATCCAGTGGCTGGGGCCTTCCTACATCAATCATTACTGAAGAAAATGGCTACAGTCTTGCCTCCAGGTAATCTGATGGAGGCATTTTCTCAATTGAGGTTTCTTTTCCAAGATACCTATACCTTGTATCAACTTGACCAAAACCAAACCAAACCAACAAAACCACTAGGACAGGTCCCATAACTTTCTGCTACCAAAAACTTGACTGTGGAGGCTGTAGATTTGTCAAGAATTTTTGTCTTTACAAGGCATGGTGTGCATTTAGGGGTGACACGACACATAGTAATTGTTCCCATATTTCCCTTCCTGTAAGCCTGTCACTACACCTAGGGTCTTATGTGAAAACACTAAAATATTTTACTTGAAAGGAAAAAAAAAATGAAACTATCATGATTAGAGAGTGGGTTGGCATTGTCATTAGGGAAAGAAACAGACTGGGAAATTTTTGGTAAGGAAACTGAAGATGCTGCTGGGTGCTGCCTGGGTAGGATTCTGGGCCCTGGTGTTCAAGCAAAAGCTGGTTCCCATAGGAGAGAACCAGCTTCAAGGTGCAGCAAAGCCAAAGAGGCAGAAACCCAGGATTGCACAGAGCATAATTTATTTGACACTTCGGTTAAAAAAAAAAAAAATTGTCATGAGTATTAAGATAGTTGAATTCTCCTGAACTGGGTCAGAAAAGGGAGGAAGATAGAATGGCTGGCACAGGACTTCATCTAAGCCAAATGGAGATGATTTATCTCCAGCTGGGACGCTGGACATATTCCTGGTGCTGGTGGGTCTAGAATCTTGGTCACAAAATTTTGCAGACTACTCTACTTATAGATGCTGGGGAACTATGTCAGGAAAGTAGCCAGAGTCACTAGGCATGGTCATGGTTCTCATGACTCAAGATGGCCGCAGTCAGGTCAAGCTGAAGCCTCACACCTGTGCAAGGGGAAAGACAGCTAGGCAAGCCAATGGGGCAGACGGAGATCAGAACTTGTTTCTTCTGCCTACAGCTGAAACATGCGGGCATCACTGGTGAAAACACCAGCTAAAATATTGGCCACTGTCCCGGAACGGCTGCTACATATGACGATGTGAGAAGCATGTTTGATGTTAAAACAAATACAGATTTTCTTCTGGGTTAGTTGCAAGATTCAAGTGGTTATTTTAAATAGCAAAAAAGCAGAAGGCTCTAGCTTCAAATTTCACGAATATAGTGGAATCTTTGGATGGTGACCTGGATGCCTCAGATTTTTTTTCCAGCTGTCCTCCCCTGCTCCTGCCAGTGAAGGTCACTGGAGACCTGAGAGAGATGCTTTTTAATGAGCTTCAGGGATGCAACACTGGGAAGCCTTGTCATGATCAGAGAACAGTGCTAACAGTATGAGCTCTTTGCACTCAAAAACCTTGAGGGTGTTCCCCCCCATCCCAGGAATTCTGTCAGGGACAGTCAGACCAAAATAAGCCCACTCTAAGGATAGGCAGGTCAGAATGAGGAGTGGAGCAACACGGCCCATTTCTATGGCAGAAATTTCTTCAGCATCATCTACTTCCTTTGCAAACTGACGCACATGCTTAAGGCTCACTCCCTTACTTCACGTGATGTGCCGAAGACGTGGTATTACTGGATAGGACTGCTTCCAAGCACACGTCTCCCTGCCTGCCCTGGCTAGTTTAATAAGCACAGCTACAACTTGGGAACCATAACTAATAGTCTGGGAAATTATATACACCAGGTGCATAGTACGTATGAATCACTCACTATGACGATGATCTCTCTCTATAAATATCTTACAGAGGTCCCAAAAGATGGACGGGAGTCTTTGATTTAAAGCCCTCTTACAAGAACCTGAGGCTTGTGTTGGACTGTACAGGAAACTTCTCATTGCATGATACTGACAGGTAGTCTCTCTAACAGTTAACAGGGACACAGGCTATGGCTACTTCTTCCTGAAGGAGCTTCAGTGGCATCTTTTAAGGGATTTAGAGGTGAGGGTAATTTTAGAAACCACTTAGCAAAGCGGTTTTCAACTTCAACACCTGTCAGGATGACCACAGCCCTACACATTTACTTTGCATATTATCCTAAACACCATAGAAGAGAAGAGGGCAGCCTGGAGTAGTATTTTCTTTCTCCACAATTCCCAGTGAAATATGAAAACATCGCAGGACTAGTCATCCTGTGGGTGTAGACAGACGACCATCTTGTTGAGAAACCTATTTGTTGCAAGCTGTAATTAATGAGGCGCCATCTGTGAGAGCCTGTGCTCCTTGCATAAGCTGCAACGATCCAAGCAAAGTTCTTACGAGTTCCAGCCAGATGGAAGAGAGAAGAGGTGTAACAAGGCAGAAATGTGGTGTGAATTAGCTGATCAGGAGCATATGCTGTGCGGTTAGATTTTTATCCTATTATCTGACATAGAGATTCATTTTCATACCCTTCTTAGCAAACTTGATTTAAAATTTATATCCAACTTTGAATTCTTCCACTTGGTTTAGTTTTACATTTTTAAGTCTCTATCTCTCTATCTCAGTCTCTGTGTGCGTGTGTAAGTTTGTCCATCACCTGTTTTGAGTCAACTTTTGTCAAGCTATGAACCAGTGTGCATTTAGAGCACACGTTAGCGAAAAGCTGGTAGTGCATAATTTCAAATAAACTTAAAATAATGTTCTGAACTTTGTAAGAGTGATTATCTTTTAAAATCAACTTATGTCATCAGAGATAAGTAAAATAATTCATAAAAAGTACAGTTTTTTACATAGTGATTTATTTTAAAGTGCAATATATAATTACAAAGTTTCTGATAAAAATAGTTTAGAATACAAAATTTAAAGCTTTACTTAAAGCACTCATAATAAATACACACGTTATTAGCCATGAAAATAAAAAACTTAAAGCATATTTCCAACCTCCTGAGTTTTTATGATAGCTAATGCTTAAAGATTTTTAAGATACACATTTATAAAAAAAAAAAATCGAGGTTCATTACGCTGTTTAACAACTATGTACAAATATCTACCATACAGTGTAAAAGGGGCTTTATCATCTGATTAGAAATGCTGAAACCAGCTTGCCAGTGGCACCTGTCTGTAACTCCAGCACTCAGGAGGCTGGGGCGCGGGATCATAAGTTCAAGGCCAACCTAGACTACTATAGTAAGAGACTCTGTCTTAGACACACATACACACACACACACACACACACACACACTAAACTGAGTTGTCCTCAGAAAAACAAATATTGTATGTTTTCTCTAATGTGTGGTTTCTAGATTTTACTTAGATACCTAAAGCCATGTACATACAGATGTCATGAGAGTGGCTATGAAACTGTCTGGGAGACAAAGGGAACTAACGGGAGGAGGAGGGTATGGCACCCAACATACATGACATACTTGTTAGAAAATGTTGTATTTAAAAATAAGTGTTTTTAATTGATAAAACAAAACCAGGAAATGCTTAAATCCCGTTTTTACACTATTACCTTTTAAAACAACAAAGTTCTTATAATAGGGTCTGTATCGCACTGTTGATACAAATGTACACAGCACATTTTCTCTCTGTGTGCTGACACGTCGTGCACATTTGACCCAGAGACTGATCAGAGCATGGCAAAGTGCAGCTTTAACTGCTTAATTAGGTGCTGTGTGTCCACATGCTCAGGAAACGCTGCTTCCGACTTCTGAGCAGCAACATAGCTTCTCTGAAGATCTCCAATCTGTAAGAAATACCAAATCACAAATAAGATCTACATGTTGAAAAACTGTGAGGGGTTCTTAAAGGGAAATTGTGGTTAAGAATTACCTCATCTGGCTAAGAATCATAGCCAAACTTAGGGGATAGAGTACAGGGAATCTTATGAAAGAAGGGGGAGATACAGAGAGACCTGGAGGGGACAGGAGCTCCACAAGGAGTACAACAGAACCAAAAAACTCTGGGTCCAGGGGTCTTTTCTGAGACTGATACTCCAACCAAGGACCATGCATGGAATTAACCTAGAACTCCTGCACAGATGTAATCTATGGAACCACAGCCTAGTAAGGGGTACAGGGGCTGTCTCTGACATGAACTCGGGCTGGTTCTTTGATCACCTCCCCCTGATGGGGGAGCAGACTTGCCAGGTCACAGAGGAAGACAATGTAGCCAGTCCTGATGAGACCTGATAGGCTAGGGTCAGATGGAAGGGGAGGAGGACCTCCCCTATCAGTGGATTTGGAGAGGGGCATGGGAGGAGATGAGAGAGGGAGGGTAGGATTGAGAGGGGATGAAGGAGGGAGGATGGGATTAGGAGGAGATGAGGGAGGGAACTACAGCTGGAATACAAAGTGAATAAACTGTAATCAATAAAAAAATAAATTAATTTAAAAAAAGAATGAAAAAATATTAAAATAGGAGGAAAGGGGGCATAAATAAGCATGTAAAGTGAATAAATATATAAATTCATAATTTCAAACTTAAAGAAAATAAAAACACTTCCTCAGATCAAAAAAAAAAAAAAAAGAATTACCTCATCTAAGTTAGAAATCTATCATGAAACCAAATGAAGAAAATGAAATTATGTAAGTACTATGTGCTCCATTATAGTTGTTTAGCATTGAATCAGAAGCCTGGGTTTTCTTTCCCTGTTGCTGATAGAATTGTAAGTACAAGAGAGAATTTGTATGCCTCAAGGTCCAGCTCAATGTAGCTAGAATAAATGCCACATCCAATAAATGTGACATTTTGATTAGTGTAGTATCCCTTAGACATGAAATTTTAGCAAAATATATAGCTTAAGATATAAGATATACTCTGAGAAGTTCTAAGTGATACTAAATGCAAGAGTGTTGGGCAGATAGTTGTTCTTTAAGTTTATAAAGGATATTACTAATCTACTTTCATTCGTGTATAAACTTCTGGAAAGACAGAACATTTTTAGTGTGTACACAAAAAACAATCTAGATGATTCAGCTCTAATGGATTTTTAATAACATGTTTACGCTGTTTAGATTGAAGTGGTTTCCTTGTAAAATCATAACATCTCCAAAATTCTCACCATTTTATAGTATTTTGCTGAACTACCTTTGAAGAATCCTTTGGGGTGAGAATCACTAAGGCACGCTGATCTTCCTGTAAGTCAGTGCTGTGCAATTACTAAGCAGCAGCAGCAGGGTGCAGCGGGAGGTGGAGGGGCATGATGGCAGCTGGCATTCAGTTCGGAATCACGCACACATGCCATGTGGCTCTAGGGTGTGTCTTTGTTTTATTTTCTTCATATTTCTTTTTTTATTCTTTTCAGTTATGTGGAGGTGTGAGTGCAGGTGCAGTCACAGCCAGAGATGCAGAATCTCCCAGAGCTGGAGTTACAGACGACTGTGAGCCACCTGATGTGGGTGCCGAGAATCAAATTCTGGACCTTTGGAAGAGCCACAAATACTCTTAACAACACAGCCAACCCCAAAGACCCCTGCTATTTGGGTTTTGCTGAGACTGGTTCTTTCTGGTCTAGCTTTGAACTAGCGGCCCTTCTTCCTTAGCCTTCAGTGTTGAGGGCTTCGCAGACTTGAGCCTCCACTCCCAGCTATTGGTGCCTCCAAAGCTCTGTGAGCATCAGGCTCCACATGAATGTAAGCACCGTGAGGCAGAAGTTTTTGTCTACTTCATTCATTGCTACGTCTTCCATGCTGGCCTCATGGCTTACTCCACAGAGAGGCTCGGTAAAGAAGCATCCCTGGGGTTCCAGTGAGAATTCAGGGAGGTAGGTAGAACACCCCCAGCAGACCTGGAACTCAGCACCTGTCCCAAAACTGTAAGATGAGAGAGAGCTTTTCCTATTTTTAAAGCAGACATGTTTGGATAGTTTCATGTTCACGCTATAAAAATATCATGTTGATGTCTTCAGTCAATAAAACCCTGTACTTTTAGGACAACATTCTCACCTGTTTTCTAATCCTCAAGACAGACTTTGCTATTCATGATAAAAGTGCAGAGATGTCCCTGGTGTGTTTGTTTATGTCTTATTAAAAACAGCTCACTTATTAAAAACACTCACCAGGCATGGTGACACACTCCTTTAATGCCAGCACTCCAGAGGCAGAGGCAGGAGAATCTCTGTGAGTTCGAGGCCAGAGGGAGTTCCAGGACAGCCAAGGCTACACAGAAAAAGCCTGTCTCCAAAAATGCAAAAACAAAAACAGCTCATTATTTCTTTTGGCTTCTGAATATTAACTGATTGGCCACGAATACTAAAATACTAATAGTTATCTTACCCTCATATTGTTTGCAACTAAACAATATTCACTAGCATCCTTAATTCATAACAATGTTGAGAAAGGGTGGTGAAAATATAATCTGCAGATAACAGACAGGGTTCCTCTCTGTAGAAGTCAATTATAAATCCTTCCTGAACCAGGAGTTATCTAACAAGTGTTTCCTCAGTGATTAAATGTGTTATTTTAAAACGTAAGATATTTCTCCTACAACTTAAAGTGGTGTTTTAGTTAATACGCAGTGATAAAGTTTATTACATAATCTCCTGAAGTGAAGATATTTGTGATAAAAGTTTTTAAAAAGTCATTTCTTTCAGATTGGGGAAAAAAATCAACCTTCTGTTCAGAAAGATAAGGTTTAAAATGTTGTATTCAGTCGGTATTTTTTTAAACTAAGAAAGATCAAGAACGTGTCAGATGATAAATTAATAAAGAAAGAAAATACCTTATCAGAGACTGTTGCAAAATTAAAATGTGGCTCGTACATATGGGGTGCTAAAGAAGATGCCGTTTGTAACAGTGCCCGTGCCTGTGGGGAGAAAAGAAGAAAAAGCCACAGATGAGTGCATGTCACTCTGTATCTATGGTTTTTTAGGTTCAAACAAAAAACCTGGAACCAGACCTTAAAATTATCCTGTGGGAAATATGGATGCCATTCCTCAGAAAATAGAATGATGTAATAAAACATAGCTTACTACGGATACACTGACAAAATTATATTAGTGATACATACTTCAAAAGAGGGAATTGGAAATGTAGAGTAGATACAGGCTGTTTGAGAACCACTGCCTCAGAAAGTTTGCGCTTCAGTAGGACACAAAATTTGAAATACAATCTTCTCAAGGCTTAAACCAAAGTCTTCTTGTCTTAAGCTTTGTTATTGGTGATCAACTTAGGAGGTTCTACTTATCTGCTTCCTAATAACAACTTAACACCAATACATTTCAAAGTCCAAAGTTCTGCACTGGTGAGAGCAAGAAAGCATTCATTATACTGCTGACCAGTTTGCTAAGTGAAATAGCTACCGGAAGTGACAAGCTTTCTCTAAAGCACTGTCCTAGTTGGGGTTACTGTTGCTGTGACAAAACACCATGACCAAAAGCACGCTGAGGAGGAAAGGGTTCATTTGGCCGACACTTCTGCATCACCATTACTAAAGGAAGCCGGGGAAGGAACTCAAGCAGGGCTGAAATTTGGAGGCAGGAGCTGATACAGAGGACATGGAGGGATGCTGCTTACTGCCTTGTTCTCCACGACTTGCTTAGCCTGCTTTCTTATAGAATCCAGGACCACCAGCCCAGGAATGGCACCACCCACAGAGGGCTGCTCCTTTACCCCATTAATCACTGATTAAGAAAATGCCCCACAGGTGGATCTTATGGAGTAATTTTCTTAACTGAGGTTCCCTTCTTTCCAGTGCTTCTTCCTTGTGTCAAGTTGATGTAAAACAAGCCATCACGAGTACTCAAATAAAAATTAAGATTACATTTCACAGAACCATGTTTTGCAGAGACCATGGATTAACAAACAGATGCTCATGTGTGCACCAGTTCATATGATGCCATTGGACAATCTTCTCTAAACTCTAAACTTGTGTCCATGACCCTGAGGACAAATTCATTTATCTTTTATTGAAATGGAAAAAAAAGAGCACACTGATTCATATAAGACAACACATACTAGATTTTACTAATAAAACGGGGTGAATGTAAAAGTTTTCATAACATCTGAAATCAGTGGACTGGTGAGATGGCTCAACAGGGAAGGACACTTGCTACCTGGCGACCTGAGCTCAATCCCCAGAACTCTCATGGAAGAAGGGAGGCAGGGGAGAACTCGCTTCTACAAGCGGTTCTCTCACTTTTACATGTGTGACATGAAATGTGTACATACTTGAGCCCATGTACACACACATAGATCAATGGCATTTTAGGCGGGTGCCGGGGGTCTGAACCCAGGTTTCATGCTGCCGTGCGAGCACTTTACAGCCAGAGCTCTCCCAGCCCCTCCAGACAGTGACTTCAGGCTTCCCGAGTGCCAGTGCCGTTCCCACTGCTCAGAGTGCAGAAGTTACATAACAAATGAGGTCCCTGTTTTCAAGCAGCCGACAGTCTGCTCTCTACACACACCAATAGCTGGTAAAATGAGAGGCGGGGGAAGCACGTGGCGTGCTAGACCTCGAGAGCTTTTTTTAGACTGATGTTTGGATGGTTTTTCTAAGGACATGGTACTTAAGACCCAAGTGATGAAAGGAAACATCATTGCAAGAACCGGGGATCCTGCAAAGGCCTGAAGGAAGACAAAGCACTGTGTCATGTCTGTAGAGCAGCAGGAAAGTTGCATGTGCTTGAAGCCAGTGAGAAATGAGCACACGGATGTTCTCAAAGAATATAGGGGCCACACAGGCCATGGCAGGAAGCTTGGGTTTTAGTCCAAATGCACAGAGAAGGGACTGGAGGATTTTAGTAAAGCAGTAATAAAATAATACTGTTTAATAACAAAACCCATTAGCCTATTCAAAGGACTATGTGCTGCTGCTTCATTCATTCATTCATTCACTCACTCATTCATTCATTCATTCATTCATTCATTCATTCATCAATCCATCATTAAGTTACTCAGTAGTCTCCCTGACAGTGGGAAGAAAGGGGGAGGGTCCGCATCTCAGTTGGCAAAGTGTCCACCCATGTGGTATGTGTGCAGGAGGGAGACCAGAGGAGGCACCTGGGATGGTGAAGGGAAGAGATGAATGTGGGGTAGAGAAGAGGAACCAGGGTGAGCTACAGCTGACGGGACTGATGTGGGTGCAGAGGTGGCAGACAGAGGAAGGAAGGAAGGAGTGGTTGGAAGGGTAGCTGCCAGTGTTGGCAGGAGCAGCTAGATCGGGGGAGGGAGGCAGTGTGTTTCAGGCAGTGAAACCACGGAGGCGTGCATTATTCCCAGTAAATCAAATGTTCAATTCTGGCCTCTGAGAAGTGAAGTGACTTGACCAAGGTCACACAGCTAGTACATGACAGAGCAGGGATTCAGACTCAGTCAGGCCTGTCAGACTCGAGAGCTACTAAAGAGTAATGACAAGACATAGTGACAGCCAAGTGTCAGTTTTCCTCTGAAGGAAGCCGGTGGTCTTTGGTGACAGTAGCACTCCTCTGACCTGTTCAATGTGACCCTTCCGCATCTCTAGCACGGCTAGGTTGTTGTAGGCCTCGGCATGGTGGTTGTTGTGGACCAGGGCCAGCCTGAAGCACTGATGGGCTAGGTTTGTATCTCCTATTCCCTGCAAAGAAACGCACATGTTTATACACATGGAGCTGCACTCCCCCACAGCCATAGCCTCCCTCATTGTGCATATAAATCCTTCTAGCTACACAGAGAAAACAAGCACCACCCATAGCAGCGAAGGGTGAGTTCTGTGCATGGATTTAACTTGAGGATATAAAATGACTCCCATCAACCTCAACTGTCAGTTGGATTTATGATATCTGAGAATTTCTTCACATGATCATATGGTGACTTTTTCATAACAGGAAACACACACACACACACACACACACACACACACACACACACAACATACCACAGCTATGTGCCCCAGGTTGTACCAGACATCAGCTGCCTCCTCTTCGTTTTCGGCCAGGGAAAGGGCACGTTCAAATGAGGTCAGAGTCATGTCGTACTGCTGGGCGTAGAAGCAGCACAGCCCCAGGTTATTGAAAAGCTGGCAGCTATAGACTCCCATCTGCAAGAGGCGCCTTTTCAAAGAGGAGCACAAAATTCGCTATCAGACCAGCTTTACCAATGTAAACATTTTTTAAAGCTGGAAGTGAATTAATTTAATAACTCTCGGACCCCTGAAGAACACTAACACAAGCAGATTAATAAATGTTTAAAGCAATGCTCACAACTTGTCACAGGGCCATGTGTCCAGGGACAAGGTCAGAAAAGTGGTTTTTAATGTTGTTTTTTTCTAAAAGCTTTATTACAAAGAAAGGAGAAAGAGTCACAAAGAGGGAAGTTCACATGTGTCACTTCAGAGGCCTCAGTGCCTGCTGGGAATTCGCTGAGGCCTGATCCAGCCTGAGGAGCATGGTCCACATTTACCACTAAGCCTTCTGTTGCACCCTGGATTCCTGTGTCTACACTGCACGGTAGATTCACTCCCGTGAGCCTCTGCCATGGGAACTGCCACTGCAGGTAGCTCTCTGTGTTCCCATGGCAGCTCGACAGCCTCACTTTGCTTCTGTGTATCATTAGTCCCACAGAGTTCAAATACACAAATGATAAGCTAGCCCCCCTGCTCCAAGAAGCTTTGAGCCACTTCAGGGTGGAGGGTATAGCTTTGTGTGCTGGACAGCATGTGCAGCCTTTATGTTCCGGTACGTGTTTGGAAAGAACTTGTCAGCTGTCACCCTACTCCTATACATTACAGGGCTGAAACCACCAGCTAAACATAAACTTTAGGGGCCAGTGAAATAGCTTAGTAAAGGTGTCCATCTCAAAGCCTGGGAACCTGAGTTTGATCCCTGGGACTCTCGCAGTGGAAGGAAAGAGCTGATTTAAAGGAAGCTACCTTTTAACCTTCACAAGCAAGCCATGGTGCATGCACACAAATAAATACTGGATTTAACTGTTAAAAAATGCATTTTAGAAGCCACGTGTAGGATAAAATAAGTATGTACTTAAAACAGAACCAGTGACCACAATTTACTTAGACTTGGAAAAAGCTGAAAACATGTGACCGTGTTTTAGGTCCTCATCAAGGTTCAGAACACAGAGCTACTGCAAACCCCTTCCTGCTTCAGCCTCTCTGTCTTTAGGTTTTGTGGTAATAAGAGGCAGTGACAACGAGAAACACTTTAAGTAGCTATTTAGCCTCTGTTGTTTCTTGACAACTAATAGGAATTCACCCTGAGCCAAAATGAAAGGTTGGCCATGCAGGTCTGTTTCTCCAGGGTGCTGGCCTGCACACCCCCAAAGTGCCGAATACCACTTTAATCCTCAGAAAGCAGCTGAGAGACGCAGATCTTAGAGCCAAGCTCGTGCGGCCTATGCATAATGCATCATTTCTCTATATTTTCATTCCATCCCTTTATGGTTTCACCAACTTTTCCTGCAGATGCAGGGTAACACCCACCTGTAAAACCGGAGTGCAACCTCTGGCTGGTCAGAATAAAAGTGATTACTTCCAATGCAGGCGATGGCTTCCACGTGAGTATTGTCTTGTTTCAGAACTTCTTTGTAGTATTCTGCTGCTGCTGAACTATTGTTCATTTCCTGTTCCCCATCCAGACAGAAGAGCAACATGTTATTGACACTGGACAAAAAGCTGCTTTTTTTGTTTTTGTTTTTGTTTTTCCTGACCGATTTAAGTTCTTTCATTCAACAAATATTTATTTGTAGTCTGCCATGTCAGACTCTGTTCTAGACAGCAGGGACAAAATCCTAATGAAAACATGAAGTCATCGTCCCCAAGGAGGTGACAGCTGGTGGGGAAGACAAACAAATGAGTCAGTGTGGGACGTAATGTAAGGAAGGATGAGCAAGGGAAAGAAACAACGCAGGGTGAGCAGAAAGCAGAGGGAGCAGGGGCACTTGTTAGAGGCCCTGTCTGACAGAGATGGAAATGAAGTGAGGTGTGAGAGCCAGCATTTGTGGAGATAATCTTACTCGGCAGAGAGACCAAAACCCAGAAGTCTAACATGAAAACACTTAGAAGAAACACTTCCCCAGTGAGCCTGGAAAGGAGGCAGTGCCCACCAGAACACCATAGAGGCAGCCAGGCCCTTTGACCATGGGGAGAGCCTTGAACTTCATACAACGTTGGGAGAACACCAGAGGATGAGAAACAGAGGCACACCACAACCATACTGCATCGTGTTTAAGAAATCACCTGGTGGCCAACTATAGGTTGTACCAAATATGGAAACAAGGTGTAAGAAATAAATGAAAGCAACCCAGACCAAGTTGAGAAATACATACTTAGGCAAAAACCAAAGGAGCCTTCTTCAGTCACTGTATACATTTGTAAAACATAGGTAATCACAGGTAAATGTTTGCGGAAACGAATTGTTTGCAGAAGGGAGCAAAACAAATAACCCTTCAGATGACCTTGATAGGTGAGAAAGCATCATTATAGTGAGGGACAGCCCCACAGTAGGAGAGCATCAGGAGAGACTGCATCACCCAGAGGCTTTCACTTTCCCCAAAAGAGCTCCATTAGGAGACACCCACCACGTATAGCAAGGAGGAAATGAGGGTCTTAGAGGAGAAGAACCTTCAGTTTCCAAGGACAAAGGTGGTTTCTGCCACTTAGAAGCTCTTGAGGTGGGGTGGAGTGGGCAAGCTCCATGCCATGAAATCTAGCTTGCCTGGTCTACTTTCTAGGAGACACAGGAAGGGAAGGATTAGATAAAAGCACACATTTTACACATGTCCTAAGTCCAGGGATGAAGGGGCTGGGCTTACTCACAGCTGCAAGTGGAAGGGAGGGAACTAAATTCACTGTAAGTGCGGAAAAAACACCGTACACCTCGTCAGCTCATCCCAGAGCCGAGAGGGGCGTGTCCTGCGACCCAACACCAATGCTGTTCAAGTCTCACCATGTTGCCCACTCTGGGCTTGACCCTGAGCTTGAGCTAGCTCCTTCCTCAGCTTCCCGAGTAGCTGGACTGCAGGCAAACGTCATCCCATCTGGCTCAACATATACTATTAATAAAGGTTTTCACCTCTCAAATCTACCTCATGGCCAAGTCCATCTGCCATGAAACTTTCCTTATATCCAACTTCACACAGATCTCTTCTGCCTCTCAAGTTACATAGCATTCACTGTCACCCACACACTTGCTCTTTTCACAGGAGAACTATTTAAAAAAAACAAAAAAAAAAAACAAAAAAAAAAACATGGTTTTTCTGTGTAGTCTTGGCTATCCAGCCTGGCCTCGAACTCAAGAGATTCGCCTCCTCCTGCCTCCCCGAGTGCTGGGATTAAAGGTGCGCACCACCTTGCCCAGCCACAGGAGAACTCTTATTTACATTCGATTTGAATCACCACACAGTTCTTTAAACATAGGACTTGTATTTGATACAAGGCTCACGAAGAGTAGGACTGTACCGCAGAGCACATTTGCAGACTTTATATATATAAAGTAATATGTAAAGTAAGTTCGTTCACAAGTGGAGTCAAATTCTCCCAAGTCCTCTTTTCAATTGGTCATCCATGTCTGGGTTTTTCAAAACAGTACTGTCTGTGCACTTGGTGTTTTGCTTTTTAAATTTTATTAATAACTCTACATGTATGTGAGATACGATGTGCAGCCTTGACAGGCACATGATGTAGAATGAGCCTAGTGCGCACATCTGTGGCCTCACCTACTTCTCATCTCTTCGTGATGAAGACAGTTAAGATACTTTGGTGCTCCTTAAAAGTGTTCCCCGCCACTGCTCAGGACTTGCTTCCAAGTTCCTAACAGTTTTTGTAGTTCGGATGCCTGTGCTTTCTGGATCTAACCAGCAGGTGTCAACCAAAGCTTTCGGGCAACAATCAGAAATAATTACCATGTTCACCATGTTGGCTAATTGCAATAATTGCCAGGTTTTTCACAAGAGCTGCAGATGAGAAAAACTGCACATCAGCCACTACGTGGCTACAAGGATCAAAAGAAAATGGTGGTTTATATAAATGCCATGAAATATTATTCAGCCATTAAGAAGACAAAATCATGTCATTTGCAGGAATATAGGTAGAAGTGGAGATAATCATGCTAAGGAAAAGAAGCCACACCCAGAAAGAAAAGTGTTGTTTCTCTCTTATGTGGAATCTAGACTTAAAAGAAAAGAAAGGCTTGAAACAGAATGCTAACCAGATGAGGAGGAGGAAGGAAGGAAGACAAAAGAGAATGAAGTAGTGCTAAATAAGATCAAAGATATACATGCATGAGCATATCATAACGAATCCCAGTACTTTGTGCAGCAACTACATGGTGATGAAAGGAAAGATGCTACGTATTTTAAGATGTACCCTAATGCCAAAGGTGTTCAAACATAAAAAGGGATCCTGTGTCTGAATGTGTCTGTGTGCATGTGTTATTGTGTGTAGATGTGCATGCGGAGGCCACATGTCAACCCTGGCTGTCATTCTCCAAGTACTCGTCACTTTCATTGTGGAGAGAGGACAGGTCGTCGCCTGAAAATCCCAGTGAGGCTTGCTTCGGGTGCTTGGAGTCCAAGCCCACTGACGCACTGTTCTTTCTCAATGAAGTGGTCAGCTGCCAACCAGAGCACATTGGCTTTCCTGTGTGTGACGTACGTGTGCACACATCTGTCCGTGCGTGTGTGCAATGTGGAGGCCGGATGCCAACGCTGGGCCTCTTCCTCTGTTGCTCTCTACCTTATTTATTTTTATTTCAAGAAAAGGTCTCTCACGGGAGCTAGAGCTCAGTGGTTTGGCTAGACGGCTGGTGGTGGAGTTCCAGAAATCTTTTTCTTTCTTTATTTTTTTATTAATTACAGTTTATTCACTTTGTATCCCAGCTGTAGCCCCCTACCTCGTCCCCTCCCAATCTCCCCTCCCTCCCTCATCTCCTCCCATGTCCCTCTCCGAGTCCACTGATAGGGGGGTCCTCCTCCCCTTCCATTTGACACTAGCCTATCAGGTCCCATCAGGCCTGGCTGCATTGTCTTCCTTTGAGGCCTGGTAAGGCTGCACCCCACTCAGGGGGAGGTGATCAAAGAGCCAGTCACTGAGTTCATGTCAGAGACAGTCTCTGTTCTCCTTACTAGGGTACTCACTTGGAGACTGAGCTGCCATGGGCTACATCTGAGCAGGGGTTCTAGGTTATCTTGTCACTACCGCCCCAGTGTTGGGTTATGTGTGCAAGCTGCCACAACCGGCTCTTTTTCTGTGGGTTCTGGGGAGCTACTTGGGTCCTCACACTTGCCAGGCAAGCACATGACTAAGTTATCACCCCAGCCTATTGTGTTTTGGCACTTTCTGATCAAAACAGACATTTACATGTTTTTACAGTGTTTGATTGTCATAGAGATCACATACCGCCCAGTCCGTTTTTGGTAAACCTCAGTTACCCTTTACATTTTTAAGCAAAAGAACAGGATATAAACATTTCCGAGTAACTGCACACTGTAGAGGAAAATTCCCAGAAGTAAAACAGCCCCAAAGAAGAACCAGGTGTCACTTCTTGTTGACTCTGAACACCTGCCAGGTGGGCTGCGTCAACACATGCTCAAACAACAGCGCGCACACATGGCGTCTGCCTCTTCACACCCTTGACAGCCTAGCTTCTGTGCAACTTCTTCAGCTCTGCCAGTCCAGGCAAGGGGAAAGTGGCAGAGGGTTGGTTTACTGCTTAATTCAGAGCAGAGACCGGGTGTTTAACATATGAGACATCTTACTTGCTCTTCCTTGAGCTGCCAACTTGTGACCTTTGTCTATTTTCTGAGCTAGCCTGCCTTCTGCTCTTTCATTACTGGCATTCTGTGCTGCTGTAACAGAACAGCATGTGCAGGGTAACAGAGGAACAGAAAATTATTCAGCTACATCTGGGAGGCTGTGGAGCCCAAGATCAAGGGGTGGTATCTGGTGAGGACCACCATACTGACCTGATACTCATGTGTCAGCTGTGATGTGTCCCAGGCATGACAGGCAGTGCCGCTGGTTGATATTTTAACCTTTTAATTTGATTTTATTTACATTTTTAGTTTTGCTATATAGGGTTGTTATTATTATCTATTTTCTTGAGAGCACAGAGTTCCACCTGCCTCTGCCTCCCAGTGCTGGGATTACAGGCATAGACCACTATGCTTGGTGTATACATACACTATGCTTGGCTTTGGTATATAGAAAATCTGTATAGTAAATAAAAGTTCTCAAATATCAGTCTTTCTTATTATGTTTTTATGAAATGATATTGTTTAAAAAAGATTTTCCTCATGTAGGAAAAGGATGGATGGTTCACTGGCTAAGAGCAATGCTCTTCCAGAGGACCTGAGTTCCATTCCAAGCACCTACATGATGGCGCACAAGGATCCAAAGCCCTCTTTTGGCCATGGGCACCAAACATGAACTGTGGTACACAGTCTTACGTGCAGGTAAAAACACCCATACACATAAAAATAACTTATTAAAACTTAAAGATATTTTCCTCATTCTAATTTATACAAATACTGTGCCTGTGGCTTTTGTTGTTGGTGGTGGTGGTGTTTTGTTTTTCTGAAATTTTCAGTTTCTTTGATGGACAGTTTTCACTATTAGTTTGACACAACCTGGGATCCCCTGGAAATAGAATCTTGATAAAGAATTATTTAGATCAGCTTAGCCCATGGGATGTCTGTGGGAGACTGTGTTGACTACGGGGATGATCCAGTCCACTGTGGGCAGAAGCATTCCCTAGGCATGGGGTCCTAAACAGTATAAAAGGAGAAAGCCAGCTGAGAGCAAGCAAAGATGTGTTTATTCCATCTTTGCTCTTCACTATAGAGAGGGTGTGACCAGCTGTTTGAGCTCCTACCTTGATTTCCCCTCTGTCATGGGTCTTAACCTGGGGTAATAAGCTGAAAAAACACTTTCCTCCCTAAGTTGTTTCTATCAGGATATTTTATCACAGCAACAAAAATGAAACTAAAATAGTTCCATGTTTCGAGGTTTTGGCACTTTTTAAAAATGTAGATCTGAGCCTGGAAAGATGACTGTCTGTGATTGTTGCAGAACACTGGGTCCTGGTTCAACCCCAGAAACCACATGAAAAAGGCAGGCATGGTGGTACATGTGTGCAATCCCAGCGCTGAAGGGGTGGATTTCTGGGGCCTGTTAGCCAGGCTAGACTAATTGATGAGCCTAGGTCCCAAAAACCAAGGGAGGCGGCTACTAAGGACTGATATTAGGGTGCCCTCTGGCATCATACACATGGACACATACATGCACACAATAGGTACACACTTTAAATCTGGCTGAAATAATTCTTTCAACATGATAAATACTTGTTCATTCGCTCTATTTTTAAAGTATTTGATTAATAATCTAATAACTCAATTGACTTAACAGCCTGTCTTTGTCACATTCTAAATTTTCATATATTCTCTCTGTTGGTCCTTAAACTTATTCCTGCATCAGAAATGGTTAAATCATAATAAATTTTAATAACATATACTTAAAATAACACTTCCATGTATATAAATATCAGCTCAAGTGTATAATAACTTAATATTAGTTAGTGATTTTTAAAGTGGTTATTTCTGAGCCAATTCATGAAACATGAACTACACTTACGGTTGAATTATTTGAAGTAAAATTGCAAATAGCTTAAAGACATGAATGCTACAGTGGTTCTGCTCTGAACAGCAAAGGAGTGTGCTCAAAATATAAAAGCCAGCGTCCTACTTTTCAGGACTTAAAACTACAGCAGGAAGATCAATTTTACACTTCTTACATATGCCTGAGGCAACCTTCATACACAATAAAGTTGAGGGGTTTCCAGTGTTACATTTCTAATTCTAAATATTTTTCAGCAAAGAACAGTTGAAATGAGGGTCTTTCTATCAAAATGCCTCAAAAAAGTTCAAAAGTATCAGAAAGTTTAACAAAGACACACATGATCTAAGCAAGTGTCTGTAAGAAACACAAGGAGGCTAAGGCAGTATGACATGCTCACTATAAAACAGGAAGCACCCAAACCATGACAGAAGGAACAATCAATAAGAAAACACAACAGAAGAGACGCCTGGAGAAATGCAAAGTCCTCAGTGGCAAATACAGTGTAGCTGCAAACTAAGGACTTGGCTAATTATCAAACCACTGTCACACAAAGAGAAAAGGAATCCTCTGGAAATTTGGCAGAAAGGAAATTAATTGTAAAGCTAAGGCAGAGATGCCACATGCAACCATTTCTACTCTCCGCCATCCCTGGCAGTAGGCTCCTTTCCTCTCTACATCCTTCTCTCTGCTGCTGTAAATGCCAGAAGGCAGCTGATGAAAGACTGTAATCTATAGGACCCCTGATTGTGGTGGTGTACAATGGCAATTCCAGCACCCTAGAGATGGAAGCAGGAAGATGGAGAGCTGAAGGCCAGTCAGGAAGGCGGACACAAAGGAAACAAAAGATCTATTCCAGAGCCAAGGCCTATCTCAGCCTTAGCAACAGCGAGCACAACAGACAGGCATAGATGGAATTCTTCTGAAAAGCAGCATGCATTAAAGATGTTAACAGCTTCCTAGCTCTTCCTGCTAGCACCTTCTGTCAAAAAGAAAAGGACAAAGGGTCTGAGAGATGCAAAGGAGAGAGTCCAATGGTCTAATCACCATCCGAAGGTAACCACCACTAATGACAGCAAGAATCCCCCTGGCTTCAGAAGGTGACTCTGTTTTATTTTCTTTCTAAGCATCTTGGTCAAAGGTTTGTCCATATTCCATTTATTTAAGGTCATAGCAAGTAAAGATAGAAAAATTCTGACAGTATTTGTTTTGATGGGTCAAAGTCTTCTTTGTATTTATAAAAGTTACGCTTCAAAAAGAAAGCTTTCTTCTAGGTATTTTAAATACACTCATTGCCATCAAAAATATAATTCATTAGTAGGGTGTGGTAGCCTGGACGGTGACCACAGAACTAAGAGAAGCTGAGAGGAGAGTGTCACCCCACAATCAAAGACAGCCTGCTCTACATTGTCAGTTCTAGGCCAGCCTGGGCTACATAATGAGACCCTGTATCAAGAAATCAAATCCAACAAAACACAGAATTCACGTTCCCCACAACATTTTGAAAATACAGAAAGTATAAGAAAATAAAAATCATTTACAAGCTATCACCTGGGCATAGCAACTCTCAATCTCTTCCACTTCTGTTAGCAAAATGATTTACCAATATTACTGTTTAAAGTCCCTACCTGCTGCAGGGCATAGCTGACATACCCTGCCCAGGGGCGGGGCTTCTCCTCTCCCAGAGGCCCCTCACTATACAATCCAGACTTCTTGGTTCCTCTGCCCCTTCCCCACCTCCTCCTTCCTGTTCTCTCTCCCCTCCCCCACCTTTCCCCCAACAGTGTGCTCCCCCTCCCCCTCCCATGCTGCTTCCAACAAACCTGCTATTAGCTCATTCTGTTTTATTTAATCAACCAATCATAAGTACCATCTTCCAATGAATTTAAAGAAAACTGAGATATGTTTGTTCAATATCATATTAAAAGTTCTAACTACCTTTTAAAGTAAAATAACAAAACCATATATATATATATATAATTATTTTATTTATAGAAAAATATTTAAGAGAATCTATGGACAAGATCTTAAAATTGAAATAGTGGCTAATATCAAACTGGCTTTTTAAAAAGTAATGTATTCCTATTCACTATCACCAAACAGAAATTACAATATTTCATTCATAGTAATACATGTATTCATAGATATACCTAGAAATACATATGTGCAGTAAAGAGTTAACTGGAGACCTGAGATTGCTGTTCTTAGGAAGGTATGCACTGGGGAACTCAGCTGATCCCTGCTCTTGAGTAAACTTTCCCCTGACGACAGGAGTGGCTTGCTAATGTGACACCATGTGTACTATGTGCTCTGTGCTGACACCTGGTAACTGTAGAAGAGTTTGACAAACTCTGGGACATGATAGGCATATGGTGTCCACATGCAGTCTCTAATGAGATTCCTGGGAGACAACAGGCTGCAGGAGGCGTGACAACTTGTTGCTGAGAGAATTAAGTGTGCTCCTTGTGACTTCACGTTGTGACTCTACCCAGCAGGGAAGCTCCTTAAGACACAGGAGTTCTCCACAGAGGTGAGACATTCCATCCTGCAGGGAAGCTAATTGAGCTCACGAAGTAAACAACTCAAAGACTTCAGGAAGTCCCTGAAACTGACCGGATGCTTTAGGTTCCTTCTTCCCCAAGCATAAGTGCACTGTAAAGACTGAGTAGCACTCTCAGACAAGCTGAGCTGCCTAGGAGAGGCTCAGACAAGATGAGTCACAAGCAGACACCAGTCTAACTGCCTAAGAGAAACAAGGATCAGCTGAGTATCTTTAGATAGAGCCCAGACGGCTCAAGCTGCCTGCCTGCAGGTCTCCAACCTGTTGAGCTGCCTGCCTGCAGGTTGGCAGAATGCTCCAGGTTTCTAGCTGTCACCCATGCTGGACTGGGCTTTGGTAATGCAACTGTCTTTCAGTCACTCCTGTTCCACTCACCTGTACTTCTATAGGTTAACTCCAAGAAAACTCATTGGCTCCCCAGGGTGGACTTTGGTGGTGTCCATCCTTTAGTCTGGGGTTGATTCCCTAGCTGGAGTAGGTAGATGTTTAACACACACACACACACACACACACACACACACACACACACACACACAGTGTCATAGAACACCTCCCTTGCAGGGGCCTTCTGTAAATTCATCCTTTGCTTCCTCTGAACATTGCCCATGAGCATTTTCCCCTCACTGATTTTGTCTCTTTTTGCACTGATACAATGTTCTTGTGAGCACACTGTATCTGTGATTTGAGAGTCTCACTAAAGGACTGAATTTTAGCATGGCTTGGGGACTCCTACCTCAGAGTCTCCCTCAGAATAATCACAAGATGTTCACTACAGTACAAAAAAAGAACAAAGGAACTGAAGAGTTATGTCATACTTGAAAATGGAAAGACAGGCAGTCTACCTGCCCACCCCATCAATCAAATAGTAGCTGCAAATTTACTCAATATGCCTGGAAGTATTAAAAAATAGTTCTCAAACCATAAATCTTAAAAATCAATATAGAAAAACAGAGAGATAAATTTTCAGCTGTAAAGGAGAAAACCCAGGTGGTAGGATGGGATCGTTGTAATGCTATAGAAGTTAGCAGGGAAGAGAACTCAATGGAAATTTTCTATAGTATCTGAGAACATGAATCTAAACCGTATAAGAATAAGTAAGAGACCAAAGCAATCCTGACAAGGCACATCTACCAGGTACCAATAGAAAAAATACAGGAATGTAGCTAGTATGAGACAGGTAGAAGACTAGACAAATAGGCCAATGGAACAGACTAGGAAAGCTCAAGTCATATCTAATAGAAATGGGAAAAACAGATGTTTGATGTTACAATTGTTAAGGGTGCTGAGATAACAGGCTACTTATACAGGAGAAATAAGTTAAATTCCTGCCTTGTATCATTGACCTCTAGGTGTCTAAAATACTTCATTATAAAAACCTAGCTGAATGAAACACACACAGCAAAATCTCTCCTTAAACTGCTGAATCATGGCCAACAATCTTAATTTTATAAACTGTGCTCTCAACTAGGACCCCAAGGGCCTATGAGCTTTTTAAAGTAGCACATAACCTCAATTTTACACCAACTTTTAAAACAATATGATTCTTACCTCATAGATCCTGGCAATTCCACAAAGCAGGGTCACCTCTCCTGGAAACTTATCTAAGCCTTGTTTGAATAGATTTAAAGCAGTCACAGGTTGATCCAATATGATATAAACCTAAAGGCAAGATATATTTCAATGAGATTACTGGTTCTTAAAATAATAGCATTTGCATGACAGGTTTTAATTATTGATTAGACAGAAATTATCTCCCAGAAATTACAGTAAGAATGTTCAATGGATATAATTAGATTCTAATAATGACTTTAAAGCTTATCTGCACGTATTGAGTATAAAAATTATCCCAAGAAATGCGTGCTGTGGGTTACTATTGTCACAAAGACTGGGTAATAGCTGGACAGGAAGGATCAGAGGAACATCTCCTCCCACCCACACCAACCCTCCACTCCCTGAAGGTCCTTTTCTGATATTCATGTCTGTTTTGCTTTTTGACCCCACTGAGTTCAAACAGGGTAATGAACATGACTATGGTTCCAAGCTACACACTGGAGCTCACCAATGGGTATGCAACTGAAGACAATGCTGTCCCTCCCCTAGAATATACCAGTAGCTAAAAGCTCAGCAGGAAGGAGTATGGCCTTCTAAGTCTCTTCTTCAATCCATGATTGACTGATTTTAGACTTAGTCTCATGCAGGCAACTATCCTGCTGTGAGATCATGGTTGCAATGGCCGTGCTGTGCCCAGGAGACAGCAGTGCTCAGCCCTTCTTCCTCTCCTTCCCTCTTACACTCCTGCTCAAAGCATGCTTCTTAACTTGGAATTTTTTTATAGATAAGCCATGATAATGTAATAACTACCACTTCACCAAGTGTTTTCTTCAGTGTGGCTTTGATGAGACTCAGGAGGTGACTTTATTCTAATACAGGTAGAGCTTCCCTTCTCTGAAATGTTGCACCCCAGAAGCGTCCTTAATTTCTGATGATGGGGGCATTCTGGAGTATGCATAATGAGATACCTCGGGAATGGAACCCAAGTCTAAACATGAAATTCATTGATTTTTTTTTAAAAAAATGTTTGTATTTTTATTTTATATGTATGAGTGTCTTGCCTAAATATATGTCTGTGCATCATGTATGAGCCTGGTACCCTTGGAGGCCAGAAGAGGGTATCAGATCCCCTGGAACTGGAGTTCAGATGGTTGTGAGTCATCATGTGTGTGCCAGGAATCAAGCCTGGGTCCTCTAGAAAAGTGACAAGTGCTTTAGCTGCTGACCAATCCTCCAGATCTCTCACTGGCTTGTCCATCTACACGGAAGGCAGTTTTACACAATAATTCAGTGAGCTTGTGTTTTAATTGTGGCACATCCTGTGCTATCAGCTGTGAAATTTTCCACTTGTAACACCATGTTGGCATTCAGTAACTTTCAGATTGGGGAGTATTTCAGATTTCAGATATTCAGATTAGGAGTGTCCAATCTGGAAACCTTCTGGGTGGCCCTTGTACTGGAGCTACAGGTGGCACCATGCAGCACAGTGGACTCGAATCCTTGCTGTTAGCAGCCCAGTGACCCCTCGCAGCCCCATCTCCCTTAGCAGCACTAAGGAAAGTATAATACCTCTAGGTTTTATCCTCTAGGGTTACTGTACGGATTAAATTAATCTTTCTTTACTAACAAACCTGCTAAGATGTCCTACCCTGGATTGTGCTCAATAAAAAAGAAATAAGACCTGCATTACTATAGCAGAGATGAGTAGCTAATGTCCTACAAAACAGCCTATAAAATAGTCCCTGTTCTTAGAGTAGAATTTGATAGCACAGGCCTGGAATCGCAGCTACCCAGGAGGCAGAGGCAGGAGGATGGTGAGCTTAAACTGTGTTTGGACTATAGAAAGATCCTGTTTCAAAAACAGAGGGGCCCTGTTCTCTATAAATTGCTTAGGTCTGAAACGAATAGATTGTAGAAAATGCCTCTCTGTTCCATATAGGGTGGTGAGTCTACAGTGTTTTCTTTTGTCCTAATAAGCAATCTGTCAAGGGGATTTTCTTCTTTTTCCAGAGCCATCAACTCCTTGTGCCATGGGTACTCTCCATATGTTATTTTTCACTTACTATAAAAAATAAGTCTGAACATACTGACTTGCCAAATATTCTAGAAGGAACTGGCAACTTTTCCCTATGCAGTGGCCAGCACACTAAGACAGTTTTCACTCAAGTTAAGAATATTTACTTACTTTTGCCAGATAGAGAAATGTATCTACCATTTCCTGCTGCTTCAGGGCTGATTTAAACTGTTTTTCTGCTTCACGGTACATTCCTAACCTAGAAATAGCCATTAAAAAATTAGCCGTTCAATTGAAAAATCAGCACTTTCGTACATCTTTCTTTTCTTTTTTTTTTTTTTCCAAGCCCTGAGGATATGAACAGACACACCTCATCCCAGAGCAGGCATATACCAGAGCAGGTGATGCTGTTCATGCTGATAGTACCACATTAATAAAAGTTAGCAAAAGCCACCTGTCTCCCGTAGTCATGAGCTCTCTGTGCCTCAAATGGTGTGTAAGTACTGCAGCCTACTCGCAGCAGGACCAAGAGCTGCCTGTAAGCCAGGTCACATCAGTTCACCACCAGAGAGCTTAGGACCAGCTGCACATGCGGCAAGTGACCTAAATAAATGTGCAGCCGCCACTTTGCTGGGAGAGCTGTATGATGGCGTTCCTTTGAAAACAGCTCCTTCTCTAAGGCAAACCCGCCAGAGCCCTTCAGTTACCCCTACTCTATTTAAAAAATGTATTTTTTTAATTAAAGTCCAGTTTATTCGTTTTGTATCCCATCTGTAGCCCTTCCCTCAGGCCCTCCCAATCCCACCGTCCCTCCCTCGTCTCCTCCCATGCCCCTCCCCAAGTCCATGGTAGGGAAGGTCCTCCTCCCCTTGCACCCTTCCTCTATTTTGATGGAAACAGTTGCCACTTGCACGCTACAGATATATCATCATTTTTCTATAGTGCTTGTTTTCCTTTGCCCCTAGTGGACTGCCTCCTCTGTGAATCTGAAACTTGCTCCTTGACTGAGTGATTGCCTTGGTGTCAGTGTCCACCTCTGTGGCAGGAAGCTTTGTTACCACCAGGACAGTCACAGAAGCACTCGGGGCCTCCATTCAGCTTGCCCTCGGTAGACCTGCTATGCTTTCTGCTAACTATTCACTCTCAGCAATCCCAGAGCTACTTAGATAGTGTATATTTTTTAAATAAACAGAAAACTGTTCACAATATACCCCATTGTGCTAACTTCGTGTAAAGGCTGGAAAGAGCAGCTTTGATCATTTTTCAAGATCTAGACTTAAAGCATTGGTGCAGCTGATATACTAGCAGCTGCTGGGAGACGGGATTAAAGTGACTAAAGGTGGCTTCACCAGATTAATGTAAAGCTAATGGGCGTGTGGTGAGGCAGAAGCCCCTCCCTCTCCATAGGTTCCATCCACATAACAATGCAAACAGTGAGAGGTACAGGAAAGCAGGTAGGCTAGGACGGGGCTCTGAGACTACACTAGCAATGCAGATGGCGACTGCTGGAGGTAACAGCTGCCGGCACACTTCCCCTCGCTACGCTCAGGAAGGGTGATGAGATGAGAGACAGAAGGCAGAACACCCAGGGAAGAAGTTGCTGTGAGAACTCAACCACAAATATTAAAATACCCGGAAGTGGGTCAGCGGTTCTCAACCTGTGGGTTGCAACCCCTTTGAGGGTCAAATGACCCTTTAACAGGGGCCACATATCAAATACTTACATTACGATTCATAACAATAGTAAAATTTCTGTTACGAAGTAGCAATGAAATCATTTTTGTAGTTGGAGGGTCACAACAGGAGGACCTGTATTAAACGGTTGCAGCGTTAGGAAGGCTGAGAGCCACTGCAGTAAGTGAGAGTGACATGTCCAGAATTAAGGCACTTCAGTGGGTTAGGTAGAAGGAGAGGAACATCAGGAGTGCAGAGGTCGAACTTAAGTCAGTAGACCTTAGGTCAGGAGCACAGGGGCTGAGGTCAGCTTCAGGCTGATCCTCTAGGAAGGCATCTTTGCTCTCTCCAGGTGGCATCACAGGCTCTCCTCTGGGTTCCCAGGGTGCTATGTCTTTGCTTCCATAATAATGGGGATCGTTATAGTACTTATTTGCTGTCTGTCTCAGCATTTGAAAGGGTGGACACTCTAGTAAATCTTTGTGAGCCCATTTGAGAGCAGTTGCTCATTAAATATTTGGCTAAGTGGATGGATGTACAAATGTGTGAACACTAAATACATGGTAAAGATGTTCTGAAGAACAGAGCAATACTTTAATATGATAAAACGCACTCATTTGAAAGAAGCCACAGTCATATAAATGACATTATATATGGGCAGCAGAGTCTGAGTTATGCATTTTTGTTAATTATTAACCATGTCTGAAGGCTTTATATAGAAGCTCAAGATATTAAAACTGTCTTCAAGAATTAAACTCATAAGATTTTAATGTTATAATGATCTCACATTACCTTCTCGTACAAAACACTTTTCAGTTTGTCAGTGAGAAGAAACAACTCAGAGTTATATGTGAGATGTCTAAATGCAAAGTAATCTTAATGTCCATAGAGGCGACAAGCAACCTTCTAGGTCATTTACTTCCTTTTCCTCTCAGGGCCGCTCTAGAGATGGTTGCTGGTAAAGAGCGAAGCCAATCTTGATTCTTAACAATAAAAACCAATTTTCCATTTTAAAATATGAATGCTCATCTTTTCCATCTTTCCTAAAGGTTCTAAATTATCTGAATATCAGCAGCAAGTTTCAGATTCTACTTGTTGCTAAAAAGTCATAAAATTAGTTACAACTTTGCTGACCTCTCAGCTCGTTTTCTTTCGAATGTATTTAAATATTAATCACATTTAAAAATAGTCAGGTCCTAGAAAAACAAGAAGGATTATGGAAATAGGAGCTGACTGTGATAGACTGCTGATAATCCTGGCACTCCAAAGACTGAGGCAGGAGGATCATGAGAGCAAGGCCAGCCTGGGCTACATAGTGGCACTCTGTCTGAACTAAATAAAGTATTAATGAGAATCAGAGCCAGAAAATGGAGCTGAAATTCTTGCTGTATCACATCTCAGCCCTATGAATTTATTCACATTGGCAAGGCTCAGTCTTGCTCAACTGAGCAGCTACCTCCAGGTGTCATGAGTCCTAGAGGAGATGAAGTTAGGTACAGCCAAGCTGGTTCTTACCTGTAGGGTGGCCCCAGATGTGACACACTTGTGTGAGTGAGGAATTGAGAGCCAGGAGGGCAGACTAAAATAAACACTCTGGGTTCTAGTCTCAGGTCTGTCGAGAACCAGCTCCTGGTGAAAATCACAACCAAGCTCCAGCCTCAGCTTCCTTGTGTGACAAGCTCTCAGGGCACCAGCTCTTACTGTTGTCACATGATTGTTCAGAAAATGTTTGCTCAAATAAACCCAAATTGTCTCAGCTTCATGAGGAAAGCTTTTTTTTTCCCTTATCGTATTTGATGACATAAGAATATTTTCACTTTTAAGACTTTCACAGACAATGACGGTTTTACCTGTAGTAACACTTTCCAATCTGGACTTTCCACCACCAGTCCTTGTACTGAGAGTGCTCCGTGGAAAGGGACGCCAAATCTAAAGCCTTTGAAAACAATTCAGTTTCAATTACAATTTGCTTTTCTAACAGCAAACAGGCAGCAGGATACAGAATGAAATAAACCAGATAATTAGCATCCATCAAAACATGTATTAGTAACGAGATAGAAACTCATGCTGCCCAAGTTTCCAGATGGCCCCACCAATTTCCCCTAAATAATCAGTTCCAGGCCAGAGCTCTGACAACACACAAGTTGGAGACATTGATTGCAGGAAGCAGATACACGATATATCAGAACACAATTTTAATATACAAAGTACAAAACTGAAATTTGTAACACTAGAGTTTTACTCTCTTCCTAATTTGTATCTACTCTCTAAAGATGCAAAATGCCTCAACAGTCAGTGATGTCAAGTGTTCTGCCTGTAAGATGGGTCCAGTGGTCATCCCCATTTTAAACGCAGATGGAGAGAGAGAGAGAAGGGCCACATAAGCAGATAGAAAGGGGATTTGAAAGTGCAGGGACCATTGCTCAATGTAGAGTATCTGTATCACAGGCAGGACCAACCCTGGTTCAGGCTCTCGTCACACTGGGAAGAGGAGTGGAGTATCGGCTTGCTTTAGGGCCTGGGGAGGCATTAGTGGGTAAAGCGCTTGCTGTGCAGGCATGAAGACGTGAGTTCAGATCCCCAGCCCCCAGGGAAAGCTTGGTGCAGCACCATGTCCCAGTAATCTCCACGCTAGGGAGCACAGATGGGAATTCAGAATAAGAATTCAGGGAAAACGGGATGACAAAGAAGAGGCAAAAAAAAAAAAAAAAAAAATATTTGGGTAACTGCTGCCTTCAATGATTACAACTCAATTGCTCTGATATCCCTTTACCTTCTAAAAAATAATTTTCTTCTCCATATTTTAACTGTTTATCCCATATCATCTTTTAAGGACTTGTGTGTATGAGAGAGAGAGAGAGAGAGAGAGAGAGAGAGAGAGAGAGAGAGGGAGAGACAGAGAGAGAGAGAGACAAAGACAGAGATAGAGCAAATGCTTGCAAGGGTAAGGGACATCAGATCACCTGGACTTGGAGTTACAGGTGGTTGTACATTCCAGATGTGGGTGCTTGGATCAGAACTAAACTTGTGTCATCAGCAAGAGCAGTATGCTCTTAACCCCTGAGCCATCTCTCCACTACAATCTCATGGTTTGTTTTTTTTTTTTTTAATCTTTTTCCTTCCTGTGTTTTTACATGGTCACATAAGATATAACCAATTAAGAATTAGGATTTGGAGGGAGGAAGGTTCCCCCTTTCTGAGGACTAGGAGAGGGGGGAGGAGAAAAAGGAGAGGGGATGGGACTGAGAGAAAATGAGGGAGAGCTACAATCGGGATGTAAAGTGAATAAGTTAAAAATAATAAATAAAAACATAATTGGGATTTTTATGGAGAGGAAGTAGAAAATCTTTTGACAAAGGAAAAAGGGGAGCAAGTCTTTACACAAATTTGAAGTTTACAGAAATATAAAAATTCTATAAAGATTTAGGGATTAGAATTGGAGTTATTAGTTAAATGAGAATTTTGACTTTTAATTCTTGTCTTCTCACTGTTGGAACTGTTTTATTCTGTAGTCGGTGTTAATATAACCACGATAGCCAACAGTTCCATTAGAGGAACACTTGGATGTTGCAATTCTATTATCTCAAAATGCATCCCCTATTACTGTCATCTTTAATATCAGCTCTCTTCTGAAATGAATGCCAGAAAATTCCCCTCAACCTCCTACTGCAAAATTAATTACTTTTCCACGTGTTCTCTATCTCTCTTGCTCCAGGGGAGACCTCTAAATATGCAAACTACTTACCCAGCAATGGTGTCACCATGCTGAGCCTCTAATGGACCTAAAAAAATCAACATCTCTACTTAAACTGAACACTGTGGAAATTAAAATCAAGCCGCATATGACTGACTATACTTCCATGTGCATATCTTTCTTCCCCCCCACCCCAGCCAGAAATTAAAGACAAAAAAATGAGAGCAGCATATGACTTCAAGTGGCATTGTCTCAGGAAACTGTGTTCACAGAGGGCTGGGTTCCGGCTCACATTGTAAAGATCTATGCACATTAGCTTTGACTCAGTGTTTATTCAGACCTTTCCCAGCAAATAGATCACATTCGCCATCATGTTTAATATAAACGGACCTTCTGCTTTTTTAGGAAAAGCTTTTCCAATTAGATGCTTATGTACCCTGACTTCCTAAGGTCAGATTCAGTGCTTATGATGGGTGGCCCAAGTTTGCCTTCAGACACAATCCTGAATCAAGTCTAGTATGGAAGATCCAGATGTTAGTCCCATTAAGGGAAATATAATTTGCCTAGACAATAAAAATGGTAGGAAAAAATTACATTTAGCAATTCTTAAGTCACATGAAGCCTTGGGTCAAAACAGACAAGAACATTGTGATGTCTCCTGAAAGCCCCTGCGCTCCCTGAAGGAAGAACCTTTGTGGTCCTTTGAATGAGACTGTTCATGTACTTGAACACTTGGTCCCCAGTTGGTTGTGCTGTTTGAGGAGGTTTGGAAGGTGTGGCCTTGTTGGAGGAAGTATGTCACTAGAGGCCGGCTTTGAGAGTTTTAAAGATTCGTGGCATTTCTAGTTGCTCTCTCTGCTTTGTGCTTGCAGTTCAAGCACAAGAACTGCTTTACACTTGCAATTCAAGAAGTGAGTTCTGAGCATCCATTCCAGCCGCTATGCCTGCTTACCTCCTGTCAACCATTGTGGACTCTACCTCTCTGGAACCATTATCCAAAATAAACTCTTTCTTCTCTACTTTGCCTCTGGTGTGGTGTTTTGTCACAGCAACAGAAAAGTAACTAATACATCTGCTTTCCATCTCTGATGTTCTAGAATGTCACTGTGCTCACAAGAGGCACAGTGGCAAGAGGATGACTTGCCCAGGACATTAACTAGAGTCCTTGCTTCTGACTGGTATAGAAAATAGCTCAAGAACCAAAGGAATCTCTATTCACAGTTCAGAGATACTAGGATTTAAATTTTTATGTAGTGGCATAAGACATGTATTTCTTCAAAATTCTAATTTCTCTCTTTGTGTGTATGTGTCTCTCTCTGTCTCTGCCACTGTGTCTCTGTCTCTCTGTGCACGTGTGTGTGTGTGTGTGTGTGTGAAGTACATTTGGAAGCCAGAGGAAAGCCTTGGTTGTCATTCCTCAGGTGTGGTCTACCTCATTTTCTTTGAGACAGGGGAGCTCATTGGTACCTCAAGTAGACAGGTACTCTACTTGCCAAGCAGATTAGACTGGCTGGCCAGCCATTATTCCAGGGATCCCCCAGCACTGGCCTTAGAAGCATGGGTCTTCATGCCTAGCTTCTTCTACACTGCCTATGGGGCCTGCCCTCAGATCCTCATGTTTGCATGGCAAGCACTTTATGGACTGGCCTATCTCAAATTCTTTAACATGTGTATGTACATTTAAGAATCTTTGCAACTCCAAGGCAGCAACTGGAATCTGCACTAACCATGTCTCTGGGCATACAGCCCAAGCTGCAGGTGCGAGAGGGCTTTTGCCCTCTAGCTTCACTCCTTGGGACCCTCTCTGGGCAACCTTCAGCCGTGTCTTAGACCACTCTTCATCCACCTGAGATAAATGCTACTTTCAGTCTTAATCAGGGAAGCCTCTTTTTCCAGTGAATAGTGGTAAGTACAGAAACTGATGGCTACAAAGAGTCCTGAGAAAAAGTTGCATACAAGTGACTGGCCCTTAACAAAACAGTTATATCACCCTGTCTAAGGCTCAAGGAACACTGCAGAAGGAATGGGGAAAGACTGTAAAAGCTGTAAGATGGGGAAGGGCTGCAAAGTGTTATGTCCTGGTAAGACACTGCTCTTGCCATCACAAACTCACAGCAGATGCCTGTGCTGTCTGCACAAGAGCATGAGCATCAACAGCCAGGCATGAATGAATGAGGGGTTCAGGGTACCCTGCTCCTCCCTGCTTTACTATTCCCTATGGATAGGTGCAGGGAGAGAAGGAGACATTGCTTTCAGGTGCACACCCACTGGTAACCCCATCAGCCTCCAAAGGAGAGCCTAACTGCAGTTAGGCCCTCACATAGAGGGCCCTGGTTAAAATAAACAGGTCACGAAGCAACACCAAAAGTCATGAATCTAGGAAAGGGACTGGTAGAGATGAGAGAAGACCGATAGGGATGGGAGGGAGGGAAAGGGGTCAATCAGAACACATTGTGTACATATTAAAAAAAGTGAGTGTGGCTTGAATAAGAATGCCCCCATAGACTCCCAGATTTGAATGCTTAATCGTCAGAGAATGGCACAACTTGAGGAGGATTAGGAGTTGTGGCCTATTGAAGGAAATGCATCACTGGAATTTTGTGACTTCGGGGTTTCAAGGGCCCAACCCAGGCCTAATGTCCCTCTCTTCTTGCTGCCCACTGATCCAGATGCAGAATTTTCAGCTACTGCTCTAGCATCAGGACTGCCTGTGGGCTGCTGTGCCCACCATGATAATGGACTAAGCCTCTGAAACTGTAAGCAAGCCCCAATTAAATGCTTTCTTTTATGAGGGCTGCCATGATCATGGTGTCTCTTCACAGCAACAGAACACAGACAATTAATTTTAAATAACATAATTAATTAATGGCTACATTAAATACTATTAATATATATTTAATATAAAACCCCAAAATGTTACTTTTTAAAGGAACAGGCTCGTTGAAGTCTAACTGTAGAAGGAACTTTGGCAAATCTGAACAGAGTCATCTGTAAACATGTCCAAACACTAAGAACTTTTAAAACTTTGATTAGTTATGACAGCTTCAAGATGCTGACAATCAAGAGCATATGGAAATAAAGATTCCAGATCATCAACACACATGCTTTACCACCAACTATCAGTTAAGCGCACACACACAGGGAGAATGTCATTAAAAACTCAAATGTATACGTGTAGGTAACAATAAAATAAAAGAACAAATACAGTTTTCGTCAGATCAACAAGCAATGGTACGCATGTGAAGTCAGTGGACAGCTTGCAGGGCTCAGTCCTCCACTTCTACCATGACGGGCTTAGGGACTGAACTCTGGACCTCAGGCTTGGTGGCAGGTGGCTTTACCCACTGAGCCATCTCGCCTGACTGATTTTTTTTTGTTATTATTTTTAACATTGAAAATACTTCATAGTACTCTTAATAGTTAGCTCTAGCAGTCTCCCTATTAATGAAAAGATTAAAAAAAAATGACCAACTCACATGTCACTTTAGTTTTGTCAATAATGCCCCCAAATAGGAGCACAGAGACAGAAATATTGTTGTCACATCAAAGGTCAATTTTACTTTCTTGGCATTTAAATGCCACTTCACAGTTCTTGATATTTACCTATAATATCCCCTGTATTTGTGCAAAATACTTTCTTTTGAAAATCTGAAGGTCATCCAAAGTAATACATATAAAAGCAGCTCTGATTTCATTAGTATGCTAAAAAAAAAAAATCCCCTCTTTTTTCTTTCTTTTTCTAGTTAAAGTTGCAAAATACATAAAAGGTTTTTTAAAAATGCCCAGTTTGTGCTCATTATCTAAATCCTTCTTGGAAAGTAACATTTGTGATAAAATCTAAAGTGACATTTTAATGTTAGTGTCTGATCCAAAGAGCACTACGCGTGAGTTTGTGTGTGAGATCATGCAAGCTGGTGTAGGAAACAGTCACAGGCAGCTGTCCTCCCAGCATCCTCCCACCAGTCACAGGACAAGGCAAGGGCTTCAGTAATTATTTGTTTAAGGAATACACCTATCATTTCATAAGTGCAAACAGGAAATGAAGTTCATACTTTTCACCAAATAAAAACAAAAACAAGCTACCCCTTTGAGTGTTCCACACTAGATTACTAGCAGATGGATATAGTGAGGGCCCGATTATGAGCATTTAAAGTTACCGAGGTACTTAATACATACCTAATATATAAACCAAAGGTTGCTATTAAATCAGGAAACTTATGAAAAGTTTGAGAAAACAACAGAAAATGAGACTTAATCTCCACCAGTGCTGTGAGGCCAAGATGCTTTCTACACTGTTGTAACTCAAGTGGCTGAGGCCTTGTGGCCATTCAACAAGTACACATGGAATAAAGATACATTAAACCTATTCTCAAGAAATACATCCAAATATGTCTTAAGTATATGTGCACATGTATTTAGCAATAGTTCTAGTTTACATTATGAATGGATGTTTTTGACCCAACATTACATAAAACAAACATTCATAATTTTTATGAATTTGATAATTATGTTAATGGCTACATGAAAATCCATCCTGATGTTAATTATAACTTATCAAATTTGCTGTGTAGCACCAAGCATTTATGTTGTTTTTCAATCATTTTTGCTACTGTGTCTAACACTATAGTGATCATTACAAATTCAGCTATTTTTCCTGATTTTTTTTTTGAGAACTGAAAGTAGAGGACAAATTAATGTGTTAATGGCTATCTTCTTCCTATTATCATATATTTTCTAAATTGCATCCTTTGCACATCATGTATAATTTATAATAATTTATGACATTCTCACTAAACATTCTAAATCCCTTTATTTTACATTTCCTGTCGGCAAGAAAATGCCTCTCTACTGTACTGTTTCCTGCTATTTCTCCAAACTGTCTGTGCCTGGGTCATTTTCTATGTCATAAGAAGCCCTCTGAGGGCTGGGCGATGACTCAGCAGGTAAATCTCTCCTGATCAGGAGTTTGGATCTCTCGAATCCACTGAGGGTGTGTGTTCAGCGGCCTGCTATCCCAGAGCACAGGGCAGCAGGGAGGGCAGCAGGAGGCAAAGGCAGGGAGCCCTCTTAGTACCCTAGACTAGCTGGAATGGCAAGCTCCAGGGTCAGGGAGACACTGACATCAACCACAGGCTTCCACGTGTATACACACACGGAGACATACTGTGTGCCAGTAGACACATGAATATCCATATACATGCCACATAGATGCTAGAAAAAAAGCTTTCTAAGAACTTCAGATAATTTTTAAATATGACAAGTAATATTTAAAATCACCCTGTAGATATATTTTTCCTTTCTTCCAACTATATAGAAATTGAATATGAGAAGCATTCAGTTTCTTACCTTTGTGATTGCTTCACAAAACTAACCCATGAAGCAGTTTGATTGTTGAGCTATGTGTGAGCATGTGTATGTTTGTATGTGTATGTGTCAACAAATGTGTGTGTGTCAATCTGACTGTCATTCCTCCAGAGCCAGCAAGCTTTTTATCAAGACAGGGACTCTAGGCTGGCTCATCTATTAGGCTAGGCTGGCTAGCAAGCCTCAAGGAACCTCCCCCTCTCCACCCCAGCACTGGGATTATAAGCACATACCACTATGACCAATTATGTGTGAGTTCTGGGGAATAAACTCTGGTTCTCATACTCTAGTTTAAACTTTTGGAACTGGTCAACCCAATGTCTAAAGGAATAAATAAGCTTCCTCAGTTGTCATTTAACGAGTCAAAAAGATCTACCACAAAGTTTCACTATGTGCTCAGCAGTGCTTATTTTAAATATGTTAAGTCATTATTCATGAACATAATCTTATAAAATTACAGATAGAAACTCTGGTTCCCAAAAGACTTTACAACATTTTCTTGTTCCTGAGATGGTCTTAAAGGTCATTTTGTTATGTGTTTTTTTTTTTTTTTCTATTAATTCATGATTTCTTTTCATGAACTATCTTCCCTGGTGAGGTTGTTGTATGGAACTCAAGATTTCTAATGCTGCCAAGGGTCCTCAACTCCATTTCCTACATTTGAATAAATGTTTTCTAGTGTTCCTATAATTTCAGAATATAGTCTACAGCAGTAGTTTCCCAATCACCACTGAGCACTAGCATTGCCTGTGGAGTTCTTAATAACAGCAGAGTCTCAGCCTCCCCTGGAGATTCTGATTTTGGAAGTGTAGCACAGACCTACACATCCATTGTTATGAAATTACACAGGTAATTAAGAAAGAGAGGCCCTTTTGCATTTCTATTTCTAGGTCAATGAGAATGTAATCTGCTGACATAAATATAAGGAGCAAAGACTTGGGTTGGCCTTCCTCTGTCCTTGATCTCAAGACTGGAGCAGTGGCCGGCATGCTGCATCCCTCCCAGTGACATTGGATGAAAGAACAGACACCCCCTTGGTAAATGAATTAATCTTAAAAACCCAAGAGTATAAAGCCAGATGTGGTGGCACACACCTGTAATCCTAGCACTTGGAAGGCAGAGGCAGGAGGAATGAGAGTCTAAAGCTAGTCTGGGCTACACAGTGAGATCCTGTTTCAAAAAACAAACAAACAAAACAAAACCTTCTGAAAGCAGATGTGTAAGAATTTAGTAGTTAGAGATGTGTCCATCTGTGAAATGGAGCAGGATTCAGTAGTATTACACATCATCCTGCTGAAAGCCTCTTTGAGCCTTACAGTAAGTAAAACCACCGGGTTCTGTTTACAAAAATGTCCATGTTTTCTTGGGGGACTGCCTCAGACTCCTTTGTTCCCTATGTGACTTCTTCATCACACAAGAGCCAGCTAGGCCCTCAGATGCACACACGGAGCTTATTCCTCAGTGCATGAAATGGTTTCTCCACATAGAGGCCTCTGTCATTTCAAACACAAAACTGAGTACGCAGCTTTATAAACTGATGAGCTTCCCTCACATCCCACGCCTGTTAGCAAAGCTGCTATCCTCACAGCCTCCCCAGGTGGCAGCTGTGACTAGTGTCTCCTTCCTCTGCCTCCAACATCCAATCTATCATTAAATTCAGCCATTACTTTAGAGTGTCTTTGTTGCCCTCATTTTTGAAGAGAAGCCTTATTTAGCTCTCATTCCATCCTCCGTTCAGGGTTTCTCCATTTTTTTCCATTTCTTCTGCCTCGTTCCATGAAAGCCTGCTCACTTGGATGTCTGCCAGCATCGATCATCCTCTAAGCATTCCCTTGGCTACCTTCAGTTTGGCAATCAACTCTTGTTTGCTTTTGTTTTTCACACACGGTCTAACTCTGTAGCTCAGACTCGACCTAAACTCATGTCTCCCACGTCAGCCTCTAGAGCGCTGTGATCAGGGGTGTATAGCTCCACACCCAGTGACAGTTTATGCCAATTTTATTTCCCCAGTGAGAACGGACGGCTTTGCAGAACAAGTGTGCTGTCACATTCTCACTAGCATTCCTGAACACTGCACATGTGAACACAGTGTTTCTTTCTCCTGGACTAGTAAGAAAACGGGGGTTGGGAGGGGAGGTAGCCCACGATGGTACATGCCTTTACTTCCAGTGTTCTAGAGGCACAGGAAGGCAGATCTGAGTTTGAGGCCAATCTGGTTCACAAAGTGAGTCCTAGGACAGCCAGGGCTACACAGAGAAACCTTGTCTTGAAAAGACAAAGAGAGGGAGCGGAAGGACGGAAGGAAGGGAGGAAGGGAGGGAGAAAGAGAGAAAAGGGGAAACGTGCTATCAGACCTTACAGAATTGACTTTATTTGACTTGAACAACCCTGGAGTTTCTTCTCATTTACATACCAATTTATATAAATTGAAACAAATTTGGAAAGTCACATGCATATAACCTCAAAATTCATTATTGAGAAGTTAGCATGAAAACTGACTATTGCTGGAGCTATGTCATGAATAACATGGGCCCTTTATGTTATTCTTTATACTTTTTTAATTTGAAATCTTCATGGGCGAGAGGGGCAGAAGTAGGCAGAAATACACGTCAGTAAATTTCTAATATTCTGTGGTCTGAAGAAAAATGGATTGGTAACACCATTAGCATAAAGAATACATTTTAACAGGTATATGGTATTCTCAGTTATCTTTGCCCTTTAACAAGAGCTACATAATCTATGAACCAGGCATAATTCTTATCATTTCTATATTTATACAAATGTCTTCACTGAAACTGAAACTTTCAGTTCCTCCAATTTTTAATGATTCCATTTGTTTTTAAGGAGAGAAATAGAACATTTCAAAAATCTAAAGCCCCAAAGTCTGAAAAATTACAATGAAAGAAAAGAACATGAATTCATCACTTACCATCTTAACATCATTTTCATGGTGAAAAATATATTCAAATAAAGCCTGTGGAGGAAAAAATGTCAAAATACACTCAGTTTTATTTTAACAGTTATTGTTATATGAAAACTCAAAACTTGGTTGACTCAAAAATCCAGGATCTCTAAAGTGCTAGGAATTGCTAAGTAATAAATGTGACTGTCATTTGTCATAATAACCCATTTTAAAATTCTGTAACTCATAATGGACTCTTGTTTTTACAGACAATAAACTGAAAATTCAAAGAGCTGAATCTTTTTTCCTTTATGTTATATGCATTATTTTATTAGAACAAGACAAAAGAAGTTCACTTTATTTCCTAAGGACTTATGATTATCATGAATATTTTACCCAATTTGTATGCTCTATAGTATCAGGATTCTTATTTAATTTTGACACAGGGGAAATTGAGTATTTCTTCTGAAACAATGGGATATAAGTATTAAGCTGAATTTTCTGCTTAATTTTTGTTTTTATTGAGACAGGGTTTCTCTATGTAATCATGGCAGTCCTAGAACTCACTTTGTAGACCAGGCTAGCCGTGAACGTAAGTGATCAGCCTGCCTCTGCCTCCAGAGTCCTGGGATTAAAGGCAGGCACCACCACAGCCAGGCTTACTGATTAATTTTCAAGGCCATCTTCTCAGGTTTAACAGAGAGCTACACAGTCCAAGTGCACACATGGGAGAGTGGGGCGGGGAGGGGGAGCAGACCAGGCCAATTAAATTAGACACCAGGTATGAAGGGTTGAGAAGTCCCCGATACAGTTCGTGACGGTTCCAGATGACTCTACTGTCCAGCCATGGTGAAAAGGTGTGTTTTTTCAGTGTTTATCCTGCTCACCTGGGTAAATATTAGAGGATGAATTCCTAGTTCTAATACCCTACATCTCAAATGCACTATTTAACACTTGGTGGTGGCCCTCAGAGATGTCACATCTTAACAGGGAAGACATAGAGAAAAAATAAATAAATGAAAAAAGGATCCAGTCCTGATGGCATAGACTTGTAAACCCAGCTACTTTGTGGTTGGGGGGCACTAAGGCCAGAGTATCACTATACACTATCTCAACAAGGAAAGAAAGGGAGCTGGAAGGACAGACAGAGGCAGACAGCTACAGAGGAAAGGGAGGAAGGGAGGGAGGAAGGAGAAAGGGAGGGGAAGAGAGACGGAAGGAGAGACTGAATAAGGCCCAAGATGTGATTTCCAGTACAACCACAAAAGAAGAAAGAAAAAAGAAGTGTCAAGCACGGTGATGCACACCTGTGAACTGAACGACCAGGAGGATGAAGTGGGACAGAGCAGGAGCTCTGGACCATCTTAGGTTAAACACTGAGACCCTGGCTTGAAAAGAACAGCCAAAAAAACCCAGATAACAACCAAAAAAAAAATCTCACATAGAGCAAGCCTTCCCTTCTCCTCAAAAACCTAAAAGTACAGTTGTCTATTACCATGAAACGGCTTTCACAAACACCCAAGCTGTGGAACCAAGCGTCTGTGTGTGAACATCACCACAGACATCGCTTGGTATAAAGAAGTTCTGATGAGACAAGGAAAGTTGGCGGGGGGGGGGGGGGGCGGGACGGACTTGGTGACATTTTTACAGCACACCAAAGAAACACAGGAAATCTAGCTTGGCCAAATCTAGAACATACACCAGGTCTGCCCTGGATGTATCTTACTTTAACTCCATTGGCTGCATTAAAACCTGGCCAGCCAGTCACATCTAGGGGGGGGGGGGGCTACGTGTTAATATTCTACTTTCATGAAGAGGGGAACCGAGTAAAGCTTTACAGTCTCCTAAATGCCTGTGACTAGAGTGTGGTGAGAGACCTGGAGATCAGTGTTTTCCCGGTCTGACACAGTCTCCCAAATGGCATTCCACTTTTATCTACACCAGAATGTCAGCAATTAGGCATGAACTCAGCACTCAAGCACGAAGCTCACGGACTTTTTGCTGAGTTTGCTTGGTTAGAGTTCAATGAGTTTCCAGACAGCAAGTGTTCCTGTGTGATTTGTTCCAAGCTTCCCCCACCTTGTGGTTTTGTTTTATTTCATTTTGCTTTTAGGGGCATTTTGCTCTTGTGGAAGCCAGCCAGGGGGCAACCTCAGCTGTTGTTCCTCACCAAGCACACCTACGTTCTATCCCCCCCCCCAAAGCTCTATTTGCGTGCATGGTGGCAGGGGCGGGGGAGGGGCGGGCACAGCTGTTGGCACACAGAGGCGAGCATGGGGCGTTCGGCTCTACCGCGCTGCCTGTTCCTCTGAGCAGGCTAGGATGGAAGCCTCTGAGCCCTAGCAATCCTGTCTCCAACCACCTCAGAACTGTGCTTACATGTGCGAGTGGGACACTTAGCTTGTTCTGTGGGGACTGGAACCCATGCTCCAGCCCTCAGGACCGTGCAGCAGGTAGTCTTAGCCACCAAGACACCTCCCCAGCCCACCGTGTTTTTAGGATAGTTTCGCACTGGCCCGGGGCTCACTGATCGATCAAACTAGGCCACCTTTCTAGCTTCATTTCTACTAATGTGATAATATACCCTGACAAAAAGTGAGTTAGGGAAGAAAGCATTTACTTGACTTACATGTTTAGGTTAAGTTCATTATTGCAAGAAAGTTGGGGCAAGAACTAAAAGTAATGGATCCACAGTGAGGAGTAGAGAAAAAACAAAAACAAAAACAAAACACATGGATCCTTGCTTGTTCTCACCAAGCTATCTCTTCTCTCATATCGTTGAGGACCCCAAGCCTATGGAATGGTGCTACCCATACTGGGCTGATGGGGTCTTCCTACATCAACTAACAAGCCAAACAATCCCATACAGATGTGGCCACAAGACAACCTGATTTAATAATTCCTCATTAAGACTCTCTTTCTAGGAGATTCTAGATTATGCAAAGTTGATAATTAAAAGCAATCATCACACCGCCAGACCCAGCTTTTTGAAAACATTATTTGTGTGTGTATGTGTAAACATAGGCATGTACACATACAATACATACAATAGACATGGATGTCACAGCACACATGAAGACATCAGAAGATAGCCAAGGGCAGTCAGGTCTCTCCTTCCATGTGGGTCAGTCGGGTTAGTCTTGGTGGCATCCCCCTGTTCCCCCTGAGCCATCTGACTGGCCCATATCCACCTCCCTTGTGTTACCCCTGGGAGTGAATGGGAGCCCTCATGCTTGTGAGGAAAACACGTTAACCCCTAGCAGGCTCTCCCAAGACCCCTCATTCCTGAGCTTTTCATCCTGGAAAACTCCTGGACATCTTCCTTTCTATTTTTTGTTTTCATTTCTCTAGTTTCTTTCTAATTTTTCCACTCTCCTCCCTCCTGCCCCCTTACTCACTTGCGGTCTCTGGCCCCTATCTTCTCCTTAATTTAAGGGAATACTCCAAGTGATGAGAAGTACCGCAGTAGTTGACACGTTGGCTGTTTTCTGGCTTGAGTAATACTGAGAGCCTAGCTAATTATTAATTAAACATATCTATCTATCTATCTATCTATCTATCTATCTATCTATCTATCTATCTATGTATTCTATCTTTTGACAGTCCTTAAATCATACAAGAGTTGAAAATTATTTGTTCTAAGAACAGACCAATCTGAAAAACACACCGACAACCTCAAGCTCTGTTCTACAAAGACAATACTGTCTCTCTGCTTTCTTGGTTGTAAATTATTGCTGTTACCTAGGGAAAAAAATTTTCCCATAATAATTATATATGTGCTTAGTTCTGATCAATTGTACTCAATTCAAGACAAAGAGAATTTTTACATGTTATACTAACTAAAGTCATCTTATGGTTGATTCATTTGTCATTACTTCATAACTTAGAATCTTTTGAAGCACATACCTTTGCTAACTTAGGTTTCTGGGAATATTTTATTAAATTCAGTCTAGATAAATTTATAAATGGTCCATCAGGACTTGTAAGCATGGAAGCCTATGAGAGAAAAGAAAGAGAACAAGACATTGAAAACTTTCTCTTAAAATATCAATAAGAGTTTTTATGAATAAAGATTATAATAGATTATAGAAAATATAAGGCAACAAGAATTAATTCAAAACTTACATTTAATTTTCCACTGTAATACCAGTGAGGTGTAAAGCTACTTGGGTAATACAAGGTTCTAGGAAAGACAGAGCCTACCGTCCCGAGTCTGACAAATCTTCCAGATGAGCTAGTGATGGGCCGTGCTGTGTAGGCAGTTCTGGGGGTTCTGATGGCCTGTTCCATTGTACCAGGCCTCCCACTCTGGGTGCTGGGTCTGATGAAACCTGTAATGGGTCTTCCAGCTTGAGTGATTGGCCTGTGGAGAGCAACAGTTATTATAACACAAACAAGATCAATTAATTGTGGATCAGGAGTTGGAGGCAGAAGAATGAACCTAAAACACAGACCTGATAGCTTGACTTGGTCCTCCTATCTGGTTAGTTCCAGGGAGCTTCAGAGATGTGCCAGGACCTACAAGATGGGATAATAATCAATTTATGGATTACTTATGAATTTTAACAAATTTTTAGTAATCTAATTTGCAGACTTATACTGGCCTGAGAAAGAAGACATTGCTAGTAGGAAACAGTTTGAGGAAAGTGTTTGAGACTCAGCTTCAGTGAATGTTCACCGCTCTAGCTGGCAGCATGAACCTGAGAGACCAGCACCTAAAAGTAAGGTGGACTAAAGTCTCATGCAGAAGCCAATTTTATTCAGAGCATCAGACAATTCATACCCTGAAGCTAAGAAGAATCACGAGTAAGATGTTCAATCACAAGAACGAGTCACACATGTTTTTCCACAGAGGCATCTGAATAACAATCAATGGTTGAAGTAGACCCACTCGGATCCGCTGCACTTGGGAGGAGCATGGAAACACACTCTAAGACAATTCTGAGTTTTGAAGAAACTGAGGTCACAACACTCTGTCTTGTATTCTTGGTATTTTCTCACAAGCACTCAGAATTCTCACACGACTCCATTCTTGACTGTGTTCTGACAAGTGAGCACCTAACATGTGATATGTGTTAGCATGCAGACTTCACAAGGAGTCTATAAGGTAGGTTTTGTACTATGCCATATAACAGAGGCTCAGTGAATCAAGTTTGCAGATCACCCTATTAGTACAGCCTGCATTCAGATTCAAAACTAGCATGCTTTAAAATTTAAATGGTTCTAGGCTCAAAAGTTAATTATTTTTCATACAGATGTCTCCAAATAAATGATTGTGTGCAGGATTTAAATATTTTAGCAAGACAATGAGGAAAAGAAGAGCTCAACAACTAATAAATTATTAGCAAACCACCAAATGTTATGGCTGTCCTCCAATACTATTCATACCATGACCCTGACTTGGATTCTAAAATAATCCCATTACATATGTGTTTATATAAAATATAAAAATACATGTGCACACATATTCCTCTGATAATGCTATATTCCTCCTTTTTTAACTTAATGAAGAAGGAGTACTTACGTGGAACTTGAGCAATAGCATTTTCATCCAGAATCATTTCTGCAATCCCTTCCTGATCTACATCAATTTCATCTACGTACACCATTTCAGTCAATGCTCGTGCTTTCAAAATCCAAGCTGCCTAAAAACCACAGAAAAGGAAAGTTTTTGTAAAAATACCATTACATATCTTATAGGGCTTACTAACTTGGGCACGTTCTGTCCGTGCACTGTGTTCTCTGCCTCAGGACCACGACTTCCAGGAAGTCCTTCCCAGTCTCCAACCCCAGGGCTCCTCGCATCTTCTTCAATCTTTCCTTTATGCTCTGATCTTCTACACTTGCCATATCTGACAAATACGTGATCATCTAGGCATGTGTCAACCTCTGTTCCTCAGAATACAAGCATTTCAACTTTGTGCACTCCTGAATTTCTAGACCTTTCATTTTTTTTATGTATAATTAGAAGTTCAGGAAATGTTGGTTGACTCAGACTAAGGTCAGAGTCTCTGGAGTCCAAGTCGCTACTCAACCCCTGTAATTTTGTGATGTAGTCAGGAGAAAACCTGTTGAAGACAATGGAGAATGGAAAAGTAGTGAAAGAATCCGACCTGAAAGCATCATTAGCTTTGCAGCAGCCTGAGAAGGGCATCGTGAAGGTGCCCTTAACTTTCTTGTCAAACACATGGAATCGCTTTACTGCTTTTTTCCAGACTAAAAGCCAAGAATGATGAAGCGTGGTGTGCCTTGCATGATCTGAGAGGAATGCAAGTCTGGAAGTGGCAGCACAGAGCTGACTCTACAGTCCACGGGGAAGAGTAGCAGGGAAATCTGGGGAAAGACTGGGGCGCAGTATACCAGGAATCTGGTTATGAAGCAGGCCGAAGCAAAAGGAGCTAAGGCAGGAAGAAATTGAAAGCAACAGGAAGTCCGCAAAGTCCCCACATGTATGGAACGTTATCCAGTCAGCCTTTTTATTAAAGACCCCTTAGATACGTACTTTCAGGCCAGCTCTGAGTAGGAAACAAGATCATCACATGGATCCTAGCATCTAATGGATAAAATAGCTAAGGAGAGCAGGGTGTAATAGGCGACAATGTGTGAAAGAAAAAAACAGGTTTTATAGAATACAGTTGAAAGAAAAAGGAAGGAAGGAAGGAAGGAAGGAAGGAAGGAAGGAAGGAAGGAAGGAAGGAAGGAAGGAAGGAAGGAAGGAAGGAAGGAAGAAGGAAAGGAAGGAAGGGATAGACAGGCAGCCAGGATAGTAATACATGCCTGTAATCCCAGCACTTGAGAGATCCTCCTTGACTACACAGCAAGTTCAAAGCCAGCATGTGATACATCTCAAAACAACAATGACTATAATAATAATGACAGCTTTGGCTCCGTGGCCAGGTAAGATTGGCTCACAGCATATTTGGAAACTTCCAGTAGTTGTGAATGTTGGCAAGTCTGTCTGGGCGAAGAGAACAGTCAGAGGGCATGTGCCATGGTGAGGTTTAGGTATTTTTACTCTGATCATGAGGAGCCAACAAAGTTTACAGACCATGATTTGGAGCCTAACTTGAATCTTTTTCAGCCAGTCTGCCCCCTCACTCAACCATCCCCAATCTCTTTCTCTGACAGGTTCTCACTATGTAGTCCAGAATGGCCTTGAACTCTAGACCCCCTGATTTAGCTTTCTTAGTGCTGGAATTACAGGCATGAACCATACTCATATTAAATCAAGCTTTTTAAAAAGCACGTTTTTACAATTTTAAGCATTATTTACCCAGTCAGTTGTTAAATATTCATGGACACATCTTAACTAGTTTTGAGTCATTCCTACCATTTCATAGTCCAATCTGTTGTGCTTGATATCCACCCCCTAGTAACCTCTTAAATGCTAAGATGATATAAATTTTTCTGTGTTGAGCTAATCAAAACAGGGGAAGTGAATCTATCATTCTCTCCTGGCCCCAATAAATAAATAACTGTATGAGAAATTTGGTAGGAACATCTACTTAAAAAAAAATCTATTAATTCAGTCTTTATAAATATAATTTGCATTTTTAAGTCTTAAGAAATGGAAACAATAATATGGAAATTTGATATTAAAAGATCTGGAATGATTTGGGAGATTGCTCAGTGGGTAAAACACATGCTGTGCAAGCTTGAGTGAGGACCAGCGTTCCATCTCCAGCACCCATCTAACATACATCTGAAATCTAGCACTGGACAGCTGAGCTAAGAGGAAGAGACAGGAGAATCCTAGAAGTTCCCAGGACAGCAAACCTGCTACAAGCAGTGCCAAACAAGAGACCCTGTCTTAAACAAGGTCAATGGGGAGAGCTGACACCCAAAATGGTTCTCTGGCATCCACACAGGTTGTGGCTTGTACATGTTCTCTCTCTCTCTCTCTCTTTCTCTCTCTCTCTCTCACACACACACACACACACACAGATACACACATATCATACACTCATGCACACAGATACATCTCACACTCATATATATATGTAAATATACACATCATACACACACCTAGCACACTCATGTACATGTATATACACATATACACACAAAATTTTTTAAAGATCTGAGATAAAGCATATGTTGCAGTTTAGTTTTTGTGAACTTGACACAAACTAGGGTCATCTGGCATGAGGGAAGATCAATTGAAAATTTTCCCCCATTAAACTGGCCTGTAGGCAAATCTGTGGGGGAATTTTTTTAATGATGATTGATGGGGGAAGGTCCAAACCACTGTGGGAGGCACCACCCTTGAGCAGTAGCCCTGGGTCGTATAAGAAGGGAAGCTGAGCAAGCCAGGGAGCCAGTAAGCAGGACTATTCCATGGCCTCTGCTTCAGTTCCCGCCTCGGCTTCCCTCAGTGATGGACTGTGGGCTGCAAGAGTAAGCTGAAGTAAAGTCTTTGTTCCCTTAGTTGCTTTTGGCTATGGTGCTGATCACAGCAAGAGAAATCCAACTCGGCCAGACGTTTGTAGCAGGAACATGGGGCATTGCTGTGATGGATCTGACCATGTGGATTTTATGTCTTGGATTGTTTTTCAGGTAGGAATGTGAAGGCTTTTGGAAGTCTGCACCAGAAAAACCATTGAGTTCTCAGAGGTTAACAGGATGTTCTGGGGAAAGCTGAAAGAAAATGTTAAAGAAAATGCAGATAAAGAAGGCCTAACTCAAGAAATTTTAGAGAGAAGTTTGAGTCAGTTCAAATACACTATCAGGGCTATTTGATGTATTTGGATTAAGAATCTATGGAACTGAAAACTTTGTTTTAGTGGGACAATATATGCTGTAAGTTATCTGGGGCTGAAAAATCAATTGTGGTTAATATGAGAACAGCATCATGGAGGTGAAATCTTCTGGGAAATATTTCCTCAGGGTCAGACACAGAAGCTGTGGTCCATGGAGGGCAAAGATGCAGCCATCTCAAGCTGGTAACCAAACATGGTAATGTGTAAGAGTCTCACACATTGTACTGGTTTTAAATGCATAAAGGGGTCGTGGACAGTATCTGAGGTTGACGTTGGCACTGTTTGCAGGGATGGAGTCTCCTTGGAGAGAGAGCAGGAGAGGCCATTGGTAAAAATTCAGGCTCAACTGCAGTGAAGACCCCAGACTTGATGGGCTTTTAGAAGCATCTTAGGCTTGGTACCAAGTGGCAAGGTTGGAATCCTTGAAGAGGCCAGGAAAGGCCACTGGTGAGGCTACAGTCTCAGTCTGCAGTAGAGAGCCCAGCATGTTGGAGATGTCAGGACCATGGAGTACAGCTCGCCTGAGCCTATGAGAAAAGCTATGTGTGCTGGTGGTAGCAAAGTTACAGGGGTCACCCAAGACCTTTGGAGCCCAGAAGATTATGGGTGAATCCTGGATGACGGACACTGAGTGATTTACACTGCTGGAGTTTGGTTTTACTTTAATCTGGTTGTTACTGTGTTCCTCCCTTTTAGAATAAGTACATTTTTAAAGCAGATCACAGCCAATAGTCTTTGAATTTTTTAAAGAGACTGTAGACTTTTAAAGTGTTGAAAGAATTAAAATACTGTGGTATTTAAAAAGTTAAACTATGTTTTATACTGTGATGTTAACAAAATCTCGGGATAAACAAGGAAGAAAAGCTATGGCTGGACATTGATGTGTTTGTGATAAACAACTAGATAAACAACTAGAGCTACCTAGGAACCTCAGTTGAAGAATCGCCTCTATCAGACTGGCCTATAGGCGTGGGCATGTCTGTGGAGGCATTTCCTTGAGTAGTAATTTATGTGGGTGCCCCAGCATACTAGAGGCCAGGCTACCTCTAGGCAGGTGGTCCTGGGTTGTAAAAGAAAACAAGCTGAGCAAACCATGGAGGGCAAGCCAGCAAGCAGCACCCCATCCGTGGCCTCTGCTCTAGTGCCTGCCTCCAGGTTCCTGTCCTGACATGCCTTGGCGTCCCTCAGTGATGAATGGTGACCTGGAAGTGTAAGATGAAATAAGCCTTTCCTCCTCAAGCTGCTTTTGGTCATAGTGTCTATCACAGCAACGGATACCAAAATAGAAAACATACTTAAACCATTATTTGATTTAAAAATTCATCAATATTTCAGAAAGAAATCATCTTCCTTCATTTTTCTTCTGTCCCAACAAAAAATGACTTTGAAAAATCACACATCACTGCTTGATTACACATCAGAGTATGTTCAAATAACCACTCCCAGCAATGTGAACAATTCTTGAGATTTTAATGAAAACAGCAGATGGGGCTTGGGATTAAAAAAAAAAATTTTTTTTGAAATACGCCAAATATGTTCTAAAGTCCTAAAATCCCCTGCATATTAAAAAAGAAGCATGATCAGGCACACACAATAATCTCTAATTTTCCCTTAAATCTGAATAAAAGTACAAATTTGTTATGTATGTTATGTTCAACTGAATACATTGCAGTAGTCCAGCTTTAAAAAACAATTTCTTATGCATGTGACTATTTTTGTATTTTAGTAGAGACCCCAGTTCTATAAAATCAAATTTAAAAAAAAAAGATGTTTAGGAACTTTTTACAAAGGAAAAAGTTTCTCACAATCTAAATGAATATAATTTATTTCCCTGCACGTATTTTTTGCAATTCTTAGATAATTTCATACAATGCATTTTGATCATATTCACTTCCCCCTCCAAGTCCTCCCAGACCCCCTCCTGACTTTATGTTCTTTTTTTTCTTTTCCTTTTGAAAAACCCATCAAGTCTTTTTCATGCTGGGTGGGTCCCTGTACTGGAGCACAGTCAAGCTACGAGGGCTGCCCCTTCTACTCTACTGAGATAAATCTGTAAAGCGCCTAACATCAAGAAAGTACTGACTTGTGTGCTCCATCTTTTACAAGGCTAATCCAATTTCACTTACGAAATAAAAACTCAGCTAGCTAGAAAACGTGTTTTCACTATTCTGTTGTTACTGTAATTAGGATAAGTAACACAAGGCCAACAGGTTAAGGCATATGAGAAGTAATTTTTGATTAATAGAGTAAGTCAAATAAGAATAATCTTTCTGATATGATTTGAATGTCATTAAAAGCTGGCAGTACTACTTGACAGTCTACCTGTGAAATTAAATTTTAGGCACAATATATTCTGTTGGCATTGTGAGGCCTTTTAGGGTTTGGTTATGAAATCTCTCCAAAGGCTCCTGTATAGAAGGCGTGGTCTCTGCTGGTGGCACTATTGAGAAAGGACCCCATCACTAATCCCATCCATAGATGATTCCACAAATGCCTTCATAGCTGGACTGTTAGCAGGTGGGGGATGGGTCTAGCTGGAGCAAATGGGACTCCAGGGGGCATGTCTTTGTAGGTTATGTCCTGTCCCCAGTCCCTTTCACTCTCTCTGCCCCCTGACTGCCAGGAGGTGAGCACCTTTCTGACACTAGGCCATTCTGCCTCACCACAGGTTCCAAACACAGCCACCAACCACAGAGACCCCCTAAAATCCAGGAGGCAAAATCAAACCTTTCTCTTTTAAGGTTTTTTTTTTCAGGTTTTTTATCACAGTGGCAAAAAGCTAGCACAAGCTTCATTTCTTTTTAAGTTGTAAACAAAATGAAACCTGAAAAATATGAACAACATGGTCAACCTTATTCCTTTTGACATCATTATTTGGTGGATAATTGAGTCTACAGAAACAAAATTAGAAACTGTTACTACATATAAGGGCTTCATGAAACCTCTTGCTAGTCTGAAACTTTTAAATAACACAGTTTTCAACCACATCTACAATGCAAATTACTAATGCTTTAGTTTAATTTTAATAAAAATCTTCCATATGTCTAAGAGTAAAAAGTATATATTATTTATTTAGAAATAAATTGCATTTCTGATTTAGATCCATCTTGAATGAGGGCATGTACATTATATAAAATATAATCATGGGAAAACAAATGTCATTCTATAAAGAAGTCTGAATCACATTTGGGCCATTTTCCAGTGTTGTTCTAATTCAGAGGTCTTCATGACAGTACCTCTTAACTTCCTTTCAATCACTTCTCAAATGTACTGTGTGTGCAGTTCAAATCACTGAGTTACACAACACTAGCATTGTGTCTCACTTGGCAGGGCAAACACGTGGGAACATCTAAGCTCTCTGATTTACTAGTCTCCGCACCTCTTCTACTCCCAGACTCAATTGGAACCTTCTGGACTAAAATCTTCACTGGCCAGATGTCATCCTCTACAGCTAGGTCCTCACCACACCTCCTCCCTTCAAGGGCTTCCTTCTGACTCTGGGTCTCTCCTTCTTACCCAGTTAGCAGCTAAGTGTCTTCTCTAACCAATTAGTCCTTGTGATCTGGCCACTGGCCCTTCCCTCCTCCTTCACTGGGACAACCTTGCCCTCCCTGTTAGAGCAACCAAGTCAGTTAGAAAACAAGCAGAGTGGGACCACTGTATTCAAAATGTGCTGCTGTCTATCACAGTTTTGAAGATCCTTGTGACTCTGCTGACAGCCTGGCTCCCTTGTAAGTGTGATTCCTTTTGCCACCCTGTTTCTTTTTCTCATCATTCTAACCAATTTGGCAATTGTTACTTAAGCCCGAGTCTTCATAAGCAGTTCACAATAGTTCTACAAGGCTAGCCATGTCAATAAAAGCTTTAGGGATATGAAAGTTTATTTATGCAATAAGGAACAGAACAGCTGGTAGATGCAGCTAAGTTTCTAATGCTATGAGCAGACACACAGCACATTTTCTAAGTTTCAGTAGCAAACAAGCAATAGCAACCAAATTACTCTCTAAACTAATGTTTGCAGCTAAGCCTTTACCTGAGACACTGGCAAATCGGGAGCTGGTTCCTGGAAAGCATTAAGAAGGTTGCAAACATTTTTAAGACATGCAATTTCTGAAGTCAGAAGTTTTCATGAGTATTATTCAATAAAAATCCACATATTAAATGTGTGTGTTTGTATGTAGTGTGTACATAGGTATGCAGACAGTGGGTCCATTTGCCGTCCACTTGCATACTGAGGACGGAGGTCAACTTTGGGCATCTTCCTTAATCGCTCTCCGTCTATTTTTTGAAACAAGGTCTCTCACTCAATCTAGAGTTTTCAAATCAGCCAGACCGGCTGGACAACAAGCCCTGAGATCCGCCTGTCTCTGTCCCCCACCCTAGTGCCTGGGTTACCCGAACACGCTGGCACGGCAAGCCTTTATGTGCACAGGGATCCGAATGCGGGTCTTCACGCTTGTACAGCAAGTACTCTGCCCATGGACCCAGACCTGCAACTAGTAATCGGAATCTTTTTCCAGAAGTACTCTCAAAAGTCCGCAAAACATAATACACACAGCAAAGTGCTGTTTTCTATCATCAGAAAATTCTGATCAGTCTTATTCAGAGTACAAAGAAAAGGTATCTCAGTTACTTGTTTAAAGAAGTCAGTACAAGGTGCACGAGATGGCTCAGTGGATAAAGGCATTTGCCACCACGATGGAGGACCTGAGTGTGAGTCAAATCCAGGACCCACATGGAGGAAGAAGAGAACTAACTCCCAAAAGTTGTCATCTGGCTACCAGATAAGCTGCTCCCCTCCCACATACAAATATATATGTTTAATCACTCGTGGAGAAAAAAAAAAAACAAATCTTTTATTCCACATTAAGTACAATGAGATTAGCAGTTGCTAATAAGAAATTAATTCTAGCTAGGTAGTGGTGGCCCACACCTTGAATCCCAGTACTTGGTGGGATTCAGTCCCAGAAGCTGCTGGATCTTTGAGGCAGCCTGGTCTAACCCTGTCCGAAAATAATAATAATAATAATAATAACAACAACAACAATAACTCTAACTGCAATGTTCTATAGAAATATTAGGTACTGACAAATGAGGTATTTGAGTCTTTTCTTTCCAGGTTAAACAGAAATCCATCAATCAAATCAGGCCTTGTGGGGCTGAAGAGATGGCTCAGTGGTTAAGAGCACTGACTGCTCTTCCAGAGGAGCCAGGTTCGGTTCCCAGCACCCACAACTGTCTGTAACTCCTGTTCTAGGAGATCCAAGGCCCTCACATAGACATACAAACAGTCAAACACCAATGTACATAAAATAAAAATAAATAAAGATTCGTTTAAAAATCAGGTCTTATAACAAATATCTACCCTTAGGCAGCAGCGGATGTTGAACACTTACCTACACCATGTTTTATTGGAGAAAGTGCTAAGAAATAGAAAGAAGGTTGATCCTTGCTTTCTACAGCTCTAAAATCTGAAAGGAGCACTGGATATTTTAAAGAAAATATCTGTACAGGCAAAGTGCAACTTTGGATAGCTATGTGACTTCTTTAGAACGGTGCATGGTAGGGACATGAGAGGAAAAAGCTAAGCCAGGCTGGACAATGAGTGCCCCAAAGAGTGGGGGTTAGAAAGGATCTTACAATGTACTAAACCAAACACTGGAGAGCCTAGAGCAACTACAGGTTTGCAATCCTGTGCGCGTGTGTTAAGGAGGCTGAAAGCAGTGCTGATTTCCCAAGCATGGCTCATACTTCAGCAATGTGAAACAGAGGGGATGAGAAGGCAGATAGATCCCAGAAACAAGCCTTCCTATTCTTTCTTGGGTGTGTGTGGCTCGTGATCTCATTTGAATGTCGGAACAATGGTCTAAGTGAATCAAGAATTATCACCCATTTTACAGAGGAGGAAAACAGATTTATAGATATTAAACAGTTCGTTCAATGTCACTGTAATGACTAATTTAGATGGGCAACTTGACTGAATTAAGAAACATCTCAAGCACTAATGAAGCACAACTTCTGTTAAGTCTGTGTGAATGCTTCCAAAAAGGTTTATCCCGGGAGGAAAGACACACACTGCCGTGGGCAGCACCATCTTGGGATGGGGTCCAAGACTGAATACCAAGGGAAAAGGGGAAAGCCAGCTGGGCACCGTCATTGTCCTTTCTTTGCTTCTTCTGTAGTGTCATAGACTAAAATTTCTGCCAGCATACTTTCTCTGGCCCGGTGAACTGCCTTCCTCTGAACCAAGAACCAAAATAACCCATGCCGCCCTTCTGGCCACTTCTGGTTAGTATATGGTCACATCAATGAGAGAAGTGACTAGCATAGCTGTACAAATGTTTTAATGAGCCAAAGGCACTTTCTTGCCAGCTTATTGGGAATTTACATTTTCTTAAACGCTAGAAATAACAAGGCAGGCTGAAGAGAGATGAGAGGCTAGATGAAGGGCTAGGCATCCCTCTCGCTGCCATGGTGCGGGCTACGCATGCACCAGACCCAGGATGCATATCGCCAGTACCTCAGAAGGGAAAAACTAAATTAAGTTCAGAATGGTTCTATGATCGGATCAATACAGAATTGAGTGGGAAAGATCAACAACAGGCAATTGCAGGCACTGTTTGAAGAGGAAAAGCAAACAACTAAAGGAAACAGAAGCCCTAACCCAAAACCAAAGCCAGCTGTTTGATACTCTACCAACAGTAGTTAGCTTCCTCTGGTGGCCCAATCAGAAGCCACCAATTCAGCCTCATGGGGTTCTGTTCACTGATGAAGGACTTTGTGATCTGTCTTACTCTTCCATCCCTTGGGAATATATGTGTGACTGTGAAGAGCAGATAGGAAAACAATAAAAAGGTCAGAGAAGAAAATGAGAGGCCTAGAGCGTGGGATGGACAGAGACAGGGGCTGGGTATGTGGGTGGGAAATGTGGGTTGAAAACAGAGGCAAGGTTCAAAAGGGTCCGAGACAGAGACGGTGTTCATTCCACAGCCTGTTCCCGGCAGCCCTGGTACCCACCAAGATGCTACAAACACTCTACAGGGGAATATAGAAAATTAAATAAATTACAACATGGCGTTGGATGCTACACACAGGACCAAACCTCAGCTGATTTCAGGGGAGGGAAGAAGGGTAAAGCAGAAGGCATGGAAATAAGAAGGGAGACGGAGAAAGAAGAGATCACTCTGGAACTTGTAAATGACAATGATTTGTGAACTAGTTTCAACATCATTCTACCACCCATTTCACTGGACGTGAAGAGCATTCCTCGCAAATGCTTTCTAGATGATGAACATCCCTTCAGAAAAATAATAACAGAATTCCATATGCAGATATCTCTAGGACAAAAGTGGTCAGAATCAAAATGAGGTTGCTTATGTCAGAGTGTAATGAAAATCAGGTGGGGTGGGGGATCCCATGAGTGTGTACCTCATAACAAGAACAGTCCCAAAAGACTGCCAGACTACACCCTCAGTCAAAGGCCACTAAAATCTCACACAGAAAACTTCTGCCCCAATTTCTATCCCCAAACTGTCCATGCAACCTCAGACTGATACTATGTTCATTACCGATCTTTGAATGCCCTTGCTATTAATCCTGTGGCCAAGGATTACTGTTTCAAATTCACTTATGTAATATTCCTCGCTTTGCCTTTCCCCTGCCCCATGGTCTTAACATCACACATGCTCCCCACTGTAATTCCCCTTGCTTTCTCCCACGTAAATACTATATTTCTCCGGAGCGTTCCTTCCGTGTGTTTGATGTTAGCTATATAGAAACAAGAGGTAAATATTTTTGGTATTAACCACATATCAGTGAAAACCTTCACATTGTTGCATTGCCATTTTCACTAAATATGAGGTCAGGGTGTGGAGGCAGTATTTGAGCCTGGACACCCTGAGCTGAGCATCCACTATGCTGAGTATGTGAGACGATACCAAGGGAGGAAACAGATCACCATGGGATATATAGAGACCAAGGACAGGGATGGCTCGCTTTGGGGCCCAGCAGCAGCAGAACAGTAAGGAAAGGATTTTTTACTCTTAATTAAATATTTCAACTTAAAGTTGGGGCAATACTTTAACTCAAAAAAGAAAAACAAAAAACAAAAAACAAAACAAAACACTGCAGCCTTCCACTTGGAGTCTCTCTAAATTTTTATGTGCTTAAATTAATTTCTCTAGATAAGAAGCCACAAGTTAGGTTCCTTCAGTCTAGTGAACTGCTTCTCTGGGCAGCAGCACGGATGGGTAGAAAATACCAGACCTTGCTCTAGAGTCAAAAGCCCTGGACTTGATCCTAAAGACATGGCTCAGGTGTGGAACCCTGAGCAAATGGGTCATGCAACCTTTACTACCTTCTCAGAGTTATGGTGATAATGCTCCTTTCTGGGGTAGTTTTAGGACTGATCCTAAGACCTTGCCTTTTCAGGAGCTCTTTCACTGTGAGATGAAAGTCACCCAAGGATAAGCTCAACACACAAGCACCAAACCATCTCGTGGTCCCCTTTTCAGAATCCAGTACTGACTCCAGATTCTCAAAGATCAAACTGAAACTCCCTTGTGTGCCTCCCTTCAAAGCAGGTGAGAGGACAAAAAGGTACAGGGCTGCTGTCTAGACCTGGCAGCTCTCTTTGGCATCAGCATCATCTTCAGCTTTTGCCTCTGTGATAGTTTAAGTGGTGGTCAACTTGTTAGATTCTCTGGACATGTCTACGAGGGATTTTCTAAATTATGTAAACTGAGATGGGAAGACTCATCCTAAATATGGTTGGCACCACTTCATGGGTGGGAGTCCCGGGTTACAACCAAAGAAGAAAAAAGCTGGCTGAGAAGGGGTGAGCACTTACTACTTTCTGCTCTCTCACTTAAGAAGCACTGGGATTGGTTAGCTTCCTTCTCTGGGTGCCATGCTCTCCTGACCACTATGGACTATACCCCTAAAACTGTAAGCCACAATAAACACTTCTTCCTTTAAGCTGCTCGGCAGACATTTTGGTCACAGCGACTAGAAAGGTCCCTAATAAGGCCTCTCCCCCCCCCCCCGGGGGGATAAGTTTCCCTTAAGCTTGCTGATATTACTTCAGGGGACTGATTCTCCAGATATTTCTGAACACAGCTTCCTAATTATCACCAATACTTACTCTGGCTAAGAGCCTATCCAGATCTTAAACTGAAGCATTGCTATTCGGAATGTAGCAAGAGTAGGAAGGAAAAGCCTGTGAGAGTACAAAGATGGGTGGTTCAAAAGGTTCGAAAGGTTAGGAGGTCAAGTGACCGAGCAGCCACACAGCAAATGCAATCTGTGTAATTTGGCAGGACAGAAATCCACGCAACAAAGGGCCTGAGAGTGTACAGATAGAACCAAAGGATGAAGCCTGGCTTAGTCTCCATGGCCCCAAAGAGGAGACAAATTAGGTAAATGGACAGAAAGACATATTTGGGGGCTGTATCATCAAATCATTGCCTGAAGCAACTACTCACATGATCATTAAGGAAAACTTGTTCCCTATCTTTCACGCATTCCAGTGGCTTCCAGCCTGTGCTGCACCTTCAGGTCACTCATCTTCCCCTCTGTGACATCTATCATTGTAAGTGGAGACTCAGGGCAGGAGAGAAGAAAGTGAAGGCGAAAACCCTCACCCCTCCTTCCAATACACACCAAAGTATAACCATCTTCAGAGTCCTACCCACTCAGGAAGACACAGCATCTTCTTAAAAACCCCACTGCCCTTAAAGGCTCCATGTTGTATGAATTGTGAGCTACAATTCAGCACTGTTTTGAAAGCCACTAATCTGACATATGGAGTGAAAAGAATAGTAATCAGATTAAGCAACTAATCAGGATGATCAGCATGAACCAGGGAAGCCAGCCCTTCCTCTAGGTCACACTGCTCTGTGGAGGGTGGCTTTGCATTTCTGCCTTTTACATCTAATCATTCCCTGCTATGTTTTAGTAACAAAAAAAAAAAAAAAAATTTAAAGAACAATACTCTGTGTATTGATCATTCTTAGAATATATGTATTCTTTTTTCAAAAGAGAGGAAACTATGATAAAGGAATTTGCCGTCTCTCTGTCTTTATTCTTAATAGATCCAACTTTAATATCTTCCAAGCTTAGGAACCCTGCCTTCTGTCTCTAACTGTTAATCACACTGTGTCTGGAAAAATAGTCTACAAGCCCCAGTCAGTAGTGGTACAAGCCTCCCTTTAATCCCAGCACTTGGGAGGCAGAAGCAGAAGGATCTCTGTGAGTTCGAAGCCAGCCTGGTCTACAGAGTGAATTCTAAGACAGCCAGGCTACACAAAGAAACCCAGTCTCACCACCCCCTCCAAAACAAGGTAACAAGCATCAACTCACTTTATCAAAGTTTTCTCATTTATCTGGAAGAAAAGTAAACAAAACCAAGCTGAAAAAAAAATATTATTAAAAACAGAAGCTCTCACTTGTGTTTAAGGAGAGAGAAAGGCAGGTGCTGAAATGAACCTATGTGACTTGCAGAAGAAATGTTTGTATTTTCTTGTGCCACTATGTGCCTATCTGGGCACTACTCTAAAGAAACACATTCACACTGGGTTTGTTAGTCTGGGAATGGCAATTCAAATACATAGAAAGGATTCTGAAATGAGGAAGTTTTAAAAATACTAGAGTTTTGTCAACTTGGGCCAAGCTAGTGTCATTTAAGATAAGGGAACTAGGCCACAACTGAGACTGTGGCTTTTGGGCAAGCCTGTGGGTTTTGTTTTATTGTGTTGTTTGGCTGATGACTGATGTGAGAGAGTCCAGATCACTGTAAGCATTGCCAACTTTGGGCAGGTAGTTCTGGGTGTATAAGATAACAGGCTGAGGAAGCCATGGGGAGGAGCAAGTCAGAAAGCAGCATCCTCCATGCTTCAGTGCCTGCCTCCATGTTCCTGCCTTGAGTTCCTGCCCTGGCTTCCCTTCAGGAAGAACTACAAATGTGAGCCAAATAAACCCTTTCCACCCCAATTTGCTTTTGGTCACAGTATTTTTATCATAAGAACGTATTTACCCAAACTGAATATAACCCCTGCTCATATCAATAAATATGTAACTATGAACAATCTTGCATGGTATGAAAAATTCTGTATCACATTATGAAGTCTCATCACAAATCCGCCAGAAATAGGATGATAAAACAAGCTAGAACCTAATATGATCTCTTTCCATGATGATCTTAACCATGCTATTCACTCTGTAGTAGCAACCTCGGTACTCCTCAGTGGGATCCTGGGTCTGCTTTATTTATGATCACTATCAAAACCATACATTCACAAAACAATCCCAGAAATAAGTCTTAATCCTCAAAGAGGACCAAAGGTAAGGCATAATAATGGGGTCAACACAAGAGACCACACTAAAGACCCATTCATCTTGTTTAGCTGGAAATATGTGGCTATGAACAAAGCACTTAATTTGTTTTCTCGTGTTTCCTGGAAAAAAATCTATCACTTCTTCTTACCCATAGTAAAAGCACTGCTTTTCTGCCTATTAGTTTTCCAAAATGGCATCTTCACCAAATAATGGAGGTGATTTGCATTCCTGTTTTCCCTCCAGGTCAAATACGTTTTATTTTTTAGCTAAATACGAATTAGAACTTTTTCCTTCAGGACTTATCAGAGCCTTTATCAACCATGTAGATGTGCCAAAATCCTAAACTAGCTAAAGTCTTGGAGGGAGAGAAGGCACATAAGAAAATATACTGGGAAAAGTTCATAAGTAGTTTTGAAATGTTTCATGGCAGCCATTTAAGGGGCTTGCTAGCTTTGTAACTTTTGGACACATTTCAGTGTCCTGGATCTGTAACATGGGAAAAACAACACCAACCCCTAAAGTAGTTGAGGAGTAAATGAGATAACATAATAAAATTCTCTGAACCAAGTCTATTGTTTCTGTTACCTACTTTACAAGGTTATTCTACGCATTAGAAAAATATTTACTTCAAATAGCTTATGTTTCAGAAGTCTTAAGTAAGCTATAAAAGGTCACTGAAGTGAACACAAAGAATCCTAATTTAAAATCTAGCACAAATATAACTTCAACTCTCAAGTGCAGTCCTGAATGTCACCATGGCCTCAAGTTCACAGGATCTTACCCATCAAGAACACTTTCGCTAGCAGTATCTCCTAGGGATATAAGAAATATATTTGACCTTTGCCTTAGGGGAGGGGAGTGGGAATCAGTACTCAAGTAAGTTTCTAAACTGGTAAAGAAAATTGGGCAAAATCAGTTTTATTTTCTTCTGAACTACTGAGAGCCTCTGGGGCACATCTTGGATCTCCAAGAAGGGAGTATACACCTCCCACTGGTATATAATGAGGAAACTTCCAGTGAGCAACTCTTGGGAATCCTGTTCTGTGGAAACTACACCAACTCAATGAAAACAACACGTACAATTCTTGAGAAACGTTGTGCCTAGAACAATGTCTGGCACATCAAAAGTTCTTAACAGACTTCCCTTGCAATAATGGCAATGAGACTGTCTTATTGTCTCCAAACATGCTGGGTTGTGCAGGAATTGTCTTTAGCAGCATTTGTAGGACCAATGTGCCAAGCAGCAGTCTTGGGGGAAAAAAATACTTGTCTGCAGATGCACAGGCCTTTAACGAGCTGAATAATAGGAACAGAAGGTAGCTTAGCATCACCACTAATATGGACCTTCTTCAGGACGTGTACGATCCCTTGGGTATCATCCATCTCCATTTACTTGGAGAGCAGCAGAGCCTAATAACAACCTTCACAATAAGGACCCTGGTCTCCTAACTCTCCCTTTATTTCCTGACAACTCCAAAGCAATGCCACTAGAGGGGAAGCAGAGGAGCCAGACTATATTCTGCATGCTCCTGAAGCACCGCCAAACTGCCACAACAGGGGCTACTTGCTTAACGGCACTGTAGCTCTCCCATTCATACTCACCCCTTTTCATTCATTATACACAATATTACCGTATTTATTAACTTCCCATCGTTATTTTCTTTCTTTCTAAAGACAGGTTCTCCTTTAGCTCACCAGGCTGGCTTTGAACTCTCTACTCAGCCAAGGATGGCTTTGAACTACTGATCTTCTTGTCTCTACCTCCCAAGTGCTAGGAGTACAAGAGCGCACCCTTTGGACTGTTAAATTTTCTTTTAATCAACGCTATCATTTCCTCTTTTAGAGGGCTTTCCGTCTTATCTTTCCCTCCTACAAGAATAGTTTTTCTCTTGTCCAGTTTTTCTCTTTATTTCTTTAAAAATAAATATATCCTTCCTCCGTCTACATTCTCATTCCTCCATATTGCCTCAATTTTGAACTCATGCCTCAGAAACAAAAGCTCCTTCACACTTAAGACAGATGTCTAAAGACAAGGTAGAAGATGGCATGCTTCACTATCTGAACCAAAGGACAGCTGTGTTTTAAGGGGGCTGCGTCTCCGATCTTTGTTCATATATATTTTACTTCTTAGAAATCAACGAAGAGTCTGACCAGTTAATGGACAATTAATTTTCAAAGCCTCCCCTCAGCCCCCGCATAAACTTAACAGAGTCACTTTTAAATGTAACTGATTCTGAAAAGGGGGTGCTGAAGTTGATAGCTGGAGCTGTCAAGGCACAGAACTCAGGCTCTCCGGTGATGCAAAGAACAGGGACCCGCCTTCCAGGACTCCAAAGAGTCTCGCTCCAGATGCCTTTTGCAGACCACACAGGCAACCTCCTCCCGGACCTCCCCCAGGGGACAGAGGGATTCACCTAGAGCCCAAGGCCTCAGCAAGAGGATCCACAGACTGCCTGGGTCCGGCTAGTACCTGGTCATAAGGGGACTTCTCCAGCATCTGCGTGCACAGATCGGCGCAGAGCTGGAACTTCCTGCGTCTAAAATAGCTCCAGGCCAGGAGCAGCGGATCCATCTCCGAGCCCATGGTGGCCAGGGACAGCGCTCCAGGGACCCGAAGTCCAGTACCCCGGGCCGGGCCCTGGGAGGGCGGGGTCCGGGAACCACGAGCGGGAAGCGTCGGGCTCTGCCGGGCAACGCGCTACGGCGGGGCCTGGCCGAAGAGGTGCCCACGGCGCGCCTGAAAACAGGGGCCAGAAAAGCGTCACTGAGCTGCTCAGGCAGCGAGTTTGCACGAAATTGGCTGCAAAAATGTGTGCTTTTAAAGACAGCAGATTTCATTAATTTTGAAAAGGCACCGTGCCTTTTAAAAATAAAACAGGTAGTGACTTAGACACCTCTATGGGGGCCTCCGTGCTTACAAGAGATGCAGTTGCCTAGCAACCGCCAGGTTGCTTACCCAGTAAGTGCAAAAAGCCACCTAAATTGACCCGGCGTGTGTCTCGGTCCCACTCCCCCGCTTTTGCTCATTCCTACTGCTCTCATATCTCTGACTCTAGAAACGTAAACGCGAAACAGCTCCTCTTGTGCTGTAAATCCAAAAACCCTCCAGTATTTTTCCATCTCACCCCATCTCAGTGTTCAAATTGCCGGAGATTTGAAAGATTGCTCGGGCCAATTCATTCATGAGAAACTGAGATAGGTTCCATAGAGAGAAATGACTTGCCTGTGGTTGCCTGGAGTTAGGGAGCTGGGACTGTAATTTGTGTAACGGTAGGCTGTTGATTTTTAATTCTAAACTTACAGATTGATGGCATTTCCTCCATAGTAGACAATGTGTGGGAAAGGGGGATTTGTTGTTGTATTGAGGTTTTTCTTTCCTTTGGCTTTGGTTGTTTTCTTTTACTATCAGGGTCCTTGCTATGTATCCGAGGCTCGACCCCAGTGCGGAGGGCTACAGGCATTTGAAACCAGATACAACAAAAGAACTTTTGAAACACTGTTTATGAGCAGATGTCATCTGTCAAATGTTTTTGTGTGGACAAAATTGAGTACAGGTTTTTGGCACGTGCTAGGTAAAGATTCTATCATTGCAATGATTGAGTTAAATCCCTAGGCCAGAATGGTTTCTTCAAGTGCTGCCTCGCTTTCCTCTACAGATTTACAGAGAGGGCAAATATCTAATGACAAGAGCCAGTAAAACAGAAATGTGGCCAGGGTGAATCTGGGAGTGGCTTCATAGATCGTTCCCTTGCCTCCTTTGTACCAAGATGGAAGACAGGGGGAAAAAAATCCCAATAGTAAAGCGTTTTCTGATCGTGTCTAAATTTTCTTTCACAGATGGCAATCGACAAAGACAGACCTTTTGCAGTGTTCTCAAACCACTAGAGAATTACAATGCAGACATTATATTTAATCCGGGTAGCATTTGCAGATATCAAGCTGAAGAAAAATTTCAAAACTTAAGGAATGGATTGTGAATTTTTTTTCTCCCTTTCTAAGCAATTTTTTCTACAATGTTTGCATTTTGGAAGTGAGTAATGATAAAGATTATGAGTTTTACAGTGATGTCTAATTTGGTCCATTTGTGTTTCCCTGGGAGTGACTCTACAGAAATAACGTGTAAAAAAGTCCCAGGGAGGCGGTCTATGTGAAGGGCATGGTTTCAGAAAAGCATGTGTTGGCAATTGACAGCTTTAGTAGTTCACAGGGGCCTTTTATTTTCTTAACCCTGGGTAAATGATTCTCAACCCTTATACCCCAAACTGACTGTGAAATGACAAGTTCTGCCTTATCCTCTGAGTGTGGTGGTTAAAGGTATGGACGTGTGTGTGTGTGTGTGTGTGTGTGTGTGTGTGTGTGTGTGTGTGTGAATATATATGTATATATGTGTATATGTATATATATGATTTTTGGTTCACTTTATTTTATGTGTCTGAGTGCTTTGCTTGCATGTATGTCCATCCACCTTGTGTGTGACAAGTGCCTGTGGAGGTCAGAAGAAGGCATCTGGTTCCTGGAACTGGAACCAGATTTCGTTGAGTGTCTGAGCTGCCATGTGGGTGCTGAAAATAAAACCTGTATCCTCTACAAGAACAAGTGCTCCTAACCTCTGAGTCACCTCTCCAGCCCTATACCCATTTGTTTTAAATTTCAGAATGATTTGAGATTTACATTTTAAAACAATGCACAGATAGTTCAATGTATTCCATCCAGTCCTTCCCATTGTCAATTTCGCCCACTGCCACAGTGTGCTTGCCACAACTAATGAGCCAGCACTGATACATTATCAAGCAAATGTCATGCTTATTTGGATTTCAGTAATTTCCTGCCAATCTCACTGGCATTCCAAGTATTGAGCAATGCTTGTTGTTGTTGTTGTTATGGTGGTTGTTGATGTTACACACATTCTCTTAAAGCTCTTCTTCATCTGCAGCAAACTCCCAAGTGAAGAAGCCCACAAAAGTAATCACTTCCCTAAAATAAAATCTCCGTTTCTACACAGGAGCTATATTGCATAACCTCCAGTTGCTGACCATCTGCCAAGCTCCATTTGCCTCCTGCAGCCCTCCAATGAAGCCACCACCTGTTCTTTTGGGAAGGCTTTTTTTAAAAACTGAAAATGCAATTAATAACCATCCCCTCTGATTCTAAATTTGCTTTCTTGACTCTGAATTTCACAGGCAATTACGCACATTCACTAAGTTGATCCAACTGGGTGTTCTTGGGAATATTTCTCAGGTTCTTCTGATTCAGGCCACATACAATAGCCTGCACAGCTCTAAATTAGGTACATAAGGAAAGCTGATTCATTCAATTGCTTTTTTTTTTTTCTATCAGGCTTCTTGTACTCGGCAAATCATATTCTACGTCTGAAAATGAATTAATTTTCAACAATGGGAGTAAGATGAGAACACTGTTGGTTTAAATTCTATTTACGCAATAAGCAGCTTCTGGCCCTTTTTTATGCATGGGTGTGAGGTGGAAGAGCATCCCTTTCTATGTAGTGCCAAGGAATAATGACAGTGTCCTTCAATGTGTTTTCAAATTAATAATAATAATCATATACTTTTTGAAAGATGTAGTTTTTAAAAATAAAACAACAGTATCTCCTCACATGTTACATACATAGGGAATCATGGTATAAATATTTGAAGTGCAAAAATATATATACTTTTTAAAGTACAGTAATGTAGATCTCTACCTTTGATCTTCCACAAAGACTCATGCATGTGTCCCAGGAGGGCGGTGAATAAGAAGGATTTGGCTAGAGTACTGGTCTTTTAAAACACTAGTTTCACAATGCTTTGCCACCACAAATCCAAACTTCCTACCTGGACAGAAAAAACAAAACAAAACCTTCTAGTTCTAACTGTAGACTCTTTCTCTGAGTGTATATAACCCCATACTCACACAAGTGACCCCAGTCTCCTTGCTGCACCTTAATGGACTTAGCGAGAGCATCATATAGCTGTTACTGCCATACTTCTGACCAGACACCCTTTTGCTTTGCTCTATAAAGCTCTCTCATTGAAATGCCACTTAATTGATCAGGTCTCTTTTCAAACTGTCAACATTTTATTTCTATGCCACGTTTTTCTTCAAGGCCCTATCATTAAATATTCTTTTTATTACCAAACTTTTTTTTTGTAACAGGGTCATCTATAGCCCAAACTGGCCTTGAACCATGGAGCCAATGCTAGTCATGAAGCTCCTGATGCTCTTACCTCCATCTCCCAAGTACTAGGATTACAGGTATGTGGTACCGTGCCTGCCTTTCTTTTACCAAACTTCAATTAGGTTCCTCTAAGCCTTTTCAGCACTTGGTCCTTACCTTTGGTTTCTGTGTTCATTTCCACAGAATTCAATTATACAAAGACTACTGCTAACTTGGTTTATAGAAAATCCTCATAGTTAGGTTTGACTTCCCTCTATAGCATATCAATTCTTTGTTTTCCAGAGTCTCCCATATAGTCTGATCATCCTACCCTTCCTCAGGAATCCTATTAAGTGAACTTAGTAAGGTTTCTTCCTAGTTCCAATGTCACCTCGGAGATCTTTCTATTCATGGCTGTGCTAGTTAGTTTTCATCATCTCAACACAAACTAATCATAAATAAAAAGAGGATCCTTCATTGAAAAATGCCTTCATCATAACTGTAGGCAAATCTGTGGGATCATGTTCTTGATTAATAATTGATATAGGAGGTCCCAGCCCACTGTGGATGGGGTCACCCCTGGGCAGGTGGTCCTGGGTACTGTAAGAAAGAAGGCTCATCAAGCCATGAGAAACAGCATTTTTTCATGGTCTCTATCAAGTTTTTGCCTCTAGGTTCCTGTCTTGAGTTCCTGCTTTGTCCTCCCTCAAGAGACTGTGAACTGGGATCTCTGAGCCAAATAAATCCTCTCCTCTCCTAATTGCATTTGGTCATGGTCTTTATTATAGCAACAGAGAACAGCATTTTATTACAGGTCTTTATTATAGAACAGAGAATGCAGGACAACAGCTCTCTACGCCAACACCTCAAGTTTTTCCTTGACGCTAAATTTTCATTATTTTTCATCCCATATTTGAAGTTGACACAGGTTCTTTCTCCCTTACTAAAATAGTATTTGAATGGAAACTTATCAGCTCCTAGTTTGGCTTTATGTTTCCTGCTACATTTTATATGCATTTTAAACATATTACCATCTATGACTATCCCCTGTCTTCTGTTCCTCAGAAGGTAAACACCAAGAACAGAGACTTTGTTGCCTCTTCAGCGCTTAACGTTTGGCATATAATAGGTACTCAAGAACTGCTTGTTGACCAAATGGTTTTCCTTCCAGTAGTAAAGGTCATACAAGTTGTGGGTCACTTATCATACCAGTACTGGGAAGATGAAGACAGGCCCATCCCTAGGGACTTGCTGCCAGACAACCTCACCAAATCAGTGAGCCCCAGGTCCCAGTGAGAGGACCTGTCTTTACAAAAAAAACATAGGATGGTTCCCGAGGAACAACACTTAAGGTTGTCCTCTGGCCTCTACACATATATGTACATGTAAGCACACACTTGTACCTGTACAACACACACACACACATGCTTACGCACACTACCAAGAGCCACCTTGTTATCTCATTTAAATTTGTTCTCACTCCTTTACCTGCAGAACTTGTTATTCTCCTTCATTGCAAACCTGGGTGAGAGCAGCGAGCAGTGACTATAACATAGCCTCCATGTGATGCTGTCTTGAAATTTCTTCCACCCAATTAGTCCGTTGCTTTTGAACTGAGCCCCACTCTTCTCTGTATGGACAAAAGCCAGATCCTCTGCCAGGCTGTAACATGAATGGTCTCTACTCTAATTTCCAATGGGTTTTGTGTTGTGCTTTGAAATCCTATAAGCCAACCCCTCCACTCCCTCATTTCTTTCAGCACTCTCTTCTACATTCTAATGGGAATGGCCCATCAATGTTGGCTCGTGGCATTGCATGGACTCTGAAGCCCATAGTTCTAAACTTTCCTAAATTCCTCCTACAAACTAGCTCCAAAAGCCTAGAAACCACACGGTCACAATACCTCCTACTCCTTGGTATGCTGTTTCCTTTAGTTACTTTGCTCATTGGTCTGACAAAAGCTATTTAACAAAGGCAATCTTTATTTGGACTCACAGTTGGAAGGGATACAGTCTATCATGTTGTGGAAGGCGTAGTGGAGCAGTGAGTGGCTGATCGCATTACATCTGTGGTTAGAAAGCAGACAGCGATGAATATGTGTGTCTTTAGAGGAGAGTATGATAAGTAGCTATCACTTGGTATATATTTAGTGATAGTTATTAGCTTTGAGATTCTAATTCTAAGAATCCATAAGAAATTAGAGATTTTTGTTTGCAGCTCTGAAGGCTGAAACTAAGGCTTATGTAGGCAAGGCATGTATTCTACTAAATGAGTTACATAATTAGTCCAAGGCTTCCTGTGGAGTTTTGTTGTGGTGGGTTTTCCTCTTATCCATTTGCTCCCAGAATAATGACTCATGAGACTCAATTATTATTTTACAAATACCTCAGCCATATAGCTAGGCTCTTCTATGACTAGCTCACAACTTAAAATTACCCATTTATATTAATCTTCATTCTGCCATGTGGCTGGTTAACTGAGCTCAGGTACCATGTGTCCCTTCCCCTAACATCTTGCTGGCTGGAATCCCGTGTGCCTGGCTGGCTCTATCCCAGAGTCCCTTCTGCCTAACAGATGTCCCACCTATTTCCTGATCCAGCCATAGGCCATGAGTATTTTAATTGACAAGTGTTGCATCCATACAATACACAAGAGATTCCTTTTACAGTTTAAAGAGCATCATAGAGTGCTAACTGGGTTTATGTCAACTTAACACAAGCTGGAGTCACTGGAGAGGAGGGAGACTCAACTGAGAAAATGCCTCAATAAGATCAAGCTCTAGGTAGGCCTGTAGGGTATCTTCTTAATTAGCTGGGGGAGGGCCCATCCCATTACGGGTGGGGCCACCCCTAGTCTTACAGTTCTAGGTTCTAGAAGAAAGCAGGCTGAGCAAGCCATGTTGAACAACCAACAAGCAATAACCCTCCATGGCTTCTCCACCAGTTCCTGCCACTAGGTTCCAGCCCTGCTTGAGTTCTGCCCTGACTTCCTTCAATGGTGGACTAAGATATTGAAGTTTAAGCCAATTAAACCCTTTCCTCCCCAACTTGTTTTTTGGTCATGATGTTTTGTCACAGCAATAGAAACCCTAACTGAGATAGATGGGTAGATAGAAACATGCATTTTATATGCATGTATTGACACGTGCACTTTACAATTCAATCAGAAAATAATGATATCATAATCAGTAGCTTATAATCTTTGTATTACACCTCAAACACTCTTAGCAGCTATCATCCCTGAAAATATTACAGACTGTCATTATTATCAGTTAATATTCATCCCAATAATAATAAACAAAAAGTGATATTGAAGTCTCTGATTAATTCTTCCACTTGATACTAATTATAGTGTTATAGTGGAGAAACCCGGCAGATGCTTTTAACCAAGTGAACAAAGTCAATAAGGCCAATAATAGAACAAATAGTTGTGAGTGTCTTGATATGCTGTTCTGAGGACACATGTTGCTTATTGTCATGCTGCCAGAAATGTATGCCCTCAATCTAGTAACGAGAAAGATCAAATGAAGAAAAAGGTGGTATCAAGTCTTCAAATCATCAACGTGATGGAAGATAAAGGCAGAAACAATTCCAGATCAAAAGGGGCATAGAAACCAAATGCAATATGTAAGACCTAGATCAAAATTTAATTTTCTCCTACAAAGAGCATCAATGGAAAAAATTTACATGAGATTGATAAATAATGCTACCGTGACAATATTGATTTCATTATTTTGGTAATTGTGGAATATATACACAGGAGAATATGTTTAAATAAAGATGGACACAAAAAAATGGCTAAATGCAGTAATACACACACATACACACGTATGTGTATGTATATGTATGTATGTATGTATATATGTATGTATGTATATGAGAGATTTCCTGGTGATGGTCAAGGAAATGTGATAATGTTCGTATTGAGGAATCAAGAGATGAGGGTAAAAATAAAACATATGGTAATTTTAAAATCATATTTGCCAATCTGATGTCTTAAAAGGGGAAGCTGGAGAGATGCTCAGTGGCTAAAAGCGCTTATTGCTCTTGCAGAGGACCCATGTTTGGTTCCCAGCGTCCCCGCGGTTGTTCGCAAACATCTATAACTCCTGTCCTGGGTGATCCGATGCCCACTTCTGGCCTCATTCACATAAAATGAATCTAAAATACTTTTAGGGAAAAGAAGAAAACAAAAACTCCTCATGAGTAAATATTCTACACTGTATCTATGGGAGATCCCGTCTAAAACAACTTGATATTTTAGCTTGTGACAAGAAATTTTGGGATTTGAAGAGTCATCACTTTTAAGATTCTCATGGTACAGAATGAAAACTACTTTCTAGTTCATTTCCTATTATCAGTCAAATTGATTTACTAAGCTGTTTATATGGATCTCTCTCAGAAAGAATTTTCCTTCTTCCTTCTGAGAAGCTGGTGTGTTTGGAAATGGCCTTGGATGCTAAGAGTAGTTGCAAAGACTTTACAATTTTTTGGAATTACTATAACCATTAACAAAATTCACTTATTTTGTCTTTCTTTTTCTTTCTTTCTTTCTTTCTTTCTTTTTTTCTTTCTTTCTTTCTTTCTTTCTTTCTTTCTTCTTTCTTTTCTTTCTTTCTTTCTTTCTTTCTTTCTTTCTTTCTTTCTTTCTTTCTTTCTTTCTTTCTTTCTCTTTTTTCTGTTTTTGGATTTTTGAGACAGCAAGGAGCTCCTTAAACTTGCCATGTGGACCAAATGAGCCTTGAACACAGAGATCACCTGTGCCTGCCTCTCCAGTGCTGGGATTAAAGATGTGCACTACCTCACCTCCATCATTTGCTTTTCAGTCTATTCACTTGGTCTATGTGACATTTCTAAATGAAACAATTTGTTGACTCTAGTTTGTTTTGTTTGTGTGTGTGTGTGTATTTGTGAAAAGGTTTTTTTGTTTTGTTTTGTTTTGTTTTGTAGCCTAAGCTGGCTATGTCCAGGCTAGCATCAAATTCACCATCTTCCTGCATTAGCCTTCACAATGCTAGGATTATCATACCCAGTTTTGGATTCTTTTTTATAGGAATCTTAAGATCTTTATTTTGTAAATGTAATTGTTTTTCTTCAAAATGTTCAATGGAATAACCATGATATGCCAAGAAGATATCTATATATTTGTTTATATATCATCTATATCTATCTATCTATCTATCTATCTATCTATCTATCTATCTATCTCATATCCTTCTTGAGATTTTTTAAGCTTCTTGGATCTGTAGTTAACTTTATAGGACTATCAACTCTTATCTATTTAAATGTGTTTTTGTCTCTGTTTTCTTCTGAGACTTTAGTTTCACATATACTAGTATGTTAGAGTGTCTCACACAGCTTTTAAATGCTCTGTTCTTCTTTTCCATGCTCTTTTTGCACTGTCTTTCAAGTCTGGAACATTTCTATTGCTGTAGTTTAAAGTCACTAATCATTTCCACAGTGGTGTGAGGCTGCTGAGGTGACATAAAGGAAGAAATTTCTGGTCAAGGGAGCTAATGCAGCAGGTAAAAGCTAGCGACATGCAACATGTGACCCCCCCCCAACCCTGATGACCTGAGTTCTATTCTAGGAAGCCACAGAGTAAGTCTTCTGATCTCAGACACCTCAGAGAGACAGACAGACGGATGGATGGATGGACAGATGGACAGGTGGACACACACACACACACAGAGTAAAAATGTAAAATGTTAAAAGGAATTATTCATCTCTGGTGTTGTATCTTTTATTCCTAAAAGATTTTTGTAGCTTCTACAAATACTGAAATCTCTTATTACTTGTACATGTTATCCACATTTTCTGCCAGATTCTTTTGCATTTTAGTCATAGTTATTTTAAAGTCCTCAATAAGCTTCCCCCGGAGAAAGAGAACCATTGGCGTATATATAGAACAAAAATCATTGTAGTGGTTTATTGCGTGTCCTTATGAAGATGAATGTCCCACAATCTGTCGTATTCAAGGAGGCCCAGTGGCATGATTCCAGCCCCAACCCAAAGCACTGAGAACACAGGAGCCAACGTGTAATTATCAGGGCAGCTCCTGGGAGCACAGATATCTGAATCAGAACAAGAACATATTAGCCAAAGTCAAGATCGAACTTGCCCATCCTTCATTTTTTGGTTATATTTTGTGGGGAATGTAAAGATAAGCCTTACAGAGGTCCATAGGGAATGGTGAGGGAGGTTTTAGGGGCTCATACAACTCCTCGAATGATCCTGGTCCACTGCACACAACGCTGACCTACTAGGGACTTCTGACACACTGCTCTCAAATGGATATGAGGCTGGGGCAGTGACTACTTCCCCCTTCTTTACAGAAGTCTCCTGAGGTGACCTCGCCTCCCTCCGCATATGTTTCCTTATAGTTACACCAACCTGATTGATTGTTATTGGTGCTTGAGGCTAGTATAGGATGGTCTGATTGGCCCTTTAATCCTATAAAGGCTTATGCACTACACAGAAAGTTAGATCTGTACCTCGAGTCTGGTCCCCAGAGTCTGATTCCCGGGATTCTGCATAGACGTGGTTGCCTCTCAGCCCTCTCCCTCTGTTCCTGATCCCCACAATATTTGAGGCCTCAACATTTGTATTGGTGAGGGTGCTCTTTATCCAATTTACTAATTCATATAATTATCTCTTGCAGAAACACCCCTCCAGATGCATCCAAATATATTCTAATCAGTCATATGAGCAACTCTGATCCAGTTAAATTGAAACATAAAATTAACATTACTGCCTGTATTCTGATTTTCTTCATTGTTTTAGCTATTGAAAACACCTTCTTTGCTTTGTGCATCTTATAACTTTTTAGTCCCTAGCAGAAAGACAGAGGAATAGTAAAGAAAAATGAATATAACTTTCACTGTGAAAATGGGTATCCTCCCTCTCTTTTTTCTGCCAAGACTTTCAATTGAGTTAGCAATAGCAAGACTGCCTTTGAGTGTGATTGCTACTGTTGTCACCATCCCTGTACCATGAATACATTCTTCCAAAGGTAGGCCACAGTTGCTTGGTGCATAGAATTACGCCTGGGTTGCAATAGGCGTATTTCTAGAATAATCTTCATGCTCATGCTGAATGCTATCGTTTTGTTAGTCTCTGGAGGGACTTTGTCATAGTGGGGCAAGGGGTGTCTTTCCTATATCCATTTTAATCTAGTAAGGCTTAAGAATGAATGCAGAGCAGAAAAAAAAAAAACAAAAACAAAACCTCTTTTAATAAAAGCATGTTCAAAGCTGGGTGTGGAATCCACTTCCTATAATCCTAACACTTAGGAGATAGAAGAATCAGAAGTTCAAGGTCAGCCTCATCTACATAGTGAGCTGGAGGCCAGCCAGGGGTATATGAGATTCAGTCCCAGAAACAAAAAAGAGAGCACATTCAATCCATAATTTTTTAGTAACATTATTTATGGTGTATTGCTTGTTTATATTTTTCTTTGTTCTTAAAAATATGTGTGTGTGTGTTTCTGAACATTAATCCTTTAAAACATAGTGTGTACGCTCATTTTCTAGATTACTCCCCCATAGTACCAAACCTAATGACTCACGCGTGGGCACTAAATTTCTGTTTAGCAATGATTATGATGGTGGCTCTTAGCCCTTTTCCTTCTGTGAAATGCTTTTCAATGGTAGAACATTGGGTGATGTTCTTGAAGGAATTAGAAACATCTAGCACCTTGAAATAATTCAGCGATAATGACAGAAAACCACTCCAACAATACAAGACAACTTTCTGAATCTATTCCAGCATCCACAGTTACTGCATTCTACTGACCCTACAATGCTGTTTGAGTGTAATTGTTTTGTTTTGTTTTTAATTTCTAGAAGGTTAATTTTATTTGCTAGTTGACAGAGTTGAACCAATAGTTTTTTTATAATTTTTATTTTTTATATTAATCACAGGTTATTTACTTTGTATCTCAGCCATAGCCCCCTCTCTCATTCCCTCCAAATCCCACCCTTCCTCCCTCATCTCCTCCCATGCCCCTTTCCAAGTCAACTGATAGGGGAGGTCCTCCTTCCCTTCCATCTGACCCTAGCTTATCAGGTATCTTCAGGACTGGCTGCAATGTCCTCCTCTGTGGCCTAGCAAGGCTGCTCCTCCCTTGGGGGGTGGGGAGGTCAAAGAGGCAGACATTGAGTTCATGTCAGAAATAGTCCCTGTTCCCCTTACTAAGAAACCCAGTTGGATACTGAACTACCATGGGCTATGTCTGTGCAGGGGTTCTAGGTTATCTCCATGCATGGTCCTTGGCACCCATCAGAATGGCCAAGATCAAAAACTCAAATGACAACACATGCTGGAGAGGTTGTGGAGAAAGGGGAACCCTCCTCCATTGCTGGTGGGAATGTAAACTGGTACAACCACTTTGGAAATCAATCTGCCACAATTAGGAATAGCGCTTCCTCAAGATCCAGCTATACCACTCCTAAGCATAGATCCAAAAGATGCTCAAGTACACAACAAGGACATTTGCTCAACCATGTTCATAGCAGCTTTATTTGTAATACCTAGAACCTGGAGGATGTCCCTCAATGGAGGAATGGATATAGAAATTGTGGTACATTTATACAATTTAATCCTACTCAGCAATTAAAAACAAGGAAATCATGAAATTTGCAGGCAAATGGTGGGATCTAGAAAAGATCATCCCGAGTGAGGTATCCCAGGAGCAGAAAGACACATATGGTATATACTCACTTATAAGTGGGTACTAGACCTATAAGATAGGATAAACATACTAAAATCTGTACACCTAAAGAAGATAAACAAGAAAGAGGACCTGGGGTAAGATGATCAATCTTCACTTAGAAAGACATTGGAAGTAGGATACAAACAAGTAACAGGACAGGAGCCTACCACAGAGGGCCTCTGAAAGACTGTACCTAGCAGTGTATCAAAGCAGATGCTGAGACTCATAACCAAACCTTTGGCAGAGTGCAGGGAATCATATGAAAAGGGGAGTTAGTATGATCTAGGGAGGACAGGAGCTCCACAAGGACCAAATATATCAGGGCACAGGGGTCTTCTATGAGACTGTTTCTCCAACCAAGCGTAATTGTTTATGGACCTGGAAGTGTTCTGTTAACTCACTGAGCAAAGCTATGTGTTATTAGACTGATGTCAAGATACACTGCTTCATCAGTGTACTGACACTATACTGTGTTTCTGTTACCTGCTGTAACAAAGTGTTCTCATTTGTAGGGGTTGGAGAAGCTGGGTGTTAGCACACATGCTCAGCACATGTGAAACTGGGTTCAGGCTCCAGTGGGATGGGGAAAGACTCAACTGCTAAAAAAATTTTTTTATATTGATTGCAGTTTTAGGCCACAAGGAAACCAATACTTTGTAGCAGCATATTGGATCTGTATCAGGAGACAATGTTCTATGACGATCTCGTGTTTCCTCATATCTTTGAGGTGGACGCACTGACCACCTGTGTCCTGGACTACTTTGCAAAGATGATTGTGATTCATGACCACAGAAAATAGAGATAATGTTTCCCTTCCGACCAGAGGATAGGTTTGATTACTGTCCATTTGATAAAAGATGACATCAGTCAAGTTTAATGCCCATGGTTATAAAACATCGGGGCTCCTGATGCTTGCCTGGGATTCCTTTCCATTTATACAAGTATTGTCTGTCAGGGTGTCGGTATTGGCTCAGGATATCCAAGTCCAAGTTCTCAGCACAAAGGAGATTTATTTGCGCCAGAGGACAAGGAGTAAGAGAGAAAGTCAGGAGACAGAGGATAAGGGAGACCGGGAAAGGAACAAGGGAGAAGAGGAAGGGGTATTTGTCCCAGGGAACAAGGGTGTATCTCTGGATAGAAAGGAGACAGATGTAGCACATAGGGAAATGGCAGGTTATAAAGGTTAAAAGTGGAAACCCTGTGTTAGCATGAGGTGTTTAATTTTAACTTGGCATGTTAATTACAAAAGCCAAAGGAGGTTTTTAATTGCTGAACTTCAATACTTTGATAGATGGACCTTGGTAAACACACTCAGGAGGAGGAAGTGGCCAAACAATGGAATAGACTTCGGTGGCTAGCTTTAAAAATGTGATCTGATGGTTTTGCAAAGACAGAAGGAATGAGAGAAAAGGGTGAGGCCTGCCAGAGCCATGTCTGCCATGCTCAGTCTGGCCAGAGTCCCTTCAGTCTGCTCTTCTTTGAATGTCACCCTGTGAGAATCAGGGCCCAGGAGACATGATCAGTTGCATAGACACAGAAGAAGCTGACTGATGGACCTAATGGTGGGCAGTAATGCTGCTATATCACAACATAGCTTTTAACTAGTTGAAAGGAGCCGGGAGGGAGATGGACAGATGAATTCTCCTTTCTGTTTTCTATGGACTACCTGAGGGCACAGTTTCTCATTGTACTGAGTGAAGGAACTCACATGTGCCAGGAGGATGCACTTGCCTGCTTAACATGATTTATCTCTTCACAACCTAGAAGGTGGCAGCCAGAAAGTAATGGCTCTTTATGTTACATGTCATTCCTGCTTTATCATTTTCCTTGCTTTGCAGCCTTTTCTTCAACCTTCCTGCTCCATGTTCGGCTTCCCCTGATACATCAGTGCCTTAACCATTGCTTTAGTCTGTTTCCTTGAGAATCTAGGCTTAAAGTATTGGCTGGGAAGGAAGACTAAAGACCCTAACAAAAAGATAATGCATGCTCTCTGACATACTTTAGGGATAAAAATAAGCAATTTCCTAAAAATACCGCATCAGAGCTACTATAAGTTATGCGTGAGTTTAGAAATAAGGGGAAGCCAGTTCTGGAAAGTGTGGATGGAGCCATCACAGGAAACTTTACAGACATGTGTTCATTGCCCAGTGCTGTCAAATAAAGCAACCAACTGGGTGGTTTAAACACTAGGAAAACATGCAGATGCAAGTCTGGAAGACAGGAGACCAGAGATCAAGCTTCCAGTATGATCAGCTCCTTCTGAGGAACGTGATGAAAGATATGTTTTGACTCCTTCCATGCCTTTCTGCTAGCTCGTGATGGGTGTCGGAATCCCTTGGCATGCTTTAGCTCAGCTCTGCCTTCAGCTTTACCTGACATTCTCAGTCTGTGAGTTTCTATGTTCAAATTTCCCCTTTGTGTAGAGATGCCAGTCACGTCAGGCTTATCCAACTCTGGAGTGAACCTTTGTATCTACAATGAAATCTTTTCCAAACTAGGTCAAATCCCAGAGAAGTAGGGGTTAGGGTTTTAACTTGTAATTACTGGGGACTGGGGACCACTAACAAGATGGCATATAATCCACATCTGGACCGGGCTTCAGACCTAACAGGGGTTTACTAGGTTGGCAGTAGATAGTGGAGATTATAGCCCAGCATGAAACCTTACTAGGAGTGTGTCTGAAGCTTTGGGGAAGCCTGGTTGATGATGATCATTAATGTAGGTCAGCTCAGAACAGGGAGAGCCTAGCTGGGGATAAGTCTGCTAAAACAGACTGCAAGTTTGGGGTGGCACATCAGCCCTTTATTTTATAAACAACTCAAAACCGCCTAATTTGTTTGTATATAACTTTTGTTACAGTTCCCTAATTATAGACACAATATTGTGATTGAATGGCTGAGGAGCTGGCTTAATCAGTAAAATGTTTGTCTTGAAAGCATGAGGATCTGAATTCAGAGTTCAAGTCCTAGGATCCATGTTAAAACACAACAAAACCAACAACAATAACAACAACAAAAGCTGAGTGTGATGGCTGTGTGCCTGTAATCCCAGAGCTGTGGAGGTAGAGACAGGCAGATCCCTGGGTCTTTCTGGACAGTCATCCTAACCTATTCAGGGGTGAACTTCAGGCCAAAGAGTGAACCTGTCTCCAAAAAGAATTGTCCTGAGGAATGATACCTGAATTTGCCTTCAGATATCCACTGCTACATATGCATGTATCCTTGTAAGCACATGAATATGAATATGAATACCCATCACAGACATACACACTCATATATAAACTGTAACTAAAATGTCAAAATGTAGCTGGAGAGATGGCTAGGTGGTTATAAGAACTAGCTGTTCTTCGAGAAGACCAGGATTTGATTCTCAGTGCCCCCATGTCAACCAACAATCACACAATTCCTGGAGTTCTGATAACCCATTTCTGGCTTCCACGGGCAATGCAGAACACAGGCAAAATGCAGGCAAAACACCCATACACATAATATAAAACTCAACAAAGTATCTAAAAGTTGTTTTTTAAAAATAAGTTTTTGGCCTTTGCAGGGATCTTCCAGTAACTCACCAAAACGATAAACACAAAGAGCGAGTGGAGAGGCACACCCACCTTGTTTTCTTCAGGCCTTTTAGGAAACCAGAAGTTGTTTCTTAGGTCACAAACATGTGACTCTACAAAAAGGGTAATACTGTAGACACCAAGAGGGTGAGCACTGTTTAAAAAACAAAAAAATGGCAAAAACGGGAAGAGTCCACAACTACAGCGGGCACGCTAAGGGTATCACCGCAAACAAACACGCCAAGGGCAAGATAACCTGCCGAGAGAATGAATGTGCAGACTGAGCCTATCAAGCACTTTGCGAGCCACCTGAAATTGGTGACAGAGAACCATCAGAAGAAAGGAAACCAGAAAGAAAACCACCTTGGTTTCCCTGGAGCACCAGCCTGCTCCACCCAGACAAGTACAGTTTGTGGAGACTGAGGGAAAGCAGCCTGAGCTGCTGAGCTGCTGCAGTCTATTCCCTCTGAACTCATGGCTTAAGGAACACAACGAAATAAAAGACCCAGACTGTTGATTTTGTTTTAAACAAAATAAAAGGGTCAGTTGGCAGCTTCCTATGAGTTAGAAAGTTTGACATGGCTTGTGTTCCAAATGTATTTTCTTATTAGAGACCTTGGTTTCCTCTGATCCCTCCCTGACAAGCTAAGGATCTTTTCATGTTTCATTGCTTCCCACACAACAACTCAAAGGGAAAGCTGCATTTCTTCCATTAAAAAAAAAAAAAAAATCTACCCAACAGTTCATGAGTGAGTAGTGATTTTGTCATCTGTCTGACTTCACTCCACCCTCATCTTCCTGGAGGTACCAATTCAGCTCCATCCCTCATGCAGAAGTTCCCTGCCCACATCGGCTCCTTTAGTATCTCCTCTCCTGGGCCAAGCATCCATTCAGGCATTTCCCCAAACAAACAGAATTCTCTTCTCACGAAAAATTCTTTAAAAAATGTTTTTTTGTTACATGTAATTTTTAAAAGCTTTCACAAAACATACCCAGAATAGTTTTTAAATTACCCATATCACAAATCTTAACATGTTGGTATCTTTTGTTCCACTTGTCATTATATTATATAACTGGGCTCATTCTATATATATATTTATTTTGTATTCTGCTTAAAATTTTTATGCATTACATTATAGAAATTTGTCATTGCTGCCAGAATGTATCAGGAAAAAAAACAATTATAATATTTTTGCCATATTGGCTAGATGAGTTTGCTTAAAACTCTCCTTCTGGTTAGGCATTTGGGGTTCTATATTATTTTCCTAACCTGTTACAGTAAACACTTTCATCCTTTTTTTTTTTTTTGTAATGCTGAGCTTAGTAATTGCTAGGTACCCACTGTAATAAGTATTTCAACACATGAATCTTCTCCACTTTTTGCCATTATATTGGGATGGATCCTAGATGGGGAAATTGATGAGCTGAAGAACAAGGTCATGAGGTACCACTGAAGTGCTTCTAGAGGGATGGTGAGAGGCACAATCTCTTAAAGATTCTCTTTCTACAGACACTTCATGCAGCAGACTCTTAAGGAAGAGGTAATTAGAATTTGAATATTACTGTGGCAGTTGGGGGGCTGAGAGAGTGAGAGTTGATGTAGAGGCAGGAATGGGAGTCAGTGATATCTCTTAAAGGGAGCCGGGAGGACTCGGTGGCTAAGTTTGGGAGGTGGGAAGCGTTGAGGGTCAAAGGCAACGTCTCCTGCCAATCAGCCTAATGTAACACTGATTTTTTTTTTTTTTAATAAAAAAGAGACGATGGTTAAGGTGTGCAGATGTGCAGGAGAAATAATTTGGTATGGGACTTATTTCATTTGGATTATATGCCAATTTTTAGAAGCTGCGGGTGGAATCTAATAGGCTTGTGGAATCATTGTTCTCCGGCAGGGGGAACATCTGTTGTTCTTGCCAGTCTGACATTTGACGCTCCTTCGCAGGAGGAATTTTGGGGTGCCAGTCTGGTGTAGAAGGAGTCTCGTCCCGGAGCTGCATTCATTTACACCTGTTTTATTTTTATTTTTTTAAATTAAATTGCAGGTGTCTTTGGTTTGGTAAATGAATGTGGGGGGTGATGGCATATCCAAGTCGGCCTCAAGGACTGCCAGTGACATCCACTCCTTCTTCATCTGCTAATACCACTGGGAGGCTTGGTCTTCCACATTCTTCCTTCCTGTGGCTTCAATGTGCCTGGCACTACTCCGGGACTTCTAGGGGGGATCCGTGACCCAAGCCAGCTAACTGGAGACAATGAAGTTGATGCTTACTAGTCTCCAGGGGACAACCAAAAAAAATAAGGCTATTTCCACAGGGACACCAAGCTAAGGGGGATCGGTCTATAGATGGAGCTGTTGGTAATTATTTTGCTCCTCAGGCAATTGAACCAACACCAAGTAAATCTGGGTTAGTTCTAACGACCTGGTTCTGATTGGTATCCTAGGATTCAAGTACCTCGGTGTGTGCTTTTGGACTTTTAAGTCATTTGAGACATTACAATTCTCTTTAATCCTAAATTAGTTGAAATGGATTTTAATCACGCACAATCAAATAAATTCTTACTAATACAAAACCAAGAGGAGTCCTATAATAGTATGTTTTATATTTAATGGTTGACATAGAAGAAAGAAATGTCCGTGTTAGGTTCTGTATACAAATAAGAGTGATCAAAAGCATGGTTGTAGAAATTAAAACATGATTACAATTTGTAACTGCCCGAAATGGATAGCTAGACTAGCATAAATTTCAGCTTTGTTTTACATGCTTTGCTTCGTGTGTGAGTGTGTTTGTATGTGTACACATACAAGTGTCCTTGCCTTTGCATGTATGAGTAGAGGCCAGAGGTCGACCTGGGCCCTGGTCTTTGTAGCTAGGCCTGATACTCAGTGAACCGGATACACCTTTATCTCTGCCTCCCTAGCATTCAGATTTTTAGGTGGGACCCGGACATCCAAAGGCCAGAACCTCACTCTTGCACAGCGAGCACCCTACCCTCTGACCCACCTAACCCTCTGCCGGTTGCCTACCTTATGTTTCTTTTACGGGCTGGAGGATACACAGCAGGGTGCCGACACACGAATTTGTTTGAATTTTAGAATGCGCTTCACGTATCTGGAACCCACAGCTTCGTACTAGAACTTGGCCTTTCAGTTGACAGATTATTGAAGGATTATGATTCTTTTGTAGAGGGCCTTTTTAAACTCTATTTTATTTGGGGTTCCTGAAAGCCTCTCCCTTCCAATCCTCCAACCCTAAGCAGGAGAGAGGAGGTTAGTGGGAAGAGCAGGCGCAGACCCCTTTACTTCTCCCAGCTGTTTAGGGCCGATGGGCTCTTTTAGGGCTATGCCAATCTCCAACAGCATTCTCCTCCAAGCCTCTGCACCCAAGCGTTTCTCTCCATCTGTTTTGCTCCAAACTGTCTCTGGTTTCTTCAAACTGCCGCTCAACAACACACATCACCACCTCACACCATGCTTTCTCTTTCTGGGCTCTCATATTTATATCCTCAGAGCCCTAGACCACACCCCTCTCCTTGCCGTTCCCTGCAGTCAAAGGCCAGTCCCCGAAGGAGACAACCATCAGCTGTGGACAAACCAAAGCCCAACTAAAATCCCACACCTGGGATTAAAACAAAAAAGCATATTTACATAACATGAATGAGTTTTTAAAGAAACCCAAACTTCCATTGCATTCTTTTACTTAAAATGTGCACCAGCTGTCCACTTGTTGATCCAAGGAGTATCTGGGGGTCTGGTTGCCCCATCATATTGGCATGACTTTCAGAGAGTGATAACCCCTCATCTAGCAGTGAAGGCTTGACTGACCGTTCTGCTGTGACACTAGTAACAGATCACACGGAGAACTGATCAGATTTGCTTTTCCTTCCTTGAGTATTCATGAGTGGTTCATTTCTAGCCACCGCTGTGCCTGAGCCGTCTCTTTTGGTCTTAAATTGTCATTTCAGATGGCTTAATTAAGAATGTTTTTGCTTCATACCGTACCCTTGGGTCATTAAAAATTGCAATGGAAAATATGATAATGGGAAAATAAATTACTTAAATCTATTATTAATCTGAAGGTCTTAAATATGTATCATGGGATCTGTAAAACATCGTGCTGGAAAAAAATCTGAACAGAAGGAAATTCTTATTCTTCTACACCCTGCCCCATAAAAATTATATGTAGCTAGTAATTAATATTTCACAGATGTACAGCAACAAATGCTTAATTTTTTTCTGAACGTGTTACTTGATTTTACATAGTCAACATCTCTATCAGGAGCAGTACCTGATCACAACTATTTAGACCATCTGATTTCACAATTACCTTAAAACATGCCCTTCAAGAAGTCATTTTAATTAAGACATAATTGCTGCTTTCCAAAACAGCAATTGAAAGATCGGCCAGCCAAGGGGGGAGGGTGGTGGTGGCAATGACGCACGTTTGTAATCCCAGCATCCAAGAGGCAAAAACAGGAGGATCATGAGTTGGAGGCCTATTCATCAACAGTAGTAACAAATCCAGGAGTCACTGCTGTTTATTAGGACATGTGTACATCTGCGAGGTTGGATTTCATCTTTGCCAAGTTTCTGAACCAGAGAACACTATGATAAGCGAAAACACACATATGGTATGGAGGAGGTGGTTAAAGGATGAAGTTAACATTCTGGTGTTAATTCCCAGACATATGAACTAGCTGAGGTCACTGTAAAAGGGCGTGCGGGGTCCCCAGAGCTTCCTAGGCAAGAAAGCCTAGCCACAGGAATCCAGATCTGAGGGGCTGGGTGAGGAACCCAGGTTACCGGGTTAGCAACGGTCTAGGGTAGAGCAGGGAGCCCCCAAATTCCGCTCAACTCCGGCAGGGGCGGGGCTACCGGAGAGGCGTGGCCAGCTGCGGAGAGGGGCGGGGCGAGAGCGCCCGGGGGCGGGGCCAGGCGTCTCCGCCCGCCCGCCACTCAGCTGGGCTCGGGAGCGCGCGGCGCGGCACCGCCGGGCAGTGGAGGCGAGGCAGCGGCTAGACGCGAGCGCCGCAGGTGACCCGGGCGGGGAGCCCGGTGCTTGGGGCCGGCTGCGAAGCCGCGGGCTGGAGGCGCACCCCCGCACCCCGCTCGGCTGTCTCCCAGCCTAGGCGCCGGGCGGAGGGGACGCGGCGAGCCCCGAGACGCGCGAGGCCCCGGGACGGCCGGCGGCGCTCGCGGCCCTCGGCATGTTCGGCGAGGCGAGGCTCTTCCTCCCGCCCGTGGGCTGAGGCGGCGACCCGAGCGAGATGCACCTGCCGGGCTCGGCTTAGAGGAGCGTCCCGGCCGCCCAGCGGGAGAGCTTTCGTCCCCCGGCCCCGGCGGCGACCCGCGGGGCCCGGGCCGCAGCGACGGGTGGGCGCCCGGACATGGCGGCCCGGAGCGCCCCGAGCTGCCACCTGCGGCTCGAGTGGGTGTACGGCTACCGGGGCCACCAGTGCCGCAACAACCTCTACTACACGGCGGCCAAGGAGATCGTGTACTTCGTGGCGGGGGTCGGAGTAGTGTACAGCCCGCGCGAGCACCGGCAGAAGTTCTACCGCGGCCACAGCGACGACATCATCAGGTACGGGCTCGGGGGCGGGGGCGGGCGCTGTCACCCCCGCCGAGCGCGCTCGGAGTTTGCACCCGCCTGTCCTTCTGCAAGTCGTGGCGGCTCCCGCAGAGGAGCGTCGCCCAGGGAAGCAGTGTGCGTCTCCCCGGTCCCGAGCCCACCCGCCTCAGCGCTCCGCTTTCCGCATCTTCCTCCTCCAGGGGAGCCTCCTGCGGATGGAAAGGACGCCCTGCAGGTCCTTCGCGTGAATGGCCTTGTGACCTTTCCCATTCCATCAAAATCGGGAGGCTTGTCGACGGGTCGTTTTTCTCTTTTAGACCCCCGTGATTGATTTCCTGTCAAAAAGAACGCTTATAGGGCCAGGGGTAGGAAATATTTAAGAGAAGGCGAACCCAAGCTCCGCAAAGCAGAGGCTGGATTTGGGGAACGCGTCACACAGCGTCCAGGAGGGTACTCAACTCTTGGCCGTAGTTAGTAGTTGAGGTTTCACTACCAGCAATTATCAGTAGCGAGCAAAGGAACTCAGGTGTTACTCTAGAGGCAATTCACTGGAGGTTAAAATACACACACTGGAAGACAATTTGAGGGTATGTCTTATTTGAGAAATAACCCCACACTGATTTCCAGTTCTGTTGTTTATCTTCATCAAAATAATGTTTTCTTTCCTATTTGTAGTTTTCAACCACAAGGTGTATGTTTTTTGCTCTTTATTGATCTGCACCTTAACGTTGGTCGTGATGTTTACATTTCTTTGATAAGAAGTATGTATAAAGGGTAATTTTCAACATCTCAGAAGAACTTTTGAGTTAAAGTTGGGAGCGTTAGAATTGATTATTCCTCAAGCACATTTTGTCTTCCATCACAATGAATGTATTACAGAAAATTTTGGCAGTGTGTTTGTGCTGGTGCTTCTGAATTCTTGACACAGGTTCGGTGATTAGGTTTGATTTTATTCCATCATGGATGTTTCAAAAGATTCAAATTAGGTACTACCTATCCGTATCGTGGTTTGATGCCTCAGGAGCAAAAAGCTCTGGTGCCGAAACTCCAGGAAGTTTGTTATGTTAGCTCTCTGCACATACATATGGGGAATAAAACTGATGAAAACGCTTTCATTATTAAGGCCACTGTCATCACATTGTTTTCTTCTGTCCATCACATTTATGAATGCCGTGTCTTCTGCTGTGAAATAACTGAGCAATTATTGGGATGATTTCTGTGCTTACAGGTCAAGCACTGAATTGAAAAATAAAGACAGGCTTTCATGTTTGACCATTTTTGTTCCACAAGAATAATCTGTCATTACTATCTGAAATAAAATTTCTAAAGCTCTTTGATTTCTCAGTTATATTCTTTGTCTTGTATTAAATTTGTGCCACAATCCTTACTACACCGATGGTTCAGATTTTACCGTCCAGGACAACTTTCCAGATCTTTTTAAGTTGTCATAAATTATATAAGAATGTATCATTTGCAGCAAATCACAGACATGTAGAGTACGTTTGTCGTTTTGAAGTTTTTGGCGATACATGTATGAGTTGCACAACTCGTGCAGAAGGCAAAAGTATGACTTTCTTTACCGTTTACTGAAGTGAAATATAAAAGCCGCAGTCAGTGAAGCTCAGTGATCCAGCGCTTAACATGAGTGAGGCCCCGAGTTCAAGCTGCAGTAGGACCAAAGGATAAAAGCTTCCAGCAGTGTGACTTCCAGCACAGCCTCTAGTCCTAGCAGAATGAAGCTATACCCTTGTCTCCCTCACATAAAGCACACCAGGACTTGGAAAGACTGAAATAATGTGGCTCTCACTGCAGCTGCACCTAGCATCCTTCACCCTTGCACCTCTTACTGTTTTTAGCCGAATAAGATCTGGAGGGAGGCTGTTACTCAGGGCTACTTCATGGAGTCCTGTAAAGCTAGAGACCCAGTCCATGGAGAAGGACAGACGTGACAGGATTGGTGGGAAGTAAAAATGAGGGTGAATAGTGAGATCAGTGATTACTATCACTTATGTTCAAGCTAGTGATTTTGGATGTACACCAGGTCTGAAGCCCTGATACCACAACAGAAATTCCTAATTTGAGAAGAATAAAATTGCTTCTCAGATTCCTCTCCAAAAACCACAATCTAGAAAACCTTCACTCTGGTGTCTAATAAACAAGTGAATGATAATAAAAGCCTCCACCATGCCTTTGGGACTGTACAATCTCAAATTTTCATATCTGCTGAAAATTTACTTGTGATTTGTTGGTGAAATGTAATGAGGCTAAGACTGTTCTAAAGTGAACCAGAAACTGTCACTTGGTTTTAATACTGTAAGTGCTGTGTTGGCTGTAAATTTTGACAAGTCTGTTATTTGTTTGATGTTTCTATAATCTTAATGTCATCTAAGATGGCTCAAGGCGGTTCTGTATGACATCACATCATTTTATTACATTGTTTATAGTTGTCTGCCTTCTTTTGCCCTTATCTGTGTGTATTATACTTCTCCAGTCATTTATCCTTTGCAAGTATTTATTTCGGAAACTTGTTGATACTTGGAAGTGAACTTCTATGTAACAACAACACAGGACTTTTTCTCTTCCTTGTGTGTGCACACGCCTGTGTATATGTGTTTCAAGTTCTGTTGTTGCAGTTTCTCTATTAGCTATTTGCAATGGTTTTTAGACAGTTGTTAGTTCTGTTCTTAGCATAAGAAGCTTATCAATGGCCTGGTTTGTATTTTGAAACTTTTGATAATTAGTTTCCCCAGAGGATTTGATAGTCTTTATATTTTTCTTGTCATTTATTGCCCATCAACATTTACTTTCCAAAGTAGCAGATATTGTAGAAATTTTCCAAATCATGTGTACAGGAAGGGCCACGGATGGGATATAGCTAACGATGTGTTTTCACATTAGACTCTGGTTTGCTCAGTTGTCCACATTTTATAGATGTACAACTTGAAATATTTTAAAACTAATTCCATCTGTTCTTTCAAAAGACTATTTCTCTCTATTTTTCTTAAAGAATTAACTCTTCTGGGAAACAGTACTCTCATATGTCATGCTCTTGTGTTGTCATAGAATATCTGAAAGTAGTTTTACTACTTTTATTCCCCACCCATCACATTTACCTTTGGTTCTGTTTTGCTATAGCCATTGATTTAGACATTGCCAAATCAAGTGGCTAGTAATCAGTCCACACTTTTTTGAATTTTTGTCATCACTTGACACATTTGATCTTGCCCCTGTTAAGATGCTTTTTAAAAATTTAAAACCAAAAATTGTACATATGTGTATCTATTGTATAATGTTTAAATTTGTGTAAAAATACTTTGTGTCCTTTAATTTAATATTTATTGTTTCTTTTGTCTTAATGTTTCAGGGAAAACATTGAAAAAATCCTTCTAGTTTTATGATGTACAGAGCACATTCATTAACTGTAGCCATCCCATTGTGTAATAGAGCACCAGAGTCCTTATTCCTAGGACTTAGGACTTGCTGATCATCTTTTTCCTATCCCTCTTTTCTGCCTTTTTTTTCCTAGTCTTTTGTAACTACCATTCTATTATCAAGTATGAGATCAATAAAAAACAATTCCATATATAGGTGAGATCTCGTAGTTTGTTTTATTTCAATTAACAGTGATCTCAGGTTCCATCCATGTTGTTAAAAGTGGATAGGATTTTGTTCTTTTTATAGCTGCATAGTATTTTTTATATTAATTACAGTTTATTCACTTTGTATCCCATTCATACCCTCCCTCCCTCATCTCCTCCTATCCCCTCTCCAAGTCCACTGATAGGGGAGGTCCTCCTCCCCTTCCATCTGACCGTAGCTTATCAGATCTCATCAGGACTGGCTGCATTGTCTACTCTGTGGCCTGGTAAGGCTGCTACCCCAATGGGGGGGGGGGAGGGAGTCAAAGAGCCAGCCACTGAGTTCATGTCAGAGACAGTCCCTATTCCCCTTATTAGGACACCCACTTGGAGACTGAGCTGCCATGGGCTACATCTGAGCAGGGGTTTTAGGTTATGTGCACAAATGGTCCTTGGTTGGAGTATCAGTCTCAGAGAAGACGCCTGGGCCCAGATTTTTTGGGTCTGTTGCTCTCCTTGTGGAGCTCCTGTCCTCTCCAGGTCTTACTAACTCCCGCTTCTTTCATAAAATTCCCTACACTCTGCCCAAAGTTTGGTTATGAGTCTTAGCATCTGCTAGGTAGAGACTTTCAGATGCCCTCTGTGGTAGGCTCCTGTCCTATTACTTGTTTTCTCCTACATCTAATGTCCATCCCATTTGTTTTTCTGAGTGAGGATTGATCATCTTACCCCGGGTCCTCTTTCTTGTTTATCTTCTTTAGGTGTATAGATTTCATTATGTTTATCATATCTTATAGGTCTATATAAGTGAGTATATACCATGTGTGTCTTTCTCCTTTTGGGATACTTCACTCAGAATGATCTTTTCTAGATCCCACCATTTGCCTGCAAATTTCATGATTTCCTTGTTTTTAATTGCTGAGTAGTATTTCATTGTGTAAATGTACCACAATTTCTATATCCATTCCTCCATTGAGGGACATCTGGGTTGTTTCCAGGTTCTGGGTATTACGAATAAAGCTGCTATGAACATGGTTGAGCAAATGTCCTTGTTGTATACTTGAGCATCTTTTGGATCTATGCCTAGGAGTGGTATAGCTGGATCTTGAGGAAGCGCTATTCCTAATTGTGGCAGATTGATTTCCAAAGTGGTTGTACCAGTTTACATTTCCACCAGCAATGGAGGAGGGTTCCCCTTTCTCCACAGCCTCTCCAGCATGCGTTATCTCTTGAGTTTTTTATCTTAGCCATTCTGATGGTTGTAAGGTGAAATCTCAGGGTCGTTTTGATTTGCATTTCCCGAATGACTAAGGACGTTGAACATTTCTTTAAGTGTTTCTCTACAGTTCAGTATTCCTTAATTGAGAATTCTCTGTTTAGCTCTGTACCCCATTTTTTAATTGGATTACTTGATTTGTTGCTTTTTAACTTCTTTAGTTCTTTATATATTCTGGATATTAGCCCTCTGTCAGATATAGGGTTGGTGAAAATCCTTTCCTGGTCTGTAGGCCGTTGTTTTGTTCTGACAAGAGTGTCCTTTGCTTTACAGAAGCTTTTCAGTTTCGTGAGGTTTTATTTATTGATTGTTGTTGATCTTAGAGCCTGTGCTGTTGGTGTTCTGTTCAGGAAGTTTGTCTCCTGTGCCAATGAGTTCTAGGCTCTTCCCCACTTTTTCTTCCAACTGATTTAGTCTGGGTTATATGTTGAGGTCTTTGATCCACTTGGACTTTAGTTTTGTGCAGGGTGATAAGTATGGATCTATTTGCATTTTTCTACATATAGACATCCAGTTAGACCAGCACCATTTGTTGAAGATGCTGTCTTTTTCCATTGAATGGTTTTGGCTTCTTTGTAAAAAATCAAGTATCTGTAGGTGTGTGGGTTTATTTCTGAGTCTTCTATTTGATTTCATTGATCCACCATTCTGTTTCTATGCCAGTACCATGCAGTTTTTATTACTATTGCTCTGTAGTACAGCTTGAGATCAGGGATGGAGAGACCTCCACTCCAGATGATCTGTTGTTGTACAGGATCGTTTTGGCAATTCTGGATTTTTTTGTTTTTCCATATGAAATTGAGAATTTTTCTTTCAAGGTCTGTAAAGAATTGAGTTGGTATTTTGATGGGAATTGCATTAAATCTGTAGATTGCTTTTGGCAGGATGGCCATTTTCACTATGTTAATCCTACTGATCTATGAGCATGGGAGATCTTTCCATCTTCCAATACCTTCTTCAATTTCTTTCTTCAGAGACTTGAAGGTTTTTTTTGAACAGGTCTTTCACTTGCTTGGTTAGGGTCACACAAAGGTACTTTACGTTATTAGTGGCTATTGTGAAGGGTGTTGTTTCCCTCATTTCTTTCTAGGCCCTTTTGTCTTGGGTATACAGGAGGGCTACTGATTTTTTTGAGTTAATTTTGCATCCAGCCACTTTGCTGAAAGTGTTTATCAGCTGGAGGAGTTCTCTGGTTGAATTTTTGGGGTCTCTCATGTATACTATCATATCATCTGCAAATAATGATAATTTGACTTCTTCCTTTCCAATTTGTATTCCCTTGATCTCCTTTAGTTGTCTTATTGCTCTAGCTAGAACTTCAAGTACTATGTTGAAGAGATACAGAGAGAGTTTGCAGCCTTGCCTTGTCCCTGATTTCAGTGGGATTGATTTAACTTTCTCTTCGTTTAGCTTGATGTTGGCTATAGGCTTGCTGTATATTGTCTTTACTATGTTTAGGTATGTGCCTCGTATCCCTGATGTCTCCAAAACTTTAAACATGAATGGGTTTTTGGTCAAATGCTTTTTCAGCATCTAAGGAGATGATCATGTGGTTTTTCTCCTTTAGTTTGTTTATATGGTAGATTACATGGATGGATTTCCATATATTGAACCACCCCTGCATGCCTGGGATGAAGCCTACTTGGTCATAGTGGATGATATCTTTTATGTGTTCTTGGATTTAGTTTGCAAGTATATTATTGAGTATTTTTGCATCAATGTTCATAAGAGAGATAAATCTGAAGTTCTCTTTTTTATTGCATCTTTGGTTTAGATATCAAGGTGACTGCGGCTTCATAGAATGAGTTTGGTAATATTCCTTCTGTTTTTATTTTGTGGAGTTAGCTCCTCCTTGAAGGTCTGGTAGAATTCTGTGCTGAAACCATCTGGCCCTAGGCTTTTTTTGGAAAGGAGACTTTTGATGACTGCTTCTATTTCCTTGGGGGATATAGGACTATTCAATTTATTTGCCTGATCTTGATTTAATTTTGTTAAATGGAATCTATCAAGAAAATTGTCCATTTCATTTAGATTTTTTTTGTGGCATATAGGCTTTTGTAGTAAGACCTAATGATTGTTTGGATTTCCTCAATGTCTGTTATTATGTCCCTTTTTTTGTTTTTGATTTTGCTGATTTGGATAGTTTCTCTCTGCCTTTTAGTTAGTTTGGCTAAGAGTTTGTCTATCTTGTTGATTTTCTCAAAGAACCAGCTCTTGGTTCATTGATTCTTTGAATTGCTTTATTTGTTTCTAATTTATTGATTTCAGCCCTGAGTTTGATTATTTCCAGCTGTCTACTCCTCTTGGGTGTGTCTGCTTCTCTTTTTTTTTCTAGTGCTTTCAGGTGAGCCGTTAAGATGCTTATATGAGATGTTGCAAATTTCTTCTTGAAGGCACTTAGTGCTGTAATAATTTTCCTCTTAGCACTGCTTTCATTGTGTCCCGTAAGTTTGGGTTATGTTCTGCCTTCATTTTCATTGAATTCTAGAAAGTCTTTAATTTCTTCATTTATTTCTTCCCTAACCCAGCTGTCATTGAATATCGAATTGTTCAGTTTCCAGGTGTGTGTAGGCTTTTTGCTCTTTCTGTTGTTGTTGAGGTCTAGCTTTAGTCTGTGGTGGTCAGATGGGGTACAAGGGATTATTTCAATATTCTTGTATCTGTTGAGGTTCGCTTTGTGACCAACTATATGGTCTACTTTGGAAAAGGTTCCATGAGGTGCTGAAAAGAAGGTGTACTCTTTTGAATTTGGGTGAAAAATTCTGTAGACATCTATTAGGTCCATTTGATTTAGGACCTCTGTAAGTGCCATTATTTCCCTATTTAGTTTCTGTCTGGATGATCTGTCCCTTGGTGAGAGTGAAGTGTTGAAGTCTCCCACTATTAAGATGTTGGGGTTGATGTGTGATTTAAGCTTTAATAATGTTTCATTTACAAATGTAGGTGCTCTAATATTTGGGACATAGATGTTTAGAATTGTGATGTCCTCCTGGTGGAGTTTTCCTTTGATGAGCATGAAGTATATTCTCTCCTCATCTTTTTTCATGAATTTTGGTTGAAAGTCTATTTTATTATATATTAGGATAGCTACCCCAGCTTCTTTTCTGAGTCTGTTTGCTTGAAAAACATTTTTCCAGCCCTTTACTCTGAGGTAGTGTTTTTTTTTAGTTGCAGAGGTGTGTTTCTTGGATGAAGCAGAATGTTGGATTCTGTTTCTGCAACCATTCTGTTAATCTGTGTCTTTTTATTGGAGAGTTGAGTCCATTGATGTTGATAGATAATAGTGACCAATGAATATTAGTTTTTTGGTTTTGTTATTTATTGTGGAGTTGGTAGTGTTACTGTGTTTCATTGCTTGTTTTCTTTTTAAATTTTTTTTGTTGGTAAGTTATCTATATCCTGTGTTTTCTTGGGTGTAGTTGTTTTCATTGGATTAGAGTTTTCCTTCTAGTATCTTCTGATCTTCTGTAGGGCTGGGTTGCTGTGTAGATATTGTTTAAGTTTAGTTTTGTTACGGAATATTTTGTTTTCACCATCTATGTTGATTGAAAGCTTTTCAGGGTATAGTAGTCTGTGGTGTCTTAAATTCTGCTTGACATCTCCCTAGGCGCTTCTGGCTTTTATAGTTTCTGATGAGAAGTCCAGTGTGATTCTGCTAGGTCTACCTTGATATGTTACTTGGCCTTTTCCCCTTGCTGCTTTTAATATTTTTTTTTCTTTGTTCTGTTTTTGACTATGATGTGACGTGAGGAGTTTCTTTTCTGGTCTAGTCTATTTGGTGTTCTGTAGGCCTCTTGTATGTTTATGGACATCTCTTTAAGTTGGGAAAATTTTCTGTGATTTTCTTGAAAATATTTTCTGGACCTTGGAGCCTGGACTCTTCTTTTTTATCCATTCCTATTATTCTTAGATTTTATCTTTTCATGGTGTCCTTGATTTCTTGGATGTTTGTGTTTGGTACTTTACTGATTTTACTTTTTCTTTGAGAGATGTATCAATTTCTGCAAGTGTATCTTCAGCACTCTCTTCCATGTCTTGTATTCTATTGGTGATGCTTACTTTTGTGGTTCCTGATCCTTTCTCTAAGTTCTCCAGCTTCAGGGTTTTCTCTGTGTGTTCTTTATTGATTCTAATTCTGTTTTCATGCCTTGCACCATTTCCTTCATCAGTTTGAATGTGGATTCATGTCTTTCCATGATGATTTGTTCTTTTCCTCTCTATATGCCACTGATTTTGCCTCTACTTGTGCCTCTATTTGTTTGGCTGTATTTGCCTGTATTTCTTTGAGAGCTTTGTTCATTTCCCCTTTATTTGCCTCCATTTGTGTGTCTATTTCTTTGAGAGATTTGTTTGTTTCTTCTTTACGTGCCTTTAATAACTGGATAAGCATAGCTTTAAAATAATTTTCCTGTGTTTTTGATGAATATCCATTAATTTGGGGGGTTGCTGGTGAAGCCATGATGTCCAGATTTTTGTTGGATGTTGTTCCTACGCCAACCTATGGTCATCTGCTTATCCATATCCTTCGCTGTTTTTTCTTGTAGTCTGTGCTTCGGACTGGGTCGTCTTTCTCTGGCATCTGGAGTATTCTTCAGGAAGATGAGAGAGGTCCAGTGGTCTGACAGAGTGTGTTTGTGTTTCAGCTGTACCTAAGGGAGGACAGTTGCAGTGCGGGCAAACAAGCATAGGGGTGTACATGGAAATGTGCCTTGAAGAACAGGGTGCTAGAGAGTGTAGATGCCTGGAATGTGGGGCAGGGGAGGGGTGCAGGCGCAGGAGGGGGTGCTGGTGCTGGCACTGTTCGCTGGCGCAGTGTGTGTGCGCAGGTTCCCTTAATACCTCAGGGGCCTACAGGTCTGTCATACTCTCCTTCTGATATTCAGATCTGTCTGGGCTCCAGGAATTGTTTGCCCAGCCTCCACTGGTAGACCCACAGAACAGGGGCTTCAGTGTTGAGAAAGCTGTCCCAAGGATCCCTATGTTGCCCACAGTGGTGCTATGGGTAGGAGGGATCCGATGTCTGGATGCTTCTGTAGAGGGACCCTGGATCTGGGCTCTGCATGCACTCACTTGAAGGCGCACTCACCTCTTTAGTAGGCCTAATCAGAAAGCACAGGGGTTCCCTCTGTTCTATACTCTCAGATTTGGGCCTCCCGGGGCAAATGCCAGTGTAGGAGATCCATCAGCCCAGTGGTGCTGCAGCCACAGAACTGGGAGGCTGGTGTAGGGTTCACTGGGTGTCCAGCCTCCGCAGCAGAACTGGGGAGCCGCTGGTACAGATGCCTGCTGGGAGGCACTGGGGAGTCTGTACAGCTGCCCACGGACCTTGGTGACCTGGTGGCCCATACAGCCAGCTGCCTGCCACTGAAGGACTGGGAGGCCAGTGCAGTTTCTGGCTAGGAAGCCCTGCAGGGACCGTACAGATGCTCATGGATCTGGGACCTGGGAGGCTGGTACAGCTGGCACTCTGCCACTGAGGAGCTGGGAGGCCTGCCTTCTCTGTCTCAGATACCGAGCAGGGAGTTCAGTGCTAGGAGCAGTGGGCACTGTGGGCCGCCTCCATTGAGGAGGTAGGCCGGACAAGGGAGAGTGCAGGGGGATTGAATATTTGCCACTCTCAGTCCCAGAGAACTCCCCAGGTGACCTGGATCCAAATGGTCTCAGCTCACAGATTGTCCCCTCTTGCCCAGGAAGCCTCAGTGTCAGTGTTCTGGCTTCAGCTGCCCCTCCACTCACTGATTTCAGAGTTTCAGATATTCTGCCCCACAGATAAAGTGCCAACTGGTCACCGCTATCTTGGATCCCCAGCTGAATAGTATTTTATTGGTGTGTGTGTGTGTTTGTGTGTGTGTGTGTGTGAGAGAGAGAGAGAGAGAGGAGCAGAACTATTAAGAACATTTTAAGTAGATGTTCAGATAGGATGGAAGGGAAGCCTCACTATTAGGATGATACTTTAGAGACTGGGGGTGGGGTGGGGAGCTGTGCTGTGTAGAAATCTGAGTAAAGGATAGAATAGCAAAGGGAGTGTTCTGTATAGAAGGTCTAAAGTAGAAGTCCTAATGAATTTGATGAACAGTGAGAGAATTTGTGTGGCTGGAGTAGCATGGACTTAGGTTCAATGAGGTAAAGATTAGATGAAGCAGATTTTGTAGGACCTTGCTGAGAGAGTTTTGGCTTTCTCTCTGAGGAAGTTGTTTTAACAGTTGTGGTTTGAATTAGAATGGTCCCCATAGGCTTGTTGATTTGCATGCTTAGTCATCAGGGAGTAGCACTACTTGAGAGGAATAAGAGGTTTGGCCTAGGAGTAGGTGTGGCCTTGTTAGAGGAAGTGTGTCACAGGGGTTGGGCTTTGAGGTTTCAAAAGCTCAAGCCAGGCCCAGTGCCTCTTTTTTCATGCTGCCTTTGGATCTAGATGTAGAATTCTTAGCTACTTCTCCAGCACCATGTCCATCTGTGTGCTACCATGCTCCCCACCCTGCTGATAATGAATTAAACCTCTGAATCTGTAAGCAAGCCCCAATTAAATATTTTCTTTTATAAAAGTTGCCATGGTCATAGTGTCTCTTTACAGCAATAGAACACTGACTAAGACATCAATTTAATGAAGTTATTGGCTTGGAGAATAACAAAATCACAATGGTTTCTATCTCTATTAAGAGTATACTGGAGAAGAGGGGCAAGAGGAAAGTAGGGAAACCACTGAGGGGAGCTATTGCAGTTTTTCATTCCAGAAGTGTCAGTGGTTTGGACCAGTCGAGATATTGAGAGGAGTAACAGTGAAAACAATGAGAAAAAAAAAAATTCTGAGTATATTTTAATGATGGAACAGCATGATTGATTAATAAATCAGATGTAAATTATGAGAGAAAAGGAAGACAATAATGATCATAAAATCTTGATCAGAACATCAGGAGAATTGGAGTTAGCAGTTACTTAGTTGAGAAAGATTGTGAGAAATATTTTCTCTTGTGGAGAACTGGAAAAATGAGAAGCCCTGTGTTAGAAGAGTTCGATTTGAGATTCCACAGACACAAGTAAATGGGATTTGGAATCATACAGCTGGACACGTATGTCTGTAACTCATGGAAACAGTTTGGTATGGCTAGTATAAATTGAGTGTTATCAGCATTTAAGTAGTAAATCCGTGACTCCCAATAAAGTTAGCAGGTTAGCAAGTATAGACAGAAAGTGGATCTGAAACTGGATTTCTGTTGTGCTTCAATATTCAAATGCAGGGAGGTGAAGAATGAAATAACAAAATTGTGGCCAGAGAAGCAGAAGGACTAGTACGGGGTATGGAGACATCAGATATGACCAAGCCTGCTTCCCATTAATCAAGATGTTAGGTGTCTGTGGTTATTATATTATAGTTATAAGACCTGCCCAGGAGAGCATTATGGTCAAATGGTCAGGGGAAAGGAGGTCCAGAAAAAAGTCAAAATGGGCTATTATGAATACATAAAACTAGCACCCTTTAAGATATTCCAGCAGGTTCTATTTTACTTTGTTATTTAAAGCAAAGAACCAAACAATGGCATGTGGCTGGCAGCCCTAGATTCTTACTACTTACAGTGTGGTCTTCAGATTGGTGATGGGAACATTACCTGAAAACTTATGAAAAAGTACAGATTTATTTTTTCTCTGTGGCTTTCGAGACAGGGTTTCTCCGTGTGGTCCTGGCTGGCCTGGCCTCGCTCGAAATACATGTTCTTCTGCTTCCCACTGTGAGTCAGCTTTCCATAGTTGTAACACCGCATCTGAGAAAGAAATTTTAAAGGAGGAAATCAGTATTTTTGCTTATGGTTTTTAGAGGTTTAAGTTGGAGTTTGGATGGTCTTTTGTTGCCTGGGGCCTGAGGCAGGGCCGAATATCATGGTGCAATGTAAATGGCAGAAGAGGCTCTCACTTCAGGCCATCCAGGAAGCAGGTAGCCGGGGAGAAGAGGACAACAGAAGGAAGGGGAGAATGAGCAATGGCAAGAACAGGAAAGGAGAGAGGAGAGAGGGAAAAATAATGTGGACATTGCATTGGTGAACTTTTTAAAAACTCTTTTATTTACATTTTTATATGTCTTTCTCCCTACTCCACCCCATTCCTTCTAACACCCCAAAACCAGGCAGGAGAGAGAAAGGGTTAGTGGGAGAGGGCGCAAAGTTCTCTTAGCTGCTTCCTGCTGGTTAGAGTTGTTGGGTTCCTTGGAGCCAGTCCAATTCTGGTTTCAGGAGATCTCCAACTTCTTGTCTCTCTGCATCAACAGCAACCAGGAGCCACAGGGGGAAGCAGCAGGAGCCTTCTTCTTCCTCAGAGCTCTGGCATTTATTCCCTCTCCAGAGTCCTCAGATTTAAACTCTCTGCAGTTGGCAAAAAGCTCCTCTCAGAACCGGCATGAGGCAAATAGTCTGCTGCTGTGGACCCTGTGAATCAGTCCCACCCCACACCTGGGATTAAAGCATTGTTTATATCCACCCTATTGTGTGCCAGCTTCACTTCCCACCTAAAGACGGCCTTCATTTGTTCTTGAATTGAATCTGTCCTTGCGTCCTTTGCGAGTACTTGGTCAGGGTCTACAATACTGTACTCCACTGCCCTTAGTGTGGAGGGTTGTATTTCCTACTCACACCAGTACGCGGCTGGGCACGGTAGCAGCACAGGTAGTCTTTGCTAAGTATGCGTCTTGTAGGATTTAACTTAGCCACCAGGGATATAACCAGGCCTGACTGCTCCGTGGTTATCATCATAGGTGGTATAGTTCATCAGGGAGCAGGATAGAATTCCAACCCAGGGTAGAAAGAATAAGACTAATTTTATAGCATAGGTGACTAGCATTAGAGGCCACAGTTGGTTGAGTGAGACTTTGCTGGTTGTTAGTTAACTAATGGACAATGTATTTAACACATAAAACATGAGACCTGGGAGCAGAAATCTTACCTGAAACTTGGGTGCTAGATTGAGAAGCTAAGCCTTTACAAAAGGTAGTTTTGATAGCTATATTTTTAAAAGACTATATAGAAGTTTGAAATTGACATAATAGAGATTATGAAAGGTCTTTAAAGTTCTCAGAGTTTTATTGCTATTTTAAGTTAGTAATACTTATTATAGAAAACTTAAAGCCACAGGAAAATATTTACCCACAATCTTGCAATCTGGGAATATTGCTATATTGTTTTTTAGATTATTCACTTGTGAGCTTTTTTAGTATATGCAGTCTTGAGCAGTTGAGGTTACACTGTATGTAAAATATAGATTATGTTTTTCCTTAATATTATAACAGAAGCTTTTCTTAATGTTACAAAAAATTCCTATGCTTTTAAGTGATGTTAAAGTTTTTTTTTTTTTTCTGTTATAAAGGATGGGATGAGAGCATGTTCATAAGTTTGAGGATTAATTTATTCAAAATTTCTTTTTAACTTTAGTGGTTTCTGTGGAAATTCAGTTAGCAAATATTGATTGAATAACAACAATCAGTGGACTAATCATTGCTTTAGGTGCTTAGGGTTATGAGTGAATAAAAGAATGTTCACAAAGTTTCTGCCCTATTGGTTGGCATATAGATTTTAATGGAAAGTACAAAATCAAACATATACAATAGTAGCTCTAGATAGTTGATAATTTCTGTAAATGCCTCTAGGGTAATGAATAGGATATATTGAAATGTGAGTAGTTAGAGAGAGCTTCTTAGTACACGATACCTTTGACCTAAAGGATGAATGAGGCAAAGATTTTGGAGATAATTCTAGACAAAAACTTAAAGCACAATAATCTTGACCTTTTTATGGGACATAAAGGAGTAGGTGGCTAGGGTGAACAAGAGGGAAAATAGAAGATTAAGGCTTGAGAACATGCCAGATGGGATTTTATTCTAGATCAAGGGGAAGCTATTGGAGAGTTTTCACTAAGTGGAAAGTAATGACAGATTTATGTTGTTCTAAAAGATTACTCTGGGGTCATTGAAATGGCTCAGCAGGTAAAGGTGCTTGCCATATAAGCCTGATGACCTGAGTTTGAGCCCCAAAAGTCATGTAAAACTAGAAGTGTTGAAAAGACTCCACAAAGTTGTCCTCTGATCTTCATATATACTCTGTTGCAGGCCCTACTCCCAGTAAAAAATAATAAATGAAATGTTTTTCTTTAAAAAATTATTCTGGCTGTATTGAGGAAACTCTAAAAGGGAACAATAAAGAAAAGGAGGTGGGTGCCATCCTACTAAAAGCAATCTACAGATTCAAGTACCTCCAACCAAAATATCAGGACCTTTCTTCACAGACAGAAAAGAAAAATCTCACAAGTTGTGAAGAGGCACAAAAGACCAAGAGTGGCCAAAGCAGTCCTAAACAAAAAGAATATTGCAGGAGGCATCACTGTGCCTAGTTTTAAATTGTATTACAGAGCCATACAGAGTAATAAAAACATCATTTTTCTGGCACAAAAACAGAGAAATTGGTCAGCATAATAACCATGGCTATTGGATCTTTGACAGAGATGCCAAAAAACAAAACAAACAAACAAAACACAAAACAAAACAAAGCAAAACAAAACAACCCACATCAGAGGAAAGACAACATGTTCAACTAGTGGTACTGGGAAACCTGGATTTCAACATTCAGAAAAATGAAACTACATCCTTCCCTCTTATCTTCACAAACCACAACTTAAAATGGATAAATTGCCGGCTCTGCATCTGACAGGGAATTAATATCTAGAATATACAGAAAACTAAACATCAACAAAACTAATCACCAAGAAAACAAACAACCCAGTTTTTAAAATGGGCTGTGGAATAGAACCGAATATTTTATAAAAAAAAAAAAAAAAGACATACAAATGGCTAGTAAACACTTTTTAAAATATTCAGCATCTTTAGCCCTCAGTGAAATATAGAGTAAAACTATTTTAAGCTTCCAGTACCATGCATGGTTTCCCTCTTATTTTGTAGACCTTATGTTAGTTATTGCCAACATATGTGTGCCTCTATTGCCGTGCTGATCATTGTGGTTCATAGCTGTCATAGCTGGGTAGGACTATTGGTTGCTTCCCTCTCTTGGAAACTTGATGGTGCCTCCTTCTGGTACCAGGAAGAAGGCTTTCAGATCAGATCCAGCTTAGATCCTTTGGGTCCTGTCAAAAGCACATGGTATCATTAGCAGAAGGGACTTACCTTTCACCTCTAGGAGGCAACCAAGGGCAACAGCAATAGGCTATAATGTTTTGAGAATCTCTTGGACATCTCTGACCAACAACTCAAAAGGAGGCTTCTATCTCAGAGAGGATGTATGTATGGAGTCTTATCAACATGGCTCTCTAAACAAAACCTGAACAAGAATGACATCAGTGATCATGCTAAATGGAAGGGGGATGACCTGCAAGGACTCTATCCTAGATTGAGAACTATGGAGACTGGGGAATGCTGAGAGTGGAAGAAATTATTTTCTCCAGGGAAGAACCTCCCAACTGGTCATCCTATACCAAGTGTTCAGCCCTGAGATCATATATATATATATATATATATGACATTATATATAGACCAAGAAGGTTGCATTTATGTATTTAGTAATATATTTAATAACAATTAAAAAGAGGTCATAAATTTGAGAGATAACAAGGAGGAACTGGAAGAAGGAAAGGAAAGGGAAGAAAATGATTTATTTACATTATAATTTAGAAGATAAAATAATTTAAGAACTACTTTAAGTTTTCATATTATCTCAACCAGAATGGCTAAGATTTTAAAAAGTAGAAGAAAAAGAAAACAAATCCTGGTGTAGGTGTGTCAAAAAGGGAAACAGTTTTACACTGTTACATAGTGCTAGACCCTGCTTGCTACAACATCGACCTTCCAGACTAGATGTGTCCAGTGATAGACACCATGATCATTGCAACTGTTATAAAGGAAAGCATTAACTGAGGCTTGCTTGCAGTTTTAGAAGGTTAGTCCTTTGTCATCAAGGTGGGAGCATGGTGGCATGTAGGCAGACATGATCCTAGAGAAGTAACAGAGTTCTGCATCTGGATCCACAGGTTGCAGGATGGGAGAGAGCCTCTGGGCTTGGGCTTCTGAAACCTCAAAGCCCACCCTAGTGACACACTTTCTTTAATAAGGCCACACCTACTCTAATAAGGCCACACCTCCTAACTCTTCCAAAAGGTGCCACTCCCCGGTAACCAAACATTCAAATCTATGAGCCTGTGGGACCATTCTTATTCAGCCACCATACTAGGTATGGAGACAACCAACCCCCTCTTGACTGAATCTGAGGTCTGTTCCACAGGAGAAAGTTCATGCCTGATACTGTAGGCATGGTCAAACTCATGGCTAGGGAAGTCATAGGTTCTTTTGGAGACCCCATTGATGTTGGAGGATGGGGAGGAGTGCTGTTAAATGCTGTCTCTGGACATGGCATGGCTCTTTGCTGTATACCATTTCCCTCAGAATTGAAGAATTGTTTTTCCTGGAGGGAAGGGGAGGCTCTTTCGACATAGGAATTATGCAAATGATCTGTCCTTTGTCAACAATAAAAAAGAGTAAAAGATTGATGGAGGAAGTGACTAACTAGCTGAGCTGGAGGGAGACACTCAGACTGATAGCTGCTGCATCTGTGTAGAGAGCTCCAACGTTGCAGCCTTTGTGAGTTGTTGCCTGTGTTGGGGTGGGCTTTTCAGTGACATGGCTGCTTTTGACTCATCCTTGTTCCATGTGACTCCTTCCCCATACTCCTGTTGGTGACCTCAATAAGAACTTTGGTTCACCAAGTTGAACAGTGGCCTGTTCTTTACTTTGATCTGTTGTGGGTTCCCTATTCCTGGTGAGCAGACATTTGTGTGTTGTGTTTCCCCAAAAGTCTATCACATGAGTGTTGCTTATTCCAGACAGTTTCATCTAAATGAATCCGTAGAATATGTGGCTCTATGTATATATTTTTTTCTGTCTAGTGTTAAATTTCAGAGTTCATCTCTGTTGCAACATCTTATTAGCACTTTATGTCTTTTTCTCCATTCAGTTATGAACATTTGAGCTTTTTGCTGTTATGAATAATTTTGGCATGAACACTTATGTGCAAATCTTGTGTGGACATATGTTTTTACTCCTTTTAGGAATGAATCTAGAAATGGAATTGTTGTATCCTATAGTAACTCTGCTAACCTGTTTTTAAACTGGCTGTATAATTTTACAGTCCCACAAAATATAATTGTAGGTTCACATTTTCTGTATTATTTTTATTTAATCATTACTGGTACTTTGATGAGAACTCTTGATTTTAGATCGATTTAAGAGGCATTGCCATCTTGTGAATATTACATTCTTTTAAGCCTAGAACTGATGTGATTTATCCTCTGTTTAGACCTTTTAAAATGACTTGTAGTTTGGTTTCTAGATTTCAGTATAGAATTCATATGATCCCTTAAGTTTCTTATTGTATTTGCTCTTGTTGATGCTACTATAATTTAGATTTTCTTGTTTTCTTTTTTGGTTGTTCTCTGTTAGTGTAGAGAAATGCAATTGAAAGTCTTTATCTAAAGGCAAACCTGATAATTTAAAAGTTTGATAAGCACCTTTCAAGCCTTATCATTTATTTATCTATCTATCTATCTATCTATCTATCTATCTATCTATCTATCTATCTATCTATCTATTTATATTTTTTAGTCTTGCACTGCATCCTGAGAGAGTGTTGGTAGCAACAGGACAAGTTGGGAAAGAGCCTTACATCTGTGTTTGGGACTCTTACACTGTCCAGACCGTGTCGATTCTTAAGGATGTTCATACACATGGTATAGCTTGTTTAGCGTTCGATTTGGATGGACAGGTATGTGATAATTTTCCTCCTTTGTATCAATTTTGATGTTAAAATGCGTGCTATAAGAAATCATTATGAGTTTATAATATAGAATTGAAAAACACTGATAAAAAGTATTTGTTTATCTAAAGGTGTTAAAGTATAAATGAGATGGGTTGATGATGTAGCTAACAAAAATAAAAACAATGGGTATTAATTTCATCATTACCAAGAACTTTCTTCATCAAATTATTCTAAAAGCCAAAGAAATTCTCATTCACTAGGCTGTTACTTGATTGTTACAGAAAATTTTATCTGTCACTATTTTCCAGGTAAGGGCATATGGAAGATACCTTGGGAAAATTAAGTTTCTCTGAGTAGAGCTGTATATATTTTCACTTTCAGTCACATTAAGTGTTTTCTTTTATAATTTTATTTTTATTGAAAATGAGACAATATCAATGACTTACTTTTATACAAAATCAAGATCAAAACAGTGAACTTAATCTCACCTCACTGGCTAATCAGTTTCCTAATTATCCTCTAATAAGCCAAGACTTTTTTGTCGTTCTGCACAGAGGCTGTTATGACTAAAATGTATTTTAAAAGTGGTGTAGTTAATTTGTAATTGCTAAATATTTTGTGTTTAAGTCAGATTTTAAAATAATTCTAATGTTCAGAAAAATTTACTTACCTGCTTTTTATTATTGTTGTAGATCTAGATTCTACCAAAAATAGACTTACTGTGCTGTATCCTAGAGAACATGGCAGTCAGGAGGTGCCTTATGTTATTCTGAGGCAGAGCACCTTTGGGTAGTGTAGATTCCTGTGAGGTTCAGGTAAGGGATCTGTGGTGACTTCACTGGACTTCTCTGAAATGTGTTGCTAGGTTTAATGGTGATTAGCAATTGTGAAAACCCAAGTTATGTCCCATGTTTGCCAGTACCTTTCAAGTCTTTTATGTCTAATCCGAATTTCATTTTCTTTCTTAAGAGAAAAATAATCTTTCTTACATCAGAAGAGTATAAAAGAATGAAAGAAATCTACATAATTAGTTTAAAATTTCTTTACACATAAGGTTTTGTGAAATTTAAGATGTTTTTAACCAGAGGAGTCTATAAGTATCCTTTATATATTAATAATATCTTCTTAATTTTTAAAGGTTCCTCCTTTGAATATAATGCGTTGCATTGCTGAGATCTCTGTAAGGAGGAACTACTTCCGTAACTTTTAGTTGGAAGCACTGAGTCTTGCTTACTCTGAGCTTTATCTATGAGAAACCATGAATATTTGTATTTTTCATCATGTTTTCATGAGGACATAGTATTAAAATTTTAAACTAAGAAAGTCATAGCACTATGGAGTACACGCTATGTACCAGGCATTTTCCTAAGCCTGCATTATCTCATTTAATCCTTAAGGCAACCCTATGAAGTAGATTCTGTTGTTATCTCTATTTTGCAGAAAAATGAACTGAGACTAAGACAGTTAAATAACAACTAGTGAGTGAAACCAGAGCAGGAACCGGGTCTCTTGTGCTCCAGAGCTTATATTTTTAACAGCAGTGCTTTTCTGCCTCAAACACGTAACTTAGGAGGTAGTTGCTTATAAATCAAAAGGAATTCAACCTTAATGCAAGGAACTTCTACCAAGATAGATTATTTTATAATAATTTTTCTTATGTGAAGTTAAGGAAGTTATTTTAAAATCGTAATTTGAAGTGTCTATTTGAGCAAACATACCTGTTTATGAACTTCTCATAAGATATTAAGTAGGAAATATTGCCTAATGTTTTTATTTTCCGCTAGATTTGAAAGAATATGTGATAATTTAGGATTTATTCAGTTGACAAGCTTCCTAGTAGGTACCAAGGCTAAATGTTCCTTTCCTAAAGGCTTTCTCCTAAATGAGCTGAATATACATATTAATACTAGTAGCCTCTCTTCTTGAGGATAATTAAGGCCTGAAGAGTCTATTTATAGAAATCTGTAACAGAGACTGAAGAGTCATAAAACAATGGGAGGAGGGAGGAGGTTAACTTACCTTATAATTGATCTAAAAAACATAACCAAATATTATAAAAACATACTTTTCATTTCTTTAAAAATCATGTGCGTGGAGGGCACACGTGTGTGGGCACATGTAGAGGCCAGAAGTCAACACTAGGGTGTCTTCCTCACTTGTTTTGCCTCCTTATGTTTTACTAAATCTAGAGCCCAAATTTTCAACTACCCTGACTGGCTTAAGGAGACCCTTGGGCTTACCCGTCTCTGCCTCGCAGTGCCACGGTTGCAGAGTTATGCCTTAATGCCCAGCTTTTTACGATGATGCTGGAGACCTGAACTCATTTCCTCAGGCTCATACACTAAGCTCTCCACCCCATCTCTCCAGCACACAGTTGAACTCCAGGCCCTTGCCAATTGAAATAAACAAATCTGTTGGCTGCTTAAGGATTCTACCCTTGTGTACTTCAATGTAGAAATTCTCTCCGAAGTGAAGTCAGCTGTAGAACACACTTTATTTCTTCTGTCCCCTTTCATGACTCACAGTGCCTTGCTTACTGTTAAAATATTTGTTTCATACATTTTTGTAGTTTTCTGTATGTTATAGCAGTGGTCAAGTTCAGACCCTGATGTTCCTTCTTGGCTAGAATTTCATCTTTCATGCTTCTTACCTTTTTCATTCTTTCAGTCTTACTAACTCCTGTCAACTGTGTCGTCTCATCTCTTTCTAATTTATTAAACTCTTCCACTAAATTTTTAGCTTCATCTAGTTTTCATTTCAAGTCCTGTCTTTCTCTGTATATCTTTGGATACTTTTTATAGTTTCCTACTCTTTATTCTTGTGGAGATAGTTTGAAACCTTAATTTTATTTCTTTGTGTAAATTAAACTTATTATATGTTGTTGATATAATTCCAATGTTGTGTATTTGTTCATTGCTGGGCTTATTTTCACTTATGCTCTCGTTTTCTGAAATGAAATGTTTGTGCCGAAATGGCTGGTTTGTTTTTACTCTGTAGCTTATTTTTATTTGGATTTCTACCTGTAGGAATTCTTTAAAGGATGTAGTAAAAGTTGTATTACCCCATATTTGATTTATATTGCCTATACTGTGCTACTAAAATTTCTCAAAAGCTTTAGACACACTCTGAAAGAGACTTCCCAGTTCAGGGTTCACAACCCTGAGCAGGCTGGTTGTACTTGCAGATGTTCATAGGAAATCTTTCTTTTTCTTCCAGTTATCCTCTCTAAAAAGGGATTACTTCTCATTGTTTCCTATTCTGAGGAATTTATTTCTGTAGTGAAAGGCTGCAATTCCAATTCCCACGTTGGGTAGATTCCCTAGACTTTTCTTTCTTATTTCTCTTTAGTCTTCAGCAAAACAAACAGCAAACAAGCAAACAAAAAGCAACCCAAAGAACCAGGGCAGCCAGGCTTCACCCGATATATTCCTAGTAAATGTTTCCTACCCTCCAGGGTTCTCACCAAGAATTCTTTGTTTTGTTTTGTTTTTCATTCTTTGAGAGTGCAACAGTATTTTTAAAAGATGTGTTTATAGCTAGAAGTTTTAGCTTTTGGCTGGAGTTTGATAGGATACTCCCTGGGTATTCATAGAATTGAAAGTCTTTCTTTTTACTTAATATGAAAAACTAAATGCATGTACAAATATTAATGGGATGGACACATCTATCTGCTTTAAAGGGTGTCTGAAATATGAATGCATATATTTTGATGTTACAAGTAGAATTTATTTGCTATTTATAATTTGGTAGTTATTTGAGTTCTCTTTTTATTCCCTCCTGAATTTCTTGGACAAAATCCAGCGCTTGGTTTCAGTTGGACTGGATTCAAAGAATGCAGTTTGTGTTTGGGACTGGAAGAGGGGGAAAATGTTGTCTATGGCTCCTGGTCATACAGACAGAGTGAGTACTCTCCTTTGGTCTCTCTAATGAATATGTGGCAAGAAAAGTATGGTGGGGAGTTCACAGGGTCTTCTTGCCTTGTCATTGTCCTGTAGTCACAGTACATAAAAGTTGTACAACTTGTAAAGAATTGGTACAATTATGGGGGTGGGGTGGGAATGGGAATGTGGAATGAATTTCTTAGGCAATACAATTTTCTAAAACCATAGTTACAGTTGAAAAGTTCTGTGAGCATACCAAGTACCATTGGCTTATGAATGTTAAATGAGGAACTTTATATGTAAACTATTAATCAAAATTTTAAAGTTAAAATGACAGAATTAAAAATACTCATGAAATTTTAGATTATAGGCTGGTGAGATGGCTCAGCAGGTAAAGGTGCCTACATACATAAATAAATAAAAAAATAAATAAATAAATAAATAAAAATCTATGAAAAAATATGAGATTACATATCTACAAAAGGACCAAAACACATGATCCACTGTGTACAACATTAGTTTGAAACTTATCTCCATGTTTGCTTTGGTTTAAAAAAAAAAAAAAAGTGCATTTTAAGGCAAGTTTATTAGCATATGATAATTAAGGGCTAGAGATAGTTAATTTGTACTATTTGAAAAGTTGTACATATGAAAACATAAATTATTCCAATATCAACTTTATATGATTTATTTAATTTGGTTTACCATTATGTTGCAAATGTATTATAATAAGGGGAATGTGATGTTGTTTGCATACATTTAAAATTATGTATTACTTCAGGTTAGGAATGTTGCTGTGTGGAAGAATGCTTGCCTAGCATGCACAAGGCTGTGCTTGAACCCCAGCTCTGTAATAAATAAGATATTACTATACATTTTAGAGACTTAGTATTTTCTATTTTGGAAACTTGTTAAAAATATCAATGCCCTAGATATGTTATATAAGATTAATATTAAGAATACTTTGTTTTATTTTGTTTTTTAATTTGAAACAGAGTCTCTACATCGTCCTGGCTGTCCTGTAACTCATTGTGGAGAACAGGTTGGCCTTGAATTCACAGAGATCCACCCGCTCTGCCTCCTGAGTGCTGGGATTAAAGGCGTGTGCCACCACCTCTGGCCTTATACTCAAGTTTTTAGTGAAATGCTGTGATTGTTATAAATCTAGACTAAAATTTAAACTTTCTATTTTGTTATGTTTGTAAAATTCCATTCAGATGCACAATACAGTGATAGCCAAAAATACTAGTTTGTAAGCATGTATAAATGTTTTGCAGGAAATTTTCGTGTTTTTGCAGTTTGGAGAATATACTTGGTTTTGGCAAATCATTTAAAGAGCCTATTACATGGTCAGCGATAACTATTAAAATGTTAAACTTTATCTTATTAGATAACCTTGTTCTCACTTATTTGGGTCAAAGTATTTCACAAATTTGTACCTTGGATTTAGCAAACCAATTCTTGTAAAAATGGTGTTGAATGATGACAGAATTTTTAAAAGTTCTGCTGTTAGTATTTAGAGTTGCATCTTGTGTCTTGTCTATGTGTTGTGTTTCTGTGTGCTGTCTGTTATGGTGAGTTGTTGAAGAGTAGCTTGTAAGATAGCTCTTCTCTATCATCGGAGATAACAAAATTCTTAGGTTAAATTATATCACCATATAATCACTAAGAAATGAGTGAAGAGCAGTATATGCACAGCAAATGACTTGGTTTTCAAGTGATAGTTTTTATTTCATTTATTGCTTAATTATGTGTATCTATTGGATATTTTGATTCACCAGAGTCTTGTAACAGCATGATTTGTGTGTACGATGAATTTATGTAATATTAGATATGAATAAAACATAGGGACTCTAAAATTTAAAAAAATAATTCTGTGTGACCTGTAAACGAGGAAGCTAAAAATTAAAGGATGAATATTGCTGTGAAATGAATATTTAGATAGTTTATTAAAGTAGTTCTGATTAAAAACATTCTATATATCTCAGTGTATAAGTATTCCATTTGGAGTTTTGCCTCTGTAAAAAGTCTCAGGCATTTACCTCTGTTGAACCATTCATGTTACTTAATTAGGTCAAAGTATTCTTTAAAAATTAAAGATACAGTTAGATTTTACTTTATTATTTGCCCTCTAAAGTTAACCAAAACTAATAACTTGCTTTTATTTCTTATTATCATATATAGTTTTTTTCTTCATAAGATTTCAAAAGGTAGGATTTTTATTATATTGAGACTGTTGTACATAGTTTCTTAGAGGTACGGGCTTACCCTACCTCATTGTTTGGGCAGGCTTCTTAAGTGATACTGGAAATATTTTAACCATTAATCTGATTTGTTTACAGATATTTGATATTTCTTGGGATTTGTACCAGCCAAATAAACTTGTCAGCTGTGGTGTAAAACATATCAAGGTACAAGAAGGGTTCTTCTTTTATAACAGTTATTTTTCATTGTCTGTTGCTACATATACATCACACCATTAGCCATTTAGGATAGTTACAGAATTCCGACAGGACTTGTTTTAAAATGTTAACTTTTAATACTCATGTCTAGTCCAACAAGTGCTTATTTTGTACTTATTTTGAGACATTATAAAGGATAAGTTTTAAAAAGGAAGTAATGAAGCATTCCCTATTAGGAAACACAGTTTAGTGAGGTAGAATCTACTGTGAATAGGAAATCAAACATCTAAGAACTTTTGTCTGCAGAGATGATATTGCCTCATAGGAGCAATGTGGATGGTCACAGCTGCTACTTACTAGGTACTTGACTTGTGGGAGTCATTTAACAACCACTTTGAGGTGGTTTTGTTTCGTTTTCTACTATCTTACATAATTGCTCTTGAAACAGTTAATCCCTAATGAGTAAAAAATCTGTGTCCTACCATTATCTGCTTGTCTGTCTCCACTTACTCTTCAAGGCTTTAGACTTCTAATTTAAACACTGGGAAGATAGCTATCTTTGTCTTTAATCTTGATATAGTACTTGAGATAGATGTATATGTATGTATAGTAATTTACCAACTGTGTATTAGACATTGTATATGTCTAATTTTATATTATAATGCATAATTATAAGGAGAGCTAAAATAATTATAGAGTTTCCTATTGACTTACACTATAAATAAGGCTAAAACTTTTATTTTCAGTGTTTTTTAGGAGCTCGTCATCTGAGATCAGAATGTATAATGAATTACATTTTCCTTCCTGTGGTAGCAACAATGACTAGTAAGATGGTAGTTTTGTGTCAGTGGTACATGTGAGGAAAGTAAGTCCCAGAAATGATCTAAAATTGTATTGCCAAGTACAGTAGCCATTAGGACATACAGGATTTTAAGTGCAAACTCAAATGAAACTTAAAATTTATTTCTTTAGTCATTAGCCACATTTCAAATATTCAATAATCACGTGTTTCTGGGGTCTGCCGTATTGGAATCATGCATATATACATTATACACACATGTATTTATTCATATATACTCATATATGTGTGTAGAGAAGAGTGGGAGATTTCCATTTTCACTGAGATTCTATTTGACAGCTCTGATCTGGATTATAAAACAGAAGGATTAGCTCCTGTAGAGTCTCAAAGACATTTGGAAACCTTGACTTTATGTCTAGAAGTCACAAAATTTCACACATTAAAGTGTTCATTAATTAAACTTTTATTCATCTTATTCATTTGTTGTCTTCCTCCTGCTAAACCTAGGCCTAGTCCTGGAAGCTTCTAGCCTCCATACGATCTAATCTAGGCCTAGAATTTTCAGCCTCTGATAACTTTGTTTTTACTGAGCTCATAGCTGACTGGTTCAACTCAGCTGTTCTATCTTAAATGCCTCTCCCAGCTGACTTATTCAGTCTCCCTTTTCTCCTGGCCTCTGAATTGCTCTTCTTGGCTTCATACTAATTCCAACAATCTGCTCTAATCTTCTGATGCCTTCTCATTCTCTGGCTTGTTCTGTCTTCACCTGTGTCCAGCTTGTTCTCTCTCTGCCATCTGTCTCTCTATAACTGTCCTGGTAAAACTACTTCCTCTCTCTCTCATTGTCCCTTAAGTAGCTTTCTTTTCCCCTCTCTTCTTGTGAGAGTTGGGTATATCCTTTTCTATTAAGACAGAATTCTGTATATATAATAAATAAATAAAACTTTAGAAAAATTAACCAACTGACACCAATTTGTGCTGCCCATATGCTCAGGTGTGAGGTTGTCCACTGAAGCATGGCTCAACTACCAGTGGCCATACCATTAACAAAGCCCTGGAGCTGGGCGGTGGGGGCCCATGCCTTTAATCCCAGCATTGGAAGGCAGAGGCAGGCAGATCTCTGTGAGTTTGAGGCCAGCCTGGTCAACAGAGCTCCTCAATTATAGGTGTATGGGCAGATTTACAGTACTGGGCATTCGTTTCCTCTTCTGAGGGAAGCCTTAAATCAAAAAGTGGTTGGTTAACCCCACAACAGCCATAATACTTATTACACTCAGAGCATGAGCAAGGCATACTCGTCATTATTATAGTCATGGGGTTCACAGCTGGGTAAGACTGTAAATAAGTAAAATAAAGTAAAAGTAGATGTCAAAGAAAATATGTTAGCTCAGATTTCTTACTCTTACAGATAAAGATTGAAACTAGTAATTTATATGCCACAACAGCTTGTGATAACACTAAGATGAGGATATGAGCATTGAATGCTATTTTATTATAAGACAACTACTTAGGTAATTTCTGGTCTTCTGCCATAGTGTAGCATTGAATTGTTGAAAATATTTTACTTGGTTTTTATAAGCATTATTTGATAATATGCTTATACTGTGTACATTTTAGTTCTGGAGTTTGTGTGGAAATGCTCTGACCCCAAAACGAGGAGTTTTTGGTAAAACAGGTGACCTCCAGACAATATTGTGCCTCGCCTGTGCTCGGGATGAATTAACATATTCTGGTGCGCTCAATGGGGATATATATGTTTGGAAAGGAGTCAATCTTATACGAACAATACAAGGAGCCCATACTGTAAGTATATTTGAATATTTTCAACAATTTTGGATGTTTACTGATTAACTTTCTTAAAACAAGCTCTCTAATATAGCCCATTTCTAGTCATTTCAGTTTCTTAAAAAATACTATTCTAACAGCTTGGTTTTTTTTTTTTTAAGATTTCAATTAAGAACCATGCAATTAGACTCATACATATTTATTAACTTAGTATAATGATCAGCTTGTTAAAACCTTTGTTGTAACAGTATCTTTTTCAGAATAGTGTTGAATAAAGCTCGTTGTCTCTAGCAATAGAGTTTTCTAAATTAGCTGCAGTAAAATAAAGCTAGTGTTGCTAAGGCCAGCTTACCCAGTAGGCAATTTGGGAATGTGTGGGAAAACAAAACCAAAACCAAAACGATAGACTCATTAAGCCAGGGAGAAGGGATTTAATTTTTTAAATTGATTAAATGATGATTTACTCTGTGCATATGGATGTTTTGCTTGTATGTATTCATCTGTGCACCATGTGTGTGCCTGGTGCCTTTGGAGGCCAGAAGGTGGCATAGGATCTACTGGAACTGGAGTTATATCCCATTGTGAGCCTCAGTGTGGGTGCTAGGAAGGGAATCCGTGTCTTCTGGAAGAACAGCCAATGATCTTAACACCATCTTAAAGTCCTTGGGATTTTTTTTTTTTAATTCATGAGATTTTCATATAACTAAGTCAGAAAAATATATTGTTAAAACTTTTCTGTGGTTTTAAATTCGAACTGTTTTGCAGTTGGATCATTCTCTCCTCCAACAGTGTAGGGGCTTAGTTAGCATGGAGAGATTTTCAAGTGGAAAGTACTGACATGCTATAGAATCATTTATGAATGACTTGCTCTAAGTGTCTGGAAACAAAATTATCAGTTTCTTTCACAAAAGGTTTGTCAATTCATACTATAACTTTTAGTATATAAAACTAGGTTTTTTCCTTCATATTTTTCAGTATTGAATGTGACATGCTGTAAAAATTTGCTTATCTTCTGGAAGAAAAAAATGTTAATTTCCTTAAATATTTGTTTTTTATTAATTACCCTTTTTGTCTTTCACTTTTGTTTGGTTAGTTGTATTGGTATTTTTTCTTCATTAGAGATACATACTTTTTCTTTTCTAACTTATATAATTTTGTATATTTGTAGTTAAGGGCCAGGGATGTGGCTCAGAGATAGAATACTGGTCTAGCATTGTAGTCTTGGTTTCAATCCCTAGTACTGCACACAAACACACAAGAAAGTAAAGATTTTTTTTTCTTTATGGCTTATGGTTTTATCATGTATGAAAAGGTCTTATACCTCCAAGTTACATGAGTATTGTGATGTATTTACATTTATTTGTTCCATTTAGAGTTTTGCCTTTTAGGATTCACTTTATATACAGTATAATATTTAACTTTCCTTTGTGTTATATATATATATCATTAAATACTGCCTTAATTATGTATTGACTTCCCAATGTTGTATTATATTTTAGATTTTTGGATGTGTGTTCTGGCATATTTATCTATATATTCATTTTATATGTATATATTCATAAGAAAATATTGCTGAATGGATTTTTGCCGTTATTTAGTAGACATTCTTAAGAAGGCCATGTCATTAAGTCATTTTCTACCTTCACCTAGGCAGGAATTTTTAGTATGAATGCTTGTGAAGAAGGCTTTGCTACTGGTGGCCGAGATGGCTGTGTTCGTCTTTGGGATTTAACTTTTAAACCAATTACTGTGATTGATCTCAGGGAAACAGAACAGGGATACAAAGGTAATAATGCATGAGTCATGCTAAGCAAATTGTGAAACAGCCGGTTGTCTCTTAGTACACATACATGTTTTCTGTAGGTTCTACCAAGAGGGGCTTCGCTGGTAAAGTCTGTGCTGTTATGACAGAGGTCCTTTTGCGTATACAATGCCTGTTATAATAAAACCTGCAGAAACATATGGTAGACATTTGCTCTTTGTAACTGTGGATTTTGAAAAGACTTTGCTGTTACAACACTAAACAGAATTTGCCAAATAATCACGCAAAGAAAATATATTGGAAATTGGCAACTTTTGTTAATGATGATTTAAGTCGGGTTTTTTTTCTGTATTCAAAACTTATTTTTTCAGCAATTAGGGAATTGTAAAATAGACATAATAAAATAAGTTCATTGTAACGTTCATAACATGTTAATCACTAATGTATCATTGAATTGTAAAACTAAGATTGGAAGTAACACATTTAGATCGTATTTATTTAAAATATATTTAAATCATATTTGTGTTTCTGAAGATATGTGTAACTTTGGTCTAGTTATTTGGTCATCTGTAAATTAAGACCACTATGAATATCTCCTAGTGTTAGATGAATTACCATGTGAATTTTTTAGGATGTTCAGTACATGATAAGCTTTTATATATTAGTCTTTACTCTATTTTCATTAGTTTTAATGAACATTATTCTGAAGCTTACAATTATTCCTTTTTTATTTTATTCTCAAGAGAATATTATGAAGTATAGAGTGTGTTTTAATTGGCAATGTAGTATAAATAAAAAAGATGGGAATGTTTTTTCATAAGGGCCAACAGGAACTGTAGAAAATGCAGATAAAGTAAAAGTGAATTCTCTTTCCTTAAATATATTGAAGAAGAGATTTCAAAAGTGAAATATAGAAAGAAGGCAGGTTGTTACAGAAGAAAACACAATATGCACTTCTCTACAGGCAGGTCCTGAGCACTTGATGCTTGTGAGACCTTAGCTACAAACGCAGTCCGACTCTCAGAATTGTCTAGCAAAGTGTATCTAAAGGATGGGTAGAAATTTGGTTTCTGAAAAAGGAAATCTATTGTCTCATGAAAAAGAATACGAATAACTGAAGGCAATGGGGGTATATATCTAGACTTTGTACTCTATCTTAAAACCAAGATAGAAAACCAATTAAGACTGTATTTTGTTATTGTACACTGACACTAAGCACACTATTGCTATTAAATGTGCTTTTTACCAGGTTTATCTGTGAGGAGTGTTTGTTGGCGAGGTGACCACATTTTAGTTGGAACACAGGACAGTGAAATTTTTGAAATTGTTGTGCATGAAAGAAATAAACCTTTCCTACTTATGCAAGGGCATTGTGAGGGTGAACTTTGGGCGCTTGCTGTTCATCCTACTAAACCTTTGGCTGTGACTGGAAGTGATGATCGTTCAGTCAGGTAAGTAAATAATTTCTTAGGTAGACAACCACAGCAAAATAAGGTACTATGACATTTTAAATTCAGACTGTAAGAACTAATATTTACCAACTAAACGTATCTGTGATCATACACCTTAAATGTACTGTGCATGTTTCTGACCTTCCATGGTGCTCAGGCAATTTGGACACATACACATAATACATAAATGTAAAATTTGTTCTAAAGTCTACCTCTGTGGTGTACGTAAGCTTTAGGCAATGTATAAACAAATGAGTGTCTGTGTTCCTGTAAAACTTTATTTATAGGCATGAAATATGAATGTTGTGTATTTTGTTGTGTTTTAAAATTTTATTCTTTCATGGTTTTCAACAGTTAAAACTTGTAAAATTCATCCTTAATTCTCAGTTTATAAAAACACACAGTCATGTTTTTGTCCCAGGATTTGCCCCAAAGGATGTGTTTGCTGGCACTTGTACAGAACAAGAACTTTCAGCAAACTCAGCACTTAATGTTGCAGCATTGAAACTTTGTAGCCAGGAAAGACAGTATGCATGAGCACAGAATGGCCAAATAGAGATGCCTGTGGCAGGAGCTTGAGAGAGATAGAGAGAGGGGATGGAATAAAAGAGATGAGTAGAAAAAAAAAAAACAAACAACTTTTATACATAGGCAATATGACTGTAAGTGTAGAAGCATCCAAAGAAAATGCAAATACATTCATGGAATTAAAAGGGAATTAGTGGAGCTGGAGAGATAGTTCAGTGGCTAAGAGCGATTGCTGCTCTTTCAGTGGGCCAACAGTTTGGTTCCCGACAGCCACACTGGGCAGCTCAGAACCAGCTATATTTGAAGGTGTCTTTTGGCATCCTCTGACACCTGTGTGCATGATCTCAGACATACACAAATAAAAAAATAAATATTAAGAAGCTAGCAAATATCTTAGCTATAAAAGAATATAAAAATGTACAAACATTTTTCTATAAAACAGCAAAAATCTATTTCGCTTTGCTGATTTTTTTTCTAACCTCTTGGAGCAGATGCTTGTTCATTAAATGATAGCTTTTGTATTATAACATATGCAGCAAAATGTTGCCCTACATATTTCAGCTATAGTCTCTGAGTTTCATCACTGTGTTAACATAGTGACTGTTTATTGTTTTATTATTTTATTTATGTGTGTGTGTGCTACATGTGTCCTGAGTAACCCTGGAGGCAAGAAGAGGGTATTGGATCCCTTAGAGCTGGAGTTCCAGGTCGTTTCAAACTACCTGCGTAGGTGCTGGGACCTTAACTCAGCTTCTCTGAGAGACCAGTGTACTCTTCTACCTGCTGAGCCTGCCGAGCATCTTTCTAGTGCTCAACTTCCCAAGTTTTGATGTAAAGTTTTATTATAGCATTTTTGACTATGTTAAATCTTCATTAGTGTTTTTCTTTGTTCTTTAAGTTTTTTGAAATCACAATTCTTGTTTTTTAAATGATAGCTATTTTCTAGTTATCTTACTAATTTTTAATATAGTCTGGAAGACTTTCTGAATTTGAATATTTTAAGTACTCCATTTAAAAGACTACATATATATGTAGACTACATATATATATAAAGACTACCTATATAATATATATCTATTAAATATATATATGTTAAAATATATACTTGAGACAGGGTTTCACTATGTAGCTCTGGCTGACCTGGAACTTGCTCTGTAGACCAGGTTTGTCTCCAACTCACAGATCTGCCTGTCTCTGCCTCCCTGATGCCCAGTCTTACATATATAATTTAAGGAAATAGATAGCTCTCTTTTGATTAAGGTAGCTATTATTAACCTATCTCAGATTAACAATTGAATCATAGTGATATCAATATGCTTTTGTATTTAAAAATATTGTTATTCTTAGTATGTGAGAGTGGGAGTGTGGGCTCATGAATTTTGTGACAGATACAGAAGTCAGGGCAGCTTTGGCTTTTTCTTCCATTATGAGTTTTGGGGATTGTACTGCAAGCAAGCACTTTTACCTTTGGAGCCATCTCATTATCCCCACTATATTATTTTAAAAACAATAAATTCTGATATTCTTTTTCATTTTAATTATGAACAATGTTGCTATTTCATAGAGACAAATGTCTTTCTTTAAGCCAGATTATTTTAACTAAAATATTCTTATAGAGATTATTATTTTTATGGTACACATTAACTATTTTTATTTTTGAATTAAATTGTACAGGATTTGGAGCCTTGTAGATCATGCTTTAATAGCAAGATGTAATATGGAAGAACCAATTCGATGTGCTGCTGTCAATGTAGATGGAATCCATCTTGCCCTTGGAATGAAGGATGGGTCATTTACTGTCCTTAGAGTGAGGTATGCAATTAGAGTAGAAGCAGAAACAGTAATTTCTTGTTTTGTTAGAATTTATAGTATTTATTGCTCTTAACAACATATCCTTTCTTTCTCTCTTCTTTTATATTTAATCCAAATATTACTTTCATTAAATGAAATATACTTATAAAAATAGCTTTATTGGAAATTAAACTCAAGAACTTTTATCTGAGGGCATTAAGAATGCTTAGCAAATGGGTTAGAGAGTTGGCTCAGTGGCTAAGAAAGCTACTGTTCTTACAGAGGAACTGGGTTTGTTTCCCAGAACCCACATGATGTCTCACAACTACTTGTCACTCCAGCTCTAGGGGATCTGACTTGGTCTTCTGGCTTCTGCAGGTCCTGCACGTGTGTAGTACACATAAACTCAAGCAGCCACACACACATACACATACAATTTTTTATTTAAAAAAGAATGCTTAGTACAGTTCTGGCTAAGCTCTCAGTTACAAATTGGGTCCCGACTTTCTGTTGGTAGTAGTATTTTCTGTCAAGATCCTTTGTCGTTAAGCAACCATAGAGCTATGAGAAATGACTAAGTAGGGTTTTTTGTATGCTTGTTTGTATCTTTATGCTCTGAAAAAATTGCCTATCCTTTCACTTGTAACACTTAATGAATTTATTAAGAGGCTGAGCATGGTGGCACATGCCTTTAATCCCAGCACTCAGAAGCAAAGACAGGAGAATTGCTATGAGTTGGAAGCCAGGCTGGCCTACCTAATGAGTTCCAGGCCAGCCAAGGCTACATAGAGAGACTCTATCTCAAACAAACAAACTAACTAACTAACTAATGAAGACTTTGTTAAAGCTGTTGCTAGTTGATGTTGAATAGGTACATACATTGAGTTTCTATCGTGTGTAGTCATTAGATACAGTGCTGTGGAACCACAGCATGCTCACAAACCAGTGCTTATGAAATCTCTCTTCTCCAGCCCAGTAGTCCTCTGTCCAGTTGCCCAGATCAGAAATGATTTGTTTATATTTACTTTGTCTCTCTTGTGTAAGAGTCATTCCCACAGAAGCTGTCAAGTTACTTCCTTCCAGCTTCACTATTACACTTGCGTGTGAGCTTTGTCATATCCTCACTGGGTTGGTAGAATAGAGAGTGGAAATGCCCTCCTTCCCATCTCAAAACCATCTTCCACCACCATGGTTGAGATTCTTGCTTTCTTTATGAAATAAATCTGTGCCTTGACAATCTCATACACATATATAATGCATTCTGATTACTCTCACTCCCGACCCTGTTTTAGCTCTCTCCCCACACTATCAGCGCTTCTTCAGCCCTACATGTCTCTTTGCCACACTCATAACTTTTTGCTTTGTTTTCTGACCATTGAGAGTAACCACGGCCCTCTGTGTGATCATGAGCTTGGAATTCTTCTGGAGTCTGATGGGGCCATTAGTGGCCCTATAACTGAAGACAACTCCCTCTCTCCCACCATATATGTCAATAGCCAGTAGCTAGCAGGGTGGGTAGGGCCCTAAGTGCCCTCCATCTGTGAGTGACTAGGTAAGAGCATTGATGCCAGTTCTCCTCCAGCAACCTGCACAGCACCCCTGGTGCTGTGGAAGCTACAGCAGAGATGCTTGCAGCTCCTTTCCAGATTTATTTTAGAGATTCCTTTTAGGTCACATTTGTTTCTCTTCCCGAAGACTATCTGCTCCTTAGGCTGAACTTTGTAATCCTTGATATGGTATGTAATGCCCATCTCTGTTCTGCTTCTCTGTTCCGTTTCTTCATCTATACAAAAATCCTTCACAACTTAATCCTAGTTGTTAAGGAGGCTGAGCAGGAGGGTTGTGAGTTGAAAGTCCTCCTGGACTCAAGTTCAAGGCCAGCCTACCTAACTTTATCACTCAAAATAAATAAGGAAATAAATAGGCTATAGTTGAATAGTAGAGTGCTCGCCCTGCACATGTCAGGCTCTGGATCTGATCCCCAGTATGGAATGTAACTGTAGGTTTTTACAGTGGGATGGCCTGTAATTTTTCCTTTTAAGATTGTTTTTATATAATATTTTATTTCAATAATTATAGATGTCCAGAGACATTAAATACATCCACTATTGTGTCACTACTATCTTCTCTAACACTTTTGATCTTTCTGTGTGGATTCAGCTTGTATTGCATTGTATTGTATCTTGATTCAGAACTGCCATACTGATCCAAATTAACCTGAATTGGCATTTCCTGCATAGTTTCCCAGCATACCACAAATAGACAAAGCCAATGGAGTTATTTAGAGCTTTTAACCAGACCTTGGCACTGGGAAGGTACCGACTCCTTGACATTGGCAGGATAAACTTGCTTACATGATCTCATTTTTTCCCCTTTTTTTCTAGCCCAGGTTGTGGAGATGAACTTGAGCTTGCTTGTCGAACACTTCTGTTAGTAGTTCCCAAAATTGTACTCTGCAAACCTAGATTTTTATCTGCCTCTCTCTTTGGTTTCACTCAATCTTATTCGTTTATCTTCAGCTTCATTGTTTTCTGCTCTTCCCACTAATTTCTGTATCCGTCACATACTGTTCACCATTCTTCAAATGGGCCACCCACTACATGCTTCCATACCATTGTGCTGTTCTCATTCCAGAAGAACTTTCTCTCCTCTTTCATACTTTAGCTACTGTCTCACTCATGTCTTATGCTCACGCCAAATTTACCCTGCTGTGGCTCCTTCGTGCTTTCAATCTAGTCTTAACCAGTCGTTTAAGTTTTTCTTGCAGTTTTGCATATTCCTTTTGAGCAATCACCATATATTGTCATAGTTATTTTATGTCTGTCTTTCATGCAAGGTCAATTCAAGTTTGAATCCCTAGTACTAAAGTAACGTAAGTGTTTAGTGTTATTAAAAGAATTTGAATGTTTTTTTTTAACCTCCATTTAGAAAAATTTAAAAACAAACAAACCAAGAAACATACTTCTGCTTCTAAAATTGCTAATCTGGAGCATTTCAAATGACTGATGCAGAATTATATGGAGAGTTGGCTGCTGTCTCTTGCCCATCTTCCCTGCATCTCTGTTCTTTCACTCCTTTCAGTTCTAGAAGTTCGAAAATTAAGTTGTGTTAAGCCTAAGTGTTCATCTGTTTTTATGGCTGTTACCAACACCCATGCTATTTTGGAAATTCATTTTAAGGAATCTCAGAAAAAATGGCTGAACTGTGGTCTACTTTTTAAAAATAAATTAAGCTGAGCATGGTGGTGTATGCCTGCAATTCAAGTGCTTGGGAGGCAGAAGCAGAAGGATTGAGAGTTTGAGGCCAGCCTGAGCTACATAATGAGACTTTCAAGAAAAGGGAACATTTGAAATAAAATTGATTAGTGAGGAAAAATGAATAAAAACAGCCAAGGTGGTTATATAGAGGTAACTCCTGCTGTAGCAGCTCCTCTGCAGGAGGCTTTCCTCCTGGGCTAGGGCATGTTGCAGCACTTACTGGAGTCTCCTCAACCTAGGAGAGGGAAGTCAGTTAATACACAAGCCTGGTGGGGACCTACATGTCCCCTGTCAAGCGGCTACCTCCCACCACCTCAGCTGTGCTGCACAGTCAGCGTCGATCCTCTGGAGTAATTGTGCTGCTGCACTAAGGCTCCATTCCCCAGCAGTCCCTCGTTCTCTGGCCTCAGTGTGTCCACCTTCTCCTTCAGCTGAGTTGCTTCATCAGAAGACAGCTGTGGAGGTTGCTGCAAACACCCTCTGCATAGTGAGGCCCTAAAGATACATATTCAGATATATTGCTAAAGGGCTGAATTCTTTCATGTTTTCCTTATTTCCCAAATGTCAGTATGTACATTTGGCTTATTATGAAAATGTGTTTGAAAATTATGTCTTTTAGAAATATTTTATAAATTGAGTATTTACAAAGAACTTTTATCATTAAAAAAATCTGGCTAAATATTTTTTCATCTGAATCCAGAAATTTAGTAGGAAGCTGAAGGGTCCTTAAAAATAAGGTTATTTATTCACTGAAGTTTAGCATTTTTCTCCTCTACTGTTTTTTTGTTTTGTTTTTGTTTTGTTTTTGTTTGTTTTTTCAGTGCTGGGGTTCAAATCCAGGACTTCATGCTGGGCAAGTGCTCCGTCACCACATATTGCATCATGCATTTTTTTTTTCCTACTTATTTCTGGTCAGCAAAGTAATTATTTTCAAGTAGATACTACTTACCTTTCTTACATGTATGTCACAGTCAGTGTTTGGAGACATTTTAAAACAATTCTCCAGTGGCTTTTGCTCATGTGGTCTTTTTTCTTTTTAACAGAGATATGACTGAAGTTGTACATGTTAAAGACAGGAAGGAAGCAATCCATGAGCTAAAATATTCGCCAGATGGCACTTACCTGGCTGTTGGCTGCAATGACAGCTCGGTTGACATCTATGGAGTTGCTCAGCGATACAAAAAAGTTGGTGAATGTGTTGGTTCACTTAGCTTCATCACTCATATGGACTGGTCTTCAGATAGTAGATATTTACAGACAAATGATGGCAGTGGAAAGCGACTTCTGTATAAGATGCCAGGTAAACTTTTCTAGCACATTACATATAGATCATAGACTGTTTAGGTTTTTTGAGACAGGGTTTCTCTGTGTAGCCTTAGCTGTCCTGGACTCGCTTTGTAGACCAGGCTGGCCTCGAACTCACAGAGATCCACCTGCCTATGTCTCCCCATGTGCTGGGGTTACAGGCGTGTACCACTGCTCCCGGCTGATCATAGACTTTTAATGTTTGTAGTATTTAAATTTTCATTAAGAGTGAATTGTAAATTATATTTGATTATAGGCATAGTATTCCGAGTTATTTCAGGCACCATGGTCTTTTCTATAAGACAGATGTCTTTTGAGTTCTTTGTCATCAGAATATTGAGTTGTGACATCAAAATTCTATATGTTTAAAACATGCAATGTGATATTTTTAAATTTGAGATAAGGTCTTGTTATGTTTCATGGATACACTGGAACTGGCTATGTAGATCATGCTGGTCTCACATTTGGAGATCCGACTGCGTCTGTCTCCCAAGTGTTAAGATCAAAGGCAAGTGCCATATCAAGCATAATGTGATTTCTTTTTAAACGTACATATATTTGACATTATAAATTAATTTTAACAATCACACTAATTGGCATACCTATCACCTAGTATAGTTATTGTCATTTTCACATGTAGTAGAAACATTCAGGATCTTTGTTAGCAGATTTTTAAGTATACCATGAGTAATAACAGCTGTGGTGCTGTACATTCAGAAAGGACACTCGGAACCCATCCTGTACAACTTAGTGCCCTGGACAACATCTTCCATCACAGTGCTTCTCCCAGCTCTTGAAAACCAGCACTCCAAACCCTTCCTGATTAAAATTCCACACCTCTCAAATTCTACACCTCCGTTTGATATGGTACTTTGTGAATTAATCACTCTTGTAAGAACTCAGTTAGTGGGATGGAGAGATGGCTTGGAGGTTAAGAGCACTGGCTGTTCTTCCAAAAGTCCTGAGTTCAATTCCCAGCGACTACATGGTGGCTCATAACCATCTATAGTGAGATGTGGTGCCCTTTTCTGGCATGCAAGCACACATTCAGGCAAAACATTGTAAACATAATAAATGAATAAATCTTAAAAAAAAAGAACTCAGTAAGACTAGTTGCATAATACAGTCAATGTATCTCCTCAAAGCTTGTCACTGATGATTTATAATGATTTACTGAGTCCTAAAGTCCTACCTAACATGAATGTATCACCCTCCTCTGATCATTCCTTTTTAGTCTTTTTCAGAGTTTCCCCCCAATGATGTATCTTGGATTTCTTTTTTAACACCACATTTGCCACTTTGACGTAACTTTCGCCCTGTCTTCCTTCCCTTTCTCCTTGCTACTGCCCCTCCTTCCTTCCTTTACTTGCTCCCTTTTTTCTTTCCTTCCCTACCCCTTTCCTTCCTTGTTTGGATTTTTATTGAGCACATTACAGGACATGTGTAGTCAGAAAGACCAAAGCCCATGCCGTCAATAGGCCCTTAGATTCTCTCTCTGCTCCCACTGCCTTCTGCTGCTGCAGCTGCACCGGGGGCAGTTCTTTCAGCGTTGTCCTGAGAAGAGCTCAGCCATGTAGGAGAGCTCAGAGCTGCCAGAGGGAGAGCCTCACTCATCCCAGCCTTAGCTTCCTCAGAACCGTGACAACCTCTGAAGAAAGGCATCTTGCCTTTTCTAACTTACCCTATTGTCATTAATCTCTATCATGATTTTCATAAGATTCAGATCTGTTTCCATATGAATGAGCCTGCTGAATTGGTAATTATATTCAAACTCACTAAAGTAGCACTTAAATTTTTAAAATTTTGTTTTCTCTTCTAATCCACACTTACCTGTCTGTTCATGTAGTCTTCTTTAACTTAGGTGTAAGGTATTAAAATTTACATTTGCATGAAAAGAAATGAAATCATTTCTTAAATGAGCACTTTTATTTTTAGGAGGAAAGGAAGTGACAAGTAAAGAAGAAATAAAAGGCATTCACTGGGCTTCATGGACATGTGTTTCAGGCCTTGAAGTCAATGGAATTTGGCCCAAGTATTCGGATATCAATGACATAAATTCAGTAGATGGAAATTATGCTGGCCAGGTGTTAGTGACAGCTGATGACTATGGAGTGGTAAAATTATTCCGATACCCATGTTTAAGAAAAGGTATCTTCCTGTCTACATTTTCACTAATACTCTCATAAAAGATGAGATTCTTTTTGTTTATATTTTTTAGTGTCTTAAAGCTTTTAGAGGACTGTCTGGCTGGTTGGGTTGGGGGTTAACTGTCAATGGGGTAAGTTAGACTAGTTGTACCAATTTCACTAAAAAAAAAACAAAGACCCCAGGTCAAAACAGTCAGTTATCTTAATACTAAAAACTGATCTCCAAGGTTTTCTCAGAGAAATAAGATTATGCCTTGCATTTTTTTTGTTCTTATGCTTGTTTTATTTAGTTTGAGATAGATTTTTATTATACAGAATGTGCAGTTGTTTTTGTTCATAGGTTTTGCTTTGTATTTATTTTTGTGTTAATGGGGATGAAAGCCAATACACATTAGGTAAATGCTGTGCCAGTAAACTGTTTATAAACCCCAGCCCCTTTAAAAACATTGTATTTTGAAGTAATGGCTCACAAAGTTGCTCAGGCAGGCCTTGAACTTGTGATTTTTCTGTCTTAGTCTTCCAATTAGCCAGGTGTGAACCAGTATTCCTAACACCTCACAATTTTTTCCTACATTTCTTTATTTTTTTATTTAATTAAAATAGTATCACATAATTTCCTCCTCTCTCTCTTCTCCCTCCCACAACTCTTGGGACCCCTCTTTCAAATTCTTTGCCTTGTTAATTATTATATATACACACACGCACACGCACGCGCGCGCACACACACACACACACACACACACACTTACACTTGTATCTGTAAATAAATATACAAATGCAAAAAGTCTGTTCAGTGTTGCTTGTTTGTTTGTTTTAATGGCTGACCTCTTGGGAGTCTATAAAACTTAGGGTGCTCATCTCTGAGGAAGACTCATTTTCCCTCTCTCAGTAGTTTTAATTGCCTGTACCTCTTCTTCTAGGGGTGGGACCACATTCATTTCCCCTGTTCCCGCCATCTACTTTGGCATGTCAACTAGTGTTGTCATTGTTCAGGTCTTGTTTAAGCAGCTATATTGTTGAGATTTCCTGGGCGAAGCTTCTCTGTCATATCTAGAGGACTCAGTCTTGCAGGAGACTTCCGGGTTCTTACAGTTCTGCAGCATTTCCCGGGCCGTGGATGTAAGGATTGTGTTGTAGATGTATCAGACGGGACTGGGGCCCCACATTTTGATCAGCTGTGACCTTCTATAATAATCTTTGCTGCAAAAGGAAGTTTCTTTGACAAGAATTAGGAGCTATACTTATCTGTGGGTTTTAGGGAAGTGGCAGTAGTAGGCTTTCTGACCTCAGTAGCCATGGGTGGCTGGCTAGGTTTTCAGCACTAGACATGACTACTCGCCGGCTGAGCAGAACGTAAGTCCAAATAGAGCTGTTGGTTACCACCAAGTATGTGTCAGTGTTGCAGCTTTAGGCATCTCTTACTGTGGTTACCACTGTTGCGATGCACAGGCGTCACTGCTGGCAACACTGCTGCGCTTGCTTCCCTTGGCAGCGTGTAGAGCACCTGCTGGTCTCCTGGTGCTATGAAAGCTAGTCATCAGGGCACCCGGCTCTGGTCAGAACCAGCTCTCTTTATTCCTCTGAGTCCTGTGTCCAAAGTGCATAGTGCCTTTAGCAGTACGAACTTATACCTCACAGTTTTGGTGTTTCCTACCAAAATACATTGGAAAATCAGTAAAGGAAACATTTGCACCCTTCACTCCATTCATTTGTTCATTTCACTAATTTTTAAATCATTTTCCATCTGGCCGTGCTTAAGATACTGTTGTGATATTGTAATAGTTTGGATAAAGTAGTTGTTGTTTAAGGTGGTATTTTTATGTGTATTGCTTTTTGTCAAATTAAAGATATATTTTTGTTATAGGGGCCAAGTTTAGAAAATATATTGGCCATTCAGCTCATGTAACTAATGTCAGATGGTCACATGATTATCAGTGGGTTATTTCTATTGGTGGAGCAGATCACTCTGTCTTTCAGTGGAAATTTATTCCTGAAAGAAAATTAAAAGATTCTCTTCACATAGCACCCCAAGGTAAGCTTAAACAGCTCCCCCATTCATAGCTCTAAACTAAGTAGTAGGTGCATATCTTTAAAGTCATTCATCACAGAGAATGCTATACGAAGTATTTGGGTTGAAATTTAATTTGTTAAATAAGTGAAGCAATAGTTGTATTAGCAAAACTAACACTTAATGTTTTATCTTGGAGATGTGGGTTCCTGGGTTTTACATATACTTTAAAAACACAAAAAAATGTCAATTCATCTGTTGTGTGTAGTATGTTAAGCTATTTTTAATATTGAGTATAGAGCATAGTTATATCTGCACAGACACTTAAATTTGATGTAGTGGATTGGGGAGGCAGTGGAGGGATTTAAAGGAGTTACTGACTCTCAGCAAGTAGGCAGGAAAATAACCTGTAGTACAGTTTGCTGACATGTGTCACGTGAATAGGTCATTTCATTTGACAGTCTCATGGCTTGTCTCCATGTCAAGCTACATGGAAACCTCTTAAGTCATTAATTTTACATTGTTGTTTTGAAAGTAAAACTTTAAACAGATGATGTTTTTTTTTTTTAAATACTTACAGAAAGTCTGGCTGAGTCCAACAGCGATGAATCAGATTCAGATCTGTCTGATGTTCCAGAACTGGATTCTGAGATCGAACAGGAGACACAGCTTACTTACCACCGGCAGGTGAGGTCCTAGTAGCCTATGATGTTGTCTCCCAAAGTCCACTTTCTTCGTCTTGATTTCTGTCACATTCATCTATTGAGAATTTTTATGGCTTTAATTTCTCTTGTAATGGATAACTGTCAGTCTTCCCCCCCCCCGACATCATTGCACACTTGCATGAAATGTTCTTTTATATTAAATGCTTGATGTACTAGGTGAGCCTGCATTGTTTGCCTGAAGGATTTTGTTACTGTAGACTACCACATTCCCCCAGAGGTGTTTCCTTATGAGGTATAAAGAGGTCTTGGAATATTAAATTCCAAGTGTTCCCTTAACAGCATTTGAAAGTTTTATTAAGGATATGAACATCTTTATTAATACTTACCTTAATCATATTCCTATATATGTGTGTTTTTAAGGTTTACAAAGAAGATCTACCTCAGCTTAAAGAACAATGCAAAGAGAAACAGAAAAGTGCTACTTCTAAACGAAGAGAACGTGCTCCAGGAAATAGTATTCGATTACACTTTATTCATGGGTATAAAATACTATTTTTCATTTGTGTGTTTGAATTTAAGTTTGCACTCAATATATTGGCAAGTCACCCTGCCTTGCTGTTCGCCTATCTTGCCTGTTTCCCTATCTGTAAATTGGTACCTGACTAAAAAGTTGCAATGAGAAATAAATAAGGAATGCCAGTGATGACATTGTCTGGCACACAATGAGCTACTGTGAAAGTCTTGGTTAAATTTCTAAAAACTGTCTGAAGGTTTGATATTACATTCATAGAAGTGGACGTGACATCTTTAAATATGTAAGAGGTAGTCATCTTTCTTACAATGTGACTAAATTGGAATTTTCTGAGTCCCTTTTTGCTTGAATATTGAGGATTTAGTGTTTGGCTAATTGTTATTAATTGCGGGAGTCCCTGAGAGCATGTAATGTATAGGTTTCACATTTCAGCTTCACAGCAACAAGTTTCTACCCTCAGCAAACACAGATTTTTCTCACCAGAGTGGTAGTACTTTCTAAGAATTGGAAAAGAGTTTATTTATGACAAGTATTTCCAGAGCTAGAGAGATGACTCAGTGATTTAGGAAGGTTTGCTGCTCTTCATGGGACCTGGCTCCATCTCAGCACCTACATTAGGTGGCCTCCCTGTGCACCTGCACACATGTGACAAATGCACACACACATATACGTAAATAAAATGAATCTTAAAAAAGTATTTGTCTTCCAGTGTTAAAATAGATAGTATTTTTGTTCTGTTGTATTGTGTGAATTGGACTTCGTTGAAGCACAAAGCAAGGTTGTCATTGCTGTGATTGTATTAGCCGTTTTAAGATTTGTATATTCTAATTGATTTCTTAAAGTTACTGTTGGAACATGTATTACATGATTCAACAATGTGCACAACCAAGTACCGTTTGAAACCTTCCTTTCTCTTCTCTTTCTCTTCGTGCTAACCAAAGTGTCATTCCCTTCCCCTGTTAAGTAATATTTACTTTCAAGGATATTTGAATACAAATATATATTCTTTTCTTACCTGATTGTGTATAAAAAGAAGTGGTTTTACTTTGTAGAATACAAATTTAATAGACTTTTTGTAAATACTAGAATACCAGAGATCTCTTTTCCGTACTTGATTTTTTTCACTCAGTACCTTAGCCTAGATTTTAGCTATCTGTAATCAGAGAAGCTCATAACAGTATGTAGATTCTAAGAAACTGGTATTCTCCTTTAATTATTCATTCCTTTAAACAATCCACATGATACCTACTTTCTGGTGTTATATATTGATCAGATAAAAGATTAAAATGCATTGTACATGATTTATTTTCTGCATTAGTTACAGGGGTTATGACTGTCGAAGTAATCTTTTCTACACTCAAATTGGTGAAATTGTGTACCATGTGGCAGCAGTGGGTGTCATATATAATAGACAACAAAACACGCAGCGTTTTTACTTGGGTCATGATGATGATATTTTGTGTCTGGCTATTCATCCTTTGAAGGACTATGTGGCAACAGGCCAGGTAAGTTCCCTTAAAAGACCAGGTGACAGTAAGTCAGCTAGGCAACCTTTTCACAAACTTTTGAGATTTATTTTTATGTGTATGGATGTCTTGCCTGCATATATTTCTGTACAGCATGTGCCTGCGGTATCCATGGAGGGTAGAAAAGGGTATGAGATACCCAGAACTAGAATTATGGATGGTTGTGAGCCACTGAATGTTGCTGGGAATCAAACCTGAGTCATTTGGCAGAGCCGTCAGTGCTCTTAACTGTTGAGCATCTTTCCAGCCCCCAAACCTGATTTTTTTAGGGAGAATGACTAAAGCAATATAAGTAATTATATAACAACAAAGCTCTATGACAGCACGTGACTGTATCTTACATTTTTCACTTGCAGTACTAACCTACCACATTTGCCAAAGCACAGGTTCTGGAATCTTGCAATGGAGACTTCTCTACTTGAGTATTCATAAAGAAAGCAAAATGTTATGTGTTCATTCTTCCTGTATTTAAGAAATGTACTAGCTTTTTAATGTTTGTTTAGTTTACTTTCACTACGACCTGTGAAAGTGTTTAATACCGAAATGCAAAAGTGACAAACAACCATGGAATGAAATCTTTAAAATCATGAGTCAAAATAAGTTGATTATCTCAGGTGTTTTGTCACATTGATAAAACACTGACTGACATATGTGCCTATATCCCTGAAATGAGGTGCCCCACGCTTGCTTCATATCACTATATATGCATATGTGTGTGTGTATGTATCAGCCAGACTGAATTTGGTGTTTGAATCCAAGTGCCGTTATTTATTGTCTATGGGCATTTCTTGCGCATTTCTGTGCCTCTGTTTCCTCATCTTTAAAATAAGGATACAACTGGTATCTAGTTTAAGGAATTATTATGGTTGATAAATAAGCCAGATTTTGTAAGTGCTGTGGAACACTGTTTCTCGGTAAGTTGTTTTGCAGTGAATATTAGTCCATAGGATTCATCGTTACCTCAGATGAAATGTCTGAAGTGATCAACAGGCAATTAAAAATGTAGGTCTTGATTGTGTAAAAAAAAAAAAAAAATCAGAGAGGCTTGGGAGGCATTACTGATTTAATTATTGAAAATGGAAAAAAAAAACTTATTTCAGGCAAAAATGTAGAAAAAAAGCCTGGGTATTTAAAGGGGGAATCTTGAAGGTTTATATTTAAATAACAGGTGACAAAATTACGAAAAAACAGTGCTAAAAAACAAAACAAAACAAAAACCCTGGGGGATTAGGCAAGAGTTATGCTGTGAAACTGTTAGAAGTAGCAAAACTTGTAGAGGTAAAACTGAAAGATCACTAATAATGTTTAGATGGATGACTTTATGACTCATTTGCTGGTTTAGTGCTGTTTCTGTTATACATTTACATTAAAAAGTCTCAAATTAAGTATAATGATTTCTACCATTGCTTTTTCAGGGGCTGCTTTATATATAAAATGATAGCATTGTGTGTTTTTAAAATTTTAAAATTTTAAAATTTCTAGAACTGTTTTAAAACACAGTTCTAGAGCAATAATTGGGAATTGTAGATTACTTGTGTATAAGTGAGTGCAATAATTGGGATTTGTAGATTACTTGTATATAAGTGAGTATTATAAACCACGTAGGTTAGTCTCATGTCTGTCGCTAAATGTGTTCTGAACTTCAGGAGTTGCATTGGTCATATGCGTGGCACATTACAGCAGGGTCACATCTAGAGCAAGTGCTCTGCTGTGCTGGCTTGAAGCAGACAAATAGGAATGGGCCATCTCCCAGTGTCCTCTTTAAGGTGATACCCCAAGCAACTGAGCTTCCTCCCGCTAGGCTCTGCATTCCTGGTTATGGCCATGGGCTAGAGATCAACTCTAACATATGTATTTGAGGGCCCTTCAGATCCAAACTATAGCACCAAGGAAAAGGTTAATGGAATGGAGGGGGGCATTGGTAAGAGGGTGTGTTTGGGGTTTCTTCTGTGAATAAGTGGCATGGTAATGAAGAAAGTAAGGAAGAGCATTGGGAATCCAGGGAGGTCAGAGTTCAACTAAAGGGCACAGAGAACACAAGAAAGATACACCGCAAGCATGAGAGTTCCAGAAAGAGTAAGTCTTACTACACGATAAAACAGATGACAATTACAAATCATGCACTATTGAATTGGTACTACAGAAGCTTCTAAGGTGAAGAAAGAAGAACTCAGTACATAGACTTCAATAAGTAAAGTGTAAATGCTTTGACCCCTCCAAGCAAAAGATGAAGAATGAAGGGACTGCCACTGAATGGGAAGTTCACCTTGTAGGCTCCAGTGGCTAGCCAGTGAGCTCTTGAGGTCTGCTGGCTCTGCTCCTCAGTGCTGGGGTTTCAGCCACAAACTACAGAACTGGCTTTGTACATAGCTACTCAGGATTCAAATTTAGATCTTAGGACCTTTATGCTTGCAAAGCAAGTGTTTTTTTTATTTTTATTATTATTATTATTATTATTATTATTATTATTATTATTATTATTATTATTATTATTTATTCAATTTGTATCCTAGCTGTGGTCCCCTCTCTCATCTCCTCCTGCTCCCAGCCTCCTCCCCCCGCCATGTCCCTTTCCTAGTCCACTGCTAGGGGAGGTCCTCCTCCCCTACTATCTGACCCTAGCCTATCAGGTCTCATCAGTACTGTCTGGATCCTCTTTCTCTGTGGACTAGTAAGGCCATGTCGCCAGGGGGAGGTGATCAAAGGGCAGGCCACTGAGTTCATGTCAGAGACTGCATCTGCTCCCTGTACTAGGGAACCTCCACGGAGACTGAGCTGCCCATGGGCTGCATCTGAGCAGAGGGTCTAAGTCCTCTTTATGCATGATCGTTGGTTGGAGTATCTGTCTCTGCAGGCCCCATTTGGGCCCAGATTTTTTGGCTCTATTGGTCTCCTTGTGGAGTTCCTGGGCCCCTCCAGGTCTTTCTATCTTCTCCTCATTCCATAAGATTCCCTACACTCTGCCCAAAGTTTGGCTATGCGTCTCAGCATCTGCTTTGATACCCTCTGAGTACAGTCTTTCAGAGGCCCTCTGTGGTAGGCTCTTGTCCTGTTCCCTGTCTTCTTCCACTTCTGGTGTCAATCCTGTTTGCCCTTCTGAATGAGGATTAACCCTCTTCCTTAGGGTCCTCCTTGTCGTTTAGCTTCTTTAGGACAATAGATTTTAATATGTTCATCCTATATTAAGAGCAAATGTTCTTAACTTGCTGGACCATCTCCCTATTCTTTAGAATATAGATTTTACAATTCTTTACTTTGTGTGGGGTGGGATTGTGTGTATGTGGGACGTGTGTGTGTGTGTGTGTGTGTGTGTGTGTGTGTGTGTGTACATGAATACATGGTGGTTAAGGACAGTTACGTGGTGGTTCTTTCCTTCCACCATGTGGTTTTCCAGGGATTGAACTGAAGTCATCAGTCTTGGTAATAACATTGAACCATCTCACCTGCCCCCAGATTTTAAAAGAAGGTATGCAAATCAAAAGGCTATTTCTGGAAAGAGCAAGGGAATCAGGGGAAGGGGCATAAGAGCCAGTAAACGGAGAATGAATGTGCTCAGAAGTGCATTGCACATATGTGAAAATGTTCTGACTGTGCTATTTTGGGTAATATGCACCGATAAAAACAGTGTACAGTAGAGAAATGTTTTATGACATAGTGCTGTTGCCCATTTTTGTCTCATAAATGCTAAGTGCTTTAACCCTTTCTGAATTCTTTACTATACCAGTATTCTAATCTAGAAAAATCTTGCTTGCATGTCCTCATCTAAGACATGCACTTTCTGAAGTTACAGCTCCGTTATGTATTATCTGTTTCATGAACTCTTGAAAGCAGTTTCATTCTTACTAGGCATATAGTGCCATATGTTCTTATTTGAAATGCCTTGTTTTTCTGAGGAGTGTACATTCAGTTAAAGTTATTCGAGTGTCATAATACTCAAAGTGCCTATCACAGTAACTGCCAATGACAGGTACTTAGTAATCCTTTATTATCTTTCTTGATGAATTGTAGAAGGAGCAATATGTAGTTCTACAATATTTCTAGAGACACTCTGCCTAGCTGTATTACTTTGTTCTGTTTTGTCCTGGGTATTGAGCAAGGGGCTGCATATATACCATCCACTGCGCATATACACTAAGCATGTGCTTGTAGTGAGCCAAACACCAGTCCTCCTAATTAACATTTCAGACTGGGTGTACTTAGCAAATAAGGGGTCCTATGGTGACATTTAATGTTCATAAGTTTGTATTATTTTCCTCGGTTTTCTCTTCATTCTGCTCTCTTCTATCCCTCTTAGAATTTGAAAAAATGTTAATGAAAAAACACCATGTTTGTAATCTGCCTTTTGTTTTTATCTTGATAAATTTCTATGACAAATAAAGGCTATGTAAGTGTTTTGTTTTCTTTTAACAGATATAAAAATAATTGTTTACAATGGCTTTTATAATTATATCTTTACCAGGTAGGTAGAGATCCCTCAATTCACGTATGGGACACAGAAACCATTAAACCATTGTCTATATTAAAGGGCTACCACCAATATGGCATTTGTGCTGTTGATTTCTCAGGTAAGACTCTTCTATCTCAGTAAGAATGATCAAAACACAGAGGGAACATATAGTATTTAATCAGTGTTACCTATGCTTGCCATCTAGCTTTGGCCTTCATGGCTTTTATGAAGTGTGCATACTGTTTTCATCAAACATAATGATGAAACTCAGTTTTCTGGCTTCTTTATAATTACAGTGTAATGACTGAGCTCCTAAAGTCTTTTTTCAATGTTCATGTAAATATCAGCATAAATAATGGTTTCCTGCAAAACACCTAAAACTGTTACAGGTACTCCTGTCATATGTACCTTCCCTTTGAGCAAACTTTGATATTAATCTTCTATAGCTTCAAAGCAAACTTTGAAAATGTTTAGTGTGAATGAGATGAGGTTTCTTATGTGTTTATATTAAGTAGCACTTACAGTGCATCTTATAATATCAGTTCATGCTTTCAGTTTAGCAACTGCAGTGAAAGCTGCTGTGTGGCTTGAGAAAATGTCATTATTGAAGAAGTGTGTATCATGAAAAAGTAGTGGGTTTGCTGCCCTAACCAGAGTCAGTTATTAATAAGTGATATTTCAGGAAAACATAGATACATAAATTTTCAAGAGTCCTAATGGTCAAGAAACAAGAAAATGTAAAGCAGACTGCATGGGTGAACAATAGAAATATCAGTGGTAGCACTGAACAACTAAGGTTTGCAAAAGTGCGGCAGAGTGGAAAAGGCTCCCGTATACTGTAAACCTTATAGCCTGTAAACACATGCACTCTGGTCAATATGTCAAAACAGGCGTTTGCTTCAATATTTATGTAGTCATTACTCATTTGGTAGCAGAGACACTAAAACTTGGCCTTTACTAAAAGCAGCCATATTAGTGACCACTTCATGAAATGCTTTTCATTTCATGAACTTTTCATAGTCTCTGAGTTTTTATGTCACAGTAGAGTTCTTTCAGCGAATTTAGTTGAAGTAGATCTATTTTCCCCTCCATTCTTTTATTTTCTTAATACAGATTTTGGGTTTATTTTTAATTGACCTATAATTATTTATATTGGCAGGATATAGGGTAATTTATGTGTGTGGTGCCAGCACAGGATGCCAAGAACATAAAACAAGTATTCTACCATTGAGCTATCCCCCAGGCCCTAATGTGATATTCTGATACAGGCATGTATCATGTATTAATTACCTTACAGGAGCTTTAATATACCCATCATTTTATACATTCATCCTTCCCCTTTTTCTTAACCTAATGAATAAATGCATAAAGTAACTTAAGTCAAGTGTGACAATGATTTAAAAACCCATTATCCCAGCTTAGGAGATGTCTTTGTGGGTAAAATCATTTGCTGTATGGGCCTGAGTTCAATCCCTGTGACTCATGTAAAGGTGGATGGAGAAAACCAACTTCATGTAGTTGTTCTTTTAGTTACACACACAGGCAGGAACACATGCACATGCACACATGTGCGTTGTGAAATTTAAGTTAGAAAACCATTATCCCCACTCTCTTCTAAATTCTGGTTCTTTTCATGGATGTATGCATGCCTAACATCTATGATTATTTTTTCAAGTTTTAAATATAGTGCTGTAGCTCATTAGTCTATTTTCTGTTGCTATAATAACACCTTAAGGTGGATACTGATAGGAACAGAGACCTGGTTAGCTTCCAGTTGTGGAAACTGCAAGTTCAAGTCAAGAGGCTCTGTTGGTTATGCTTGTGGTGAAAGTCTCGCTGGCTGTGTCACAACATGACTGACAGCATCATGGTGGGAGTAAGTGCAAAATGAAGATATAACATTGTGAGACAGGAAGCCAGGGAGATCTAGGGATCAAATGTAGCCGGACTTCTTGTCTACTTTATTTGGGTTCCTATAGAAACCGTCCTTCACCCCAATCCCTTCCACCACCACCCCAATACTAGGTATGAGAGAAAGAAGGTTAGAGGGGAAAGGGAGAATAGGGGGAGTAGACTTCCTTAGACTACTTCCAGCTGATTAGGGGCATCGAATTCCTTGGGAGCAAGTCCAATCTTCATCTTCAGAATACCAGCAACCAGCAATGCAACAAACAGCAATCCAGCAATAGCAAAAGCAGCAGCAAGGACTAGTGGCATTATGAAAAGCAGCAGCTGCCACAGGCCCTCTCGGAGCCCTTGCGTTTATACTCTCAAGAGTCCCCAGAATTCCAAACATTAAACTATCTGCAGCTGTCAAAAATCACACCCCTCTAGAACACGAGACGAATCATAGTTAGAGGCTCTACCTCTGAAACAGCCCCATATCCCACACTTGGGATTAAAACAAAAACATAGTCACATAACTGTTTTTTTTAAGAAACCAAAATTCTCACTATAATCACTACTATAGTAAAAACTTGTTTTTATTTTAATAACCATTACAATAGAGCTAACTTCCTGAGGGCACATTACACTTTTCTCAGGGCAGAGCACCCAGCAGTTTAACCCCATGGCACCAGGCCTGTCTCTGTCTGATCTGTGAGTTTACTCCATCACACAGGGCCAAGCATCCAGAAGTTCAGACTTGGGTGGAGGGCTATTCAAATGAGAGCCTGTGGCTCTAGAAAACACGTTAGATGTTTTTTACTTCAGAATCTCATCTCTTTGGTTGTCACAGCTGATGGGAAACGCCTGGCTTCAGTTGGAATAGATGACAGCCACACCATTGTCCTGTGGGACTGGAAGAAAGGGGAGAAACTTTCAGTGGCAAGGTAGGGAGATACTGGCCAAACACTACTAGTGTTAGAATGGACTTCACTTTTTTGAAGTTAAGCTAATTTGTGAGTTTTAAAAATAATTATCAGCTTTTGTTACTTTTAAATAATCAAACTAAAAAGATAAATGACTTTATTATTTCTTTGTAGATTTAGCCCCCTGTAAACCCATTTTTTAATTTGCCTCTAATTGGACATTGGAAATTACTATTTCAATTTGCCACTTGCAAAGAGTGAATTCTATTAAAGCTACTGCATACCAGCTGAGAAGCATGGTAAAATGCTTCTTAATTGAAAAAGATATAAATATATGTATATATGAAATTATATTGCTTTTCTAATATTTTTCTTCATTTTTGGTTTTCTAAAGTGAGCATGGTTTCTTTTATAATAAAATATTAAATGGTGCTTTGAAAGGGGAAGTAGTTAACAGCGTCAGAGGCTACACTTTTGTTACTCCCTCAATTTGAGATGTTACAGTACTTAAAAGTATGAAAGCTTTTTGCTGAGTAGATAGATGATGTCCAAGAACACAATAGCTTCACAGAACTGTGAGGGGCTGGTAAGATGGCTCAGTGGGTAGAGGCACTAACCCTAACCTTACATCGATCACCGGGGCCTACAGCTTACTGAAAGGGGAGAATTTATCCCTGTAAGTTGTCCTCCCACTTCTGGCACAGGTACTGTGACACGAGTAAATAAATGCAATAAAAGGAACATTGAAGGATATGCCAAACTGTAATGAATTACTATTTTTAAAAAATTTTAACTTTTTGTCACACACAGCATTCCCTGTTTACAATACAGTGAATCTCATGGGTACTATTTAAATGAAGTTCTATTTTCCTTGTTTTTACTGTCTAGAAAATCTGCTGAGCGGAGTTAACATATTTAAATAGTGATAAATGTACAGATGAATGATTTCACAGCCTGAATGTCAGATACCAAGAGGAAACAACTGTCCAGTGGGTGGAGAATGGTAGATAGGATGTGAGTTGTTCTAAGATGGCTTACCTGCAGAGCTAAACATTTTGGTTTGTTTCAGAGGCAGTAAAGATAAGATTTTTGTTGTGAAAATGAACCCCTATGTGCCTGATAAACTAATTACAGCTGGGATTAAACACATGAAATTTTGGCGTAGAGCAGGTAAGGAAATGTTCCTTTTTACTCTTTTAAATTTCTAGAAGGCATTAGCTTTAAAATAACTTAGCTAAGTACAGTGTGTTTGTTATGCTGGCCTGGATCTTGGGATAGAAAAGGAACATTTTTAGAAAAACTGAAAACTGAAGCCTGGGGTTCAGTTAAAAACACTGTGTAAATGACATGTTTTTTTAGTCTTGATAAAGGGATAGTATTGTTAAGATGTTACTATTAAACTTTATAGAGGACTATATGGAAACACTGTTATTTTTACATCATTCTATAAACCTAAAATTATCTAAGATAACCTTATGGGTCGGAAGGGGTTCATAGGTTAGGGATAGAGTGCATTCCTAGCATTCTCAGGCCCTCCTAGTTTGATTCTCCCATCAAAAAGAATAAAAGGTTCATTTTTAATTGGTGTTCTTGTCTTGGTACATTTTAAACAAAGATGATTTAACATGTGGGATTAGTCGGCTGATGTACAGATTTCCTTTTATTAAAGACACGTTTTATAGTCTAAAATAGAAAGTTTTGTAAAAATGCCTTGTATGCTATAAAGTAATACAGAAATGAAATACTCTGTTTCTTTAGTCATTTAGTGATAAATCAGTCATAGTCGTTAGTTATAAATCACAAATGCAGAATAAATTGATTTTTTCAAATAAAATAGTGTATGTCAGCAGTGTAGCGTTGAAGTCTCAGTGAACTGAAACCTTTCAGAGAAAATGCTTAAGCACGAGAAGTAAAACATCAGAAAAGAGCAAAGTCTGTGATGACATTTCCCAAGTTCCCCTGACTTCCAAGTTGTGAACTATCTGGGACATGAACTGATTTTCCAGATTTGTAGTGAATGCTGTACCAGAGACTCCGCAGCTCAAAGTGTTTCCAGTTACAAAGGAAAAGCCAATTTATGGTTTCATTCCTGTAAATTTAAACAAGCATTTCATTTGGCCACATCAGTCCCTTGGAATTGAAGACGCCTACCAAGTAACACTTGAGAGCACACACGTGCGTGTGTGCACACCTTACCTGTGTATTTGTTTGAAGTAAGAGATTTCAAGAGAGTAAACACCAGGCACCTGGAGAGCTGGCTCAGTGGTTGAGAGTGCTTGCTTTTCCAAAGGACCCAAGTTATTTCCCAGCATGCACATGGCAGTCCAGTGCCCTCCTCTAGACCTGTGAGCTCTGCATGTTTGTACCCAGTCACCATTAATTGGAAACATTCTAAAGCATGACCAGCTACTGGGAATGGGCCTGCTGTGGGAGGGTCGGGGGAGGGTGTGTGTGGGGGGATAGAGGGTGGATAAAAAAGGTCAGCCTTACTCTGAAAGCTCTTGTCTCAGTGACTCAGGCCCCGGTGTGACCTCCTTTTGAATAGCTAGCCCTTTAAACTTGGGCAGCTTGTCAAGCAGGGGGTGAGATTCCACTGTTAGGTATGAAGCCATTACCTGAGCCTTTAACTTGTGGTTGGAGGTAATCAGAACAAGCTCTGGTATGCTGCTAGTGGGTGAGGCAATTAGGAAAGTGGGCTGTGAGAGCAGAAAAGGAAACGGGCTCATTTTCTGCAGCTCTAGTGCTAATATGCTCGAGGTGGGCTTTATTATGAAGCCTTCATCCTCAGGATTTGGCCCATGGCTAGTTGTTAACTGATTCAGATTTAGGTGTCTAGTCTGTGCTATAGGCAAAGCCTAGTGCTGCTACTTGTATACTAGATTCCCGTTCTGCCATCCAGAGAACATACCTAGCCCCTCTTGCCCTCTTGAATTATCAACTCTCCCTCTCTACCTAGTTTGTTCTTTAGCATAAAATGTGCTATTATTTTTTCCATCTTAATAAAACCAAATCCTCTTTCAATTCTCCTCTAGTTTCTAACTATGTGGAGTGGTTTTGTTGTTGTTATTGTTGGTGGTGGTGTTATATTGTTACAATTTAGATGTGAAATTCCACCCTTGGTTCCCAGCTAGTGGAATGCCTAGAAGTTTGTAGAAACTTTTGGACATAGATCCTGGATGCCCTACTCATGTCTGTACAGGCTGTGTTAGGGCTCATACCCAGGCACAGTTCTGGTCCTTGCTCCCTGCTCTGTCATCCACTAAGTCATGAATAAGCTGTGCCGTGGGCTTCCACCACCAGAGTTAAGGGCTGTTAGAACCATAATGCCTCCCCTGTCACAAAACTGTGAAGCAAAATTAGTTCTTCCCTTAAGCTTCTTGTCAAGTATTTGGTGCAGCAATGAGAAGAATAACCAGGATCCTCTCCCCATCTCCAGTTTTTATGCTTTCTCCCCCTGACAGAAGTCTAACCCACTTTTGTTCCCTGACCATTCTACCCAACTTGTCTTGTGAGGAAACTAGTGACTCTGGCTGTTATATTAGGATGGTCTTCCAAGAATATTTGGAATCTGATCTTTCAGAATCTGATCTGTGCTACTATCCTCTTCTTGCCTCCTTTAACCTTTAGCCCAGTGGTTCTCAGCCTTCCTAATGCTGCAGCCTTCTATTGCAATTCCACATGTGGCCAACCATAAAATCATTTTGTTGCTACATCATAAACTGTAATTTTACTACTGTTATGAACTGTAATGTATCTTGTTGGTGTTATGTTTTTATAAGTATTTTATTTATTTTTTTATGCCTCTTTTTCCCTTCACCACCCCAGTCCTTTCCAATACCCCAACATGGAGTAGTAGAGAAATTTAGTAGGGAGAAGGGGGAGTAGTTTTCCTTAGCTACTTCCTGCTGGTTAGGGTCATTGAGGCAAGTCCAAACTCTGTTTCTGGATATCTCTGACTTCTCATCACGCTGCACCAACAGCAACCAGGAGCAGCAGAGAGGAAGCACCAGCGGCTACCTTTCTTGGAGCCCACCAAAGTTCTCTGGCCTCTGGCTTTTTATTCCCTCTCCAGAGTCCTCAGCTTTAAACTATCTGCATCTGGCAAAGAGCCCCTCTCATATCCTGCATGAGGCAAACAGTTTTCTGCTGTGGACAATCTGAATTAGTCCCATATCCTACACCTGGGATCAGAACAAAACCATATTTGCATCGACAACAGTATCTGAGATGTAGGATATGCAGAGAAGCCCTTATGAGCCTGTGTAAAGGAAAGTAACAAAAACTCACAAGCAACTTAAAAACTCACTAATGGGGAGGCAAGTAACTATAGGTTGTGTATATAAAGAAATAATTGAGTCATTTTCCAGTAACTTGTCAAAATGACAAATGTAAGGGAAAAGAGGAGGAGCTCTCGCTGTATGTTTTCCAGGCTTTTAGGAAACACAAAGCTGTTTCTTTGGCCACATACATGTGAATCTACAAGAAAGGTGATATTGTAGACTTCAAGGGAATGGGTACTGTTCAAAAAGGAGTTTTCCATAAGTGTTACCATGGCAAAACTAGAAGAGTCTGCAGTGTCACCCAGGACACCATGGACATCATTATAAACAAGCAAGTTAAGGGTAAGATTCTTAGCAAGAGAATTCATGTGTGGATTGAGCACCTCATGCTCTCTAAGAGCTGAGACAGCTTCTTCAAGCAGGTGAAGGAAACAGTTAGACAGAAGAGGAATCCAGAGAGAAGGCCACTTGGGCACTTGGCCTGGGCTGCCCAGAGAAGCGCACTATGTGAAGACCAATGGGAAGGAGCCAGAGCTGCTGGAGCCCATTCCGTGTGAATTCATGGCCTAGTGTACAAAAAGAAGTAAAGGACCCAGACTGTAAGGTGTTTTTCTTTAAAAAACAAACAACAACAAAACAGAAAGAAATAATAGAGTTCTGAAAGTTAAATTTGTAGAGGTATAAATCGACATGTATATAATTGACAAAATCTTGGAGATGTCAGCAGCTTGCAGAAGGATGGGTATGACCTCTCAGTTGTTTGTATATATTTTTAGCAGATGTGTGGGTGCTCATTGTATTGGTCTCTAAAAACCTTTTTTTTATCCTTAAATAAGTCATAACAAATTTTTGACAAGTATTATCAAAACTTCTAATAACTGAGCAAAAGTGACTTAATTTTTATCTTATTTGGGCTATAGCCTAAGATCCATGATATAAAGTATTCCCCAAGTCGATATTTGTCAGTAATTTTTTAATTAATTCTCTGTATGGCTACATGTCTTTCTATCAAACGTTAGTAGAAAATGAAACTGTATTTTGTAACTGTGGACATTTTAAAAGCAACATTTCACATTTTTTTTTTAATGAATCAGGGGGAGGATTAATTGGAAGAAAAGGCCACGTAGGTACTCTGGGGAAAAACGACACAATGATGTGTGCAGTGTACGGATGGACTGAAGAGATGGCCTTTTCTGGAACATCCACAGGAGATGTGTGTATCTGGAGAGATGTCTTTCTTGTAAAAACAGTTAAAGCCCACGATGGGCCAGTATTCAGTATGCATGCACTAGAGAAGGTAAGTAACCTAAGAAAATTTGAAGTTTAAAACAGTGACCATGGAAAAAGCACTGCTTTCTACATGGCTGCACTAAACAACTATAGTCTGTTTTGTTCTTTCTTTCTATATCCATAATATGATATGAAATAGGCATGCTGCTTAAAAACACATTTTAAACATATAAAATAGTGGCACATCCCTGTAATCCCAGCTCTCAGAAGATGAAGGGAGAAGTATCATAAATCCAAGGTCAATTTTGGATGCATGAGTAATTCAAAGGCATCCGGAACTACACGAGACCCTTCCTAAAAACAAACAAGCAACTTTGCTAAAAGTGGTGACTCATGTCTATAATCTCAGCACAGGGGAATTGTGAGTTTGAGGCTAGCCTAGGCTATAAACAGAGACTTGCCTAAAAATAAATAAATAAATAAATAAATAAATAAATAAATAAATAAATAAATAAATAAATGGAAAGAAAGGGCTGGTGAGATGGCTCTGCCTGTAAAATACCTGCTATACAAGCCTGCTGATCTGAGTTCAGTCCCTAGAACACACAGTAGAAGGAGAGTTGTCCTCTGACCTATACAGAAACTCACTCTCTGTGTCTGTCTGTGTCTGTCTCTCTTTCTCTTTCCATAACTCTCCCTCATCTCTTTTTCTCTCTCTCTCACGTACACATGTACACATGAAAGGAAAATGAAAGATTACTATATTAATTAAGCCAATGTTGTGTGTCAACATTATGCATGTATGATCACACTGAAGTACCATTGCTGCTGCTTTTTTGAGGTAAAGTAGGAAGCTTTAGATGGATGCATGTGATTGCTGAAAGTGGTCTTCTGGCATCTTCTCCTTTATAGATTCTGGGTTGATGCTTAGAAACTATAATAGTTCTTATACTAATCTATTTTATTCAGAAGCTGTGACTTTTGGCTAGACTCTTGTCTCCATAGTTTTTCAATATAAAGCAGGTGACTAGGTTTGATATATTTGGTCTTCACTAACTGGAACCCTTTGTTTTCATAGGGATTTGTAACTGGAGGAAAAGATGGTGTGGTAGCCCTTTGGGATGACTCCTTTGAGAGATGTCTCAAGACCTACGCCATAAAAAGAGCTGATTTAGCCCCAGGATCTAAAGGTGGTTTCATATTTAGTCTACTGTTTAGCAAAAGACTAATTATTTATCAACATGCTCACTCACTGAGGCAGAACACAAGAAATATATTTTCCCTTCTTGATGAGCATCAGAATTAAGTAGAACTCATTTAACATGATACCAGAGTCACCATCCTCCTTTCTCTGATGCATTTAATGAAGTACTAACTAACTACAACACACTTAACTTTTAACTCTCACACTTACCAGCACGCAGGAGTTTGTTGTCAGGCTACATTTGAGTTTACTGAAGAAGCTAGCAGCAGCCTGAGTTCAGCCCCGGAGCCCACTGTGGAAGGAGAGAATGTGCTGGCCTCCTCCCAGCCTCATGGATCCTTCGTCATCTTTTCTTTCAGTTTATCTCTTACTTTCAGGGACTGTGCCGTACTCCCTCTGACCTCAAGGCCTTTTCTGCAAGCTTTAGCTTGCTCCTAGAGTCTGTTCTTCCCCCCAGTGACAGAACCATGTGCTCACTTTATTCTATATGACTTCATCCTCACTTTCCCCTTCAGAAAGTTTAACTTTCTTCTCAAATTCTCTATTTCTAATAACCTCCTCACGCAAGATCTGTTGCAAGAGTTAGGTCTGCCATGCTTACTAAGACGTTCTACAACACACTGGTTAAAGGGATGTATCTTATGCTGAATTAGAATCTAGATGTTATAAGTAACCTAAGGGGAACAGGAAGCAGAGGAAGTTTTGCTAATGTATAAAGCGAAGAAATAGTTATTGGAATGAAAGTGTAGTATTTGAGTAGAACAGAATTCTACATTGTTATGTTCTGTTACATTTTGAGATTAAAAATTGACTAATTAAAGGAAATACAGTGCATTAGAATTTCTAAAATAAAAAACTTCATAATGTGATTTTTTTTTTTTTACCATCAAAATAGCATCAGTGGAAAAACACCTATTTTTTAATTTTCTTAACTTCATACCTTCAAGAACTTCTCCACTTAACATTTCAGGTCTGCTCTTGGAAGACAATCCATCCATCCGTGCCATATCATTAGGACATGGCCATATTTTGGTTGGCACGAAGAATGGTGAAATACTAGAAGTGGATAAGAACGGCCCAATAACACTTCTCGTCCAGGTACTCTTAAGTGTTAACACTCACTTCGTGCCTTTATGGTTCATGTTTTCAGTCATAACATGAGAAGCAAATGGACACTTGTGAAAACAATGCAGGATGAGGTAGAGAAATATGTCTGAATATAAGTTGAGAAAATTAGCTCAATGGCTAGACACAATCAATAAATGAATACACATGTTCTCATGTAGAATTATTGTCAATACTTGAATAAAATTTTATCATTATGATTCAGTGGGACAAAATCTAGTAAAATTGATGTGACCTAGACATTCATTTCATATTTAAATATTTTAAAGCCTGTTTTTTATATGTAAGTTACTTGTTTTCTGAAACTCTTTGGTTAAATAAATCTTAAGTTTATAGCTTACAGAAGTGAAAAAGGAAAGTATGACCATATGCTTAAACTGTATTACTGAAAACATCAGTGGAAAGAAGCTAATAAAAGTTCAGAAATAAACTTTTTTTAAGGATGTAGTTGTGCTGTGGTGTGCTGATTTTGAACTTGCTGTATAGACCAGGCTGGCCTCAAACTCACGGAGAACTACTTGCCCATGCTTCTGCTTCTGCCTACTTTCTTAATACAGACACGTCTTTAATTCTCTACTTCATTCTTGTTAGGACACCAAAGAGCACACACAGATCCAGCACCGCTCGTGCTTTCCTTAGTGCTTAACTGGTAATACCCAGCCAGTGAGAAATACCTGATATCTGTTAAGATGAAAATTGTGTGGGGTTGGGGGATGAAAAGAGTTGGAGAGTGGGTAAATGTGATCAAAATACATTGTATACATGTATGGCATTCTCAAAGAATAAATGAAAATACTATCTTAAAAGAGAGGAAAGTTTATGTAAAGTAAATGGACTAGACTTTATTTGAGCACTGTGTGTGCAGGGGACTGTACTCCAAGTCAGAAGAGATTTAGGGAGGTATCCCTCAACATGGGCACCAAGCTCTTGCCAGCTAGGTGCCAAAGACAAAGATCCATTTGGTTTAGAATTGTTAAACCTTAGCTTGACATCATTGGCAGTTTGTGATGGTCAGACTGCTTAGAGTTTGCTGGCGGCTTCTGTGTGGTACAATGTCCAGTTTCATTGTATTATATGGCTTTCAGGTTGTTACATCGTAACCTAGAGTGGACGCTGCCCTTAACGGCCTCCCAATTAAAAGTCTCAGTAAAGATTTTTTAATGGTGGTAGGCATTTAGACATCATGTATTCAGGATATATAATGTACCACTGAGTCATACCCCAGCCCATGTTATTTTTTTTAATATATTTATTATCTACCATTCTAGGAATCAAAATGAGATTGTCAGGGTTCAGGACATGTACTTTTACTGTCTGCTTCTTCCTGCTGATTATTCCAGTGACCAGGAATTTTATAGCTAAAATATGTAAGTCCTTCACTAAGAAAATTATGACATTTTAATAAAGATGTAAAAGAGATTAATAAATCGTAAATTCTATATGATTATAATCCATACTTTGATAAGAGTTTTGCACAAAATTCTGGCTCTTAGAAAAGCACCCAGAAGAGAAAATAAGAATAAGGAAGAAAATGTCAAGAAAATCTCGTGATAAAAATATAGAAAACGGGGGCTGAGGAGGTGGCTCAGTGGTTAAGAGCACTGGCTGCTCTTCCAAAGGTTCCTGAGTTCAATTCCCAGCAACCACATGGTGGCTCACAACCATCTATAATGAGATCTGGTGCCCCCTACTGGTGTGCAGGTGTACATGCAGGCAGAATACTGTACACATAATAAATAAATCTTTTAAAAAATATAGAAAACACATTTATATTAACTAAAAAGTATGCGTGTGTGTATCTCCACCAGGACATTCACAGATAGCAGTGTTTGTAGTGGTGCCGTCTGTGAATCGGGCTGAGGATCTGTCCTAATGGAGTCAAGTTTTCGCGAACATGAAACAGCTCGTTAGTCACTGTTTTCAGTTATTGGGAGCAAGGGTTTGTGGGTTTCACTGCACAGTCTTGTTTTGTTAAGCTTGTTCCTATTTCTTGATGCAATTTAAACAGAATTTTCCCAATTTTATATTCAGATACTCTTTGTTAGTTTATTGTGCAGTTGATTTTGTTCACATCCTGTTAATGGAAACAGGTCCTATAAACTTGCTAATTTCATTTATTAGTTCTAAAAGTTTTGTAATAGATTCTTCACCATTTTTTATATATAAGATCATGTCATCTGTAAATAATTGATTCCTTATGACAGTTCTGGATAGCTGTTACTTCTTTTTGAGTTGCTGTTACATTCAATGCAACATCGAATGTAAACAGTAAGGAATTGACATTATGTTTTGGTTCCTGATCTAAGGAAAACTTTAAGCTTTCTGTCATTAGGTATAGGATCCTCCCTCCCTTTTTCCTTTCTTTTTTCTTTTCTTCCTTATCTCCTTTCTCCTTCTTTGTTCCTCTTTCTCTTCCTTTCTTCTTTCCTTCTTTCTTTTGAGACTTGGTTTTGTGGGTCATCTTGGCTTGCCATGAGCTCATTTTGCAGATTAGGCTGACCTTGAATTTGCAGCTGTCCTCCTGCCTCCGCTTTCTCAGTAATGGTAGTATAGGCATGAAGACGGTTCATAGTCATGGGCTGGAAGGGATTTGTCAAATACTTTTTTTTTCATTTTTATTTTGGTCTATTGGTGTTTTGATTTTCATTCTGTGACAGTTACTACATTAATTGATTTTGAGGTTTGACACCCCTGCTTTCCTGATTGCCTTATATAATTGTCTTTGCATGTGCTGAATTTAGTTTGCTGGTATCATAGATTTTTAGTACTCCAAGCTAGAAGGGTTATTGCTTTGTGTTTTTGTTATTTGGTTGTGGTATCAGGCTTTATAAAGTGATTTGGGAAGCAGTGCCATATGGTTTGAAAAGAAAGCCAAATACATATATGTATATATTATATGTTATATATACTATACAGTATATAAAATATATATTTTGTATAATATATATATATATATATATATATATATATATATATATATATATATATCCTAGTCTCTTCTTAAAGAAACTGACTTTATAGCAGAATGCAGAAAACAATCATCTCTAAATGTACTTCTGAGAACAGTGAAGGCTGTGGCTAAAGGGAATTAGGAAGCGTTTGATAAACTCTGATGGTATACTAAAACATAGACCAGTGAGTTTGCCCAGAGGCAAAATCTCAGAGTCTAGTCTCTGGAGTTGAGTATAGAACAGGAAGGCTTTTGGGTTCTGGAGGCTTTAGGAGGTAAATACAGATAGTGGAAGAAGAGACAATGATCTCAGACTTCCTGAGTTGCAACAGGGCTTCATTACTATCAGTGGCACTGTACAGAGGTAGAGTTGACATCTGGAATAGAGACGGAGAAAAGAAGCTTCCATTTGCTATCTGTACACAAGAAGTTAACCTCCAACAGGAAGTTAGGGCAAGAAACCAATACACTGCCCTCTTTGGAAGCTGGCCCTCCAATCAGGAGTTGGGGACAAAGCCAGTTGTTCTTGGTTGCAGGAGTCTGTGTTGGTTTCCATGTGGATGATTTGTGACCAGGGAAGAGAGAATGGATTACAGTGCACTTGCCATCGCTATTTTGACCAAATTCTACCAGGTTTTCTTTAGTAAAATTTCCTTTATTTGTTTTGTTTCCTTGCAACCATGTCAAGGCTTTACTAAACTTAGAGCTTTATTTTTAATTTTTTTATTTTTATTTTTCAGTTTCACTGGTGAGCAGGTTTGTGAAGCTTCTCCTCTGATTCGTGTGTTTTTAGGCTACGCTGAGATTAACTGTGTTTTCTTTATAGGGACACATGGAAGGAGAGGTGTGGGGTTTGGCCACACATCCTTATCTGCCCATCTGTGCTACTGTAAGTGATGATAAAACCTTAAGAATATGGGATCTCTCTCCTAGTCATTGTATGTTGGCAGTCCGGAAACTGAAGAAGGGTAAGAGGCTCTCAGACTTCAACAAAGATTAAGCTGTCACAGTCTTTTGACGTTCACAAATAGCCCCAGATGTCTCTTGTAAAGGATTATTGGGAATTCCCTCATCTTCCTGGGGTTGAACCCATGACATTCCAAGGGCAGGGTCATGGGAGAGATCCAAGGCAGGCTGATTTTATTCAGCTTTATTGTTTTTGCTTAACTGCTCTCTTAACAGCATAATACCAATTAGAGCAAAGTGTTGCCCTCACTTGTCCAATAGTGTAGATTTATTTTCACAGTTGACTCAGTTTTTAATTCTAGTATTTGCTTCTGGAGCTCTTGGTGCAGAGGTGGTATTATTTGGGTTCTAGTGCTCTCTTTTGCTTTTCCTTATAGCTCTGTATTTGCCAGCATTGAACGTGTCTGGGTTTACTTGGGTTCTCCTGCTTTATGCTTCCAGAATATGTGGTCTTTTATTTTGTGTTAATATTTAAAAAAAAAAAAAAAAACTGCCTGAAAAAAAAAAAAAAACAAAAAAAACTTCCTGGTGGCTCTCACATTAGGTTACAGGCAAAACTCATGATTCTGTATTTTTAGGTTTAAATACTCTTACTTAGTTATCCTCATTTTATTTAACATTAGTTCAAGAGGGAAGATTGGTTTTTCTGATTTGAAAGAGCTATGTGGTTTTTTGTTTTGTTTTTTTCTTTTTTGAGACAAAATCTTTCTAGCTGGCCTCAAAATCTATATAGACCAGGCTGGCTTCAGACTCACAAGTGCTCTTCCTCCTAAGTGCTGGGATTGAGTGTGTGAACTTTCACATTTGGTGGTATTGTGACAACTGCTTAAGTTAATGTAATAGTATTATTGATGTCATTCTGAGTTTATTATGAGACAGTGATGTAAATGGGCTGTCATAAGAAAAATGTTTGACAACTCAATTTTATAGCAATCAAGGAATAAGCATGGGTATAAATATACAATATGGCTTAATGTTTATATTAAAGTCTGAGAAGTGAATATATTTTGAATATTTACCGGCCTTTTGTGCTTCTTTCTTTAATGACACATGGGAAAGTCCCCATTAACAGCTTCTATTGCTGGCATGCTAGTGGCCACCTGTGATCTCAGTAGAGGGGGCATGCTTTCAAGTTTCAGGCCAGCCTGGGCTGTACAATAAGACCCTCTCTCAAAAACGAAACAAAACAAAAGCTCTTTGATATTCTGTGGTTTTAGATTTTATTGTTAATTCAGTCCTTTATAGTCACAATACACACCATAACTGAAATTCAAAACATAATAATTCAGTACTCAAGCAGTAGCTGACCTCATCATCAAGAATGTTCCTATTCCTTAGCCAGCCATGTCCTGTATATCTTCTAATTAATTAATTAGTTTTACATCTTATCACAGCTTCCTCAATCTTTATTTCTCCCAGTCCATCCTTCTCACCTCCTCTTCTCTCAACCCCTCTTCCTCGCTTTCTCTTCAGAAAACAGGAGGCCTCCCATAGATATCAACCCACTTGGGCTCATGAAGTTACAATAGGACTAGGCACATCTTTTATTGAGGCTACATAAGACAGCCCAGTTAGGGGAAAGGGATCCAAAGGCAGGCAACAGAGTCAGACAGCCCCCACTCCTGCTGTTAGGAGTCCCGCATGAAGACCAAACTGCACAACTGTTACATATATGCAAAGGGCCTAGGTTTCTCCCATGCCTGCTTTCTGGTTGGCAGATCAGTCTCTGTGAGCCCCTATGGGCTCAGGTTAGTTGACTTTTGTGAGTTTTCTTGTGGTGTTCTTGACCCCTCTGGCCTTCAGTCCTTCCTCCCCCTCTTCCACAGGATTCCCCAAACTCCACCTAATGTTTGGCTGTGGGTCTCTGTATCTGTGTCTATCAGCTGCTGAGTGAAGCCTCTCAGGTGATTGTTTTGCTGGGCTTTTCATTGCGAGTATAGCAGAATATCATTAATAGTGCCTGGGCTTGGCTGTCTTTCATTGCATGGGTCTCAGTTTGGGCCAGTCATTGGTTGGCTGTTCTTCTCAATTTCTGTTCCATCTTTAACCCTGCACATCTTGTAGGCAGGACAAATTAGGGGTCAAAGGTCTTGTGGCTGGGTTGATGTCCCAGTCTCTGCATTGGAAGTCTTTTCTGGTTATAGGAGATGGCCATTTCAGGTTCCATATACCCCATTGCTAGGAGTCTTAGCTAAGGTCACTCTTATAGATTCCTGGGAGTTTCCATTGTCTTAGATGTCTAGCTAGTCACAAAGATGCCCCCACATACCCATTCCAGTTCTTTCTTCCAGTGTTCTTTTCCTCCATCCTCTCCTCAACTTGATCCCTCCTGTTTTCCTCCTTATTCCCTCTTCCACGCAGTCCTCTCCCTCCATCTACCCCTGATGTTTATTCTGTTTTTTTCTTTTCAGTGAGATTCAAGTGTACCCCCTTGGGCCCTCCTTGCTACTTACCTTCTTTGGGTCTGTGGATTGTAGCATCGTTATCTTTATGGCTAATCAATTCTGAATTTTTATGGAATTTCTGTTTTTGGATTCTTGCTATCTTTTTGTGTCTTTCTTCATTCCACCCCTTCTCTCTTTGTGTAACCTCACATCTCTGTGACCTCCGATGGTGACCTCTCTTTTATAAGCTTTCTCCCATCGTTATTTAATGTTAGCTCATTTTAATTATTGTCAGTTTTTTTCTGCATCAAAGCCAAGAATCATGGGTTTGGTCAAGTTGAGTTCTCTGAAAATAATTTCTGAGGCTAATAAGATGACAGTATGGAGCAATATCTCTCTGTTCCTGTTGCCAGTAACAAAATGGCATATAGAACACTAGAAGTGGAAGTTCTGGAAATTGGAAGTAACATACATTGAATATGTGGCACAAACCTTTACACATTCCTGCTACAGAAAGTTTTTGTTTCAAGAGGAGCTAGAATGAAGCGGAGTTCCGTTCTACTATGAGATTTTAACATGACTTTAAGCACAGAGCTAAGAGAGGGGCACTTGGGAAGAGAGACACACCCAAAAGCATGATTGTGGGCTTCTATAAGGGAGTCATACTTCAGTGACTCAATGGCCTATATACTGTTTTGGAGAGTTTGAAGCTATCATGTACAAAGACTTAGTAAGACACTTCATAATCATAGGGAGATTCCCGAGGGACCCAACAAGACTACAATCCATAAGGTAAAAGTTTAGGTCACAGGGATGTAGCAAAGTAGAAGCGATACTTGTCTGAGATTCCCAGAAGGCATCTGGGAAGATAGTAAAGCCATATTTGAGCTCATACAGGCTTGGGCTTTAAACTTAGTTCACTGCTATTTTTAATATCCTTATTTGAAACTATTTACAAATAAAAGAGACACTGTCTCTATGTTGATAATTTATAGCAAATATTATCTATTGTGTTAGAATTTTGTTTCTTAGCTGGCAAGAGGCTTTAAGGAGACTATGGGGTAGAGGTTCCTTTTCCTTATGTCCCTAAAATGTTCTCTTTTTGTATCCTCCTTCAAACCTGTGGATGAGGTTGAGCCCACCTCCTCCTCTATTCTAAAAAAACATCTAAAGGATGTTTTGTCCTCTCTGTCCGTCCCTCCTGCCCTCGCTTCCTGAGTACTAAAGTCATATTGAGCCACCACTTTCAGCAGAGAGTGAAGTTGAATTGGATCATACCCAGGCCATCCACGCTGTGTCGCCTGTATCCCAGCCCTCCACGCTATGTCGTCTAGGGCTGCTGCTGCACTGCTATGGTGAATGGTTTTGATGGTTATTTTGTGGCTTATAAACATGAACATCTTTTTGTCCATCTTTGCTCTAGAGAATGCTGTATTTTGACCCAAGCTATGAGTCTAGCGACAGACAACTTAGGGTGTTTTTGGGAGTTCTTCAGAAAGATGAGCATTTCTTTCAAGGCAGCTAGCTGCTTCAGTTCAGACTTCTAAGATACAGAAAATAAGCAACTACGAGTGCTGCAAAAAAGAAAAACAAAAATGAGTTCTGGCAAGCAAGACTCAGAATTATGAAGTTTGATATCTCAGTCTTGTCAAGAGTCCAACCAAACGTTCAGGTTCAAAATTTCAGCATTCCCATTTAGTGTCCCAGTTTCCATAGAAGAAATGTGGTGAGGCAGTGTAATTAAATTGACATTATCATCATTTACCCACAAAGTTAAATTTGTGTTTAATTTTTATGTACCATTAGGTATTAGGAATTATTTTAAACTTGCTGTGGAAGCTTGTACTACTCCAACTTGGTCTGATCACTAAGACCTGATCTGATTACTTCTCTCTATAAATGATTCGTGCACACAGAATCTCTTGTATATCAGCTTGTAATCACCATTAGCACAGCCTTCAAAGGTGGGCGACACTCCAGCGCCCCAAGGCGGATAGTCATCACAGTCAGCAGCTGGAGATAACTTGGCTAACTGTGGTGCCTGCCTATGCTTTCGATCACTAGCATTTCATTACCTGTTGGCAAAGACTCAGACAGCTCAGCCCAAAGGTTATCAAGTGATAGCTACTAAAAAGCAGGTAATTATTAAAGACATGAGAGGATTCTGGAGGGTATAAAAGGAGCAACTCTAAGAAAGCAGATGTGCCTGTAGGGACAAAGGACAGTGAAAAGGGAGTGAACATGAAGTACTGGCTGTCTCAGGGTGGAATTCAGATCTCTTTGGAGGAGAGGGCCTTGATGCCACCATACCCTGTGCTTCCTGCCAGTGGTAAAAGAGTTTGCAGATGTGAGCCACAGCTAGTCTAGGAAAGCCTTTGCTATGATAGCACAGTGGTCCACAGCCCACTCCAACCCGTACAAATATATCTGCTGCCTCCAGTGCTCTAGAAGAAAGAAGCAAGGTCCCTTTCTTCAGTTGGGGCCTTGCAGTGTCACTCTGGTAGTGGACCAAGGACTACATTAGTGTGGAAGGGGTTAGGTAATAGGAAGAATAGTATATTTAAAAATAGTGTATTTAATATGTGGCAAAAGTCAGCACACTGGTAGTAACTAGAATACTATTTGCAATACAAGGCTGTGGGAAGATGTCTCCAGTTTAAAGACCTTATGTGGTTGGATCGAGGTGCTTTGTGTGCAGTTTCCTGGCATTAAATGGTAATTCATACCATTTAAAGGAGTGCAGTCTATATTGGGTTGTATACAGTGTGGGAGTTCGTATGAGGCCCAGTGTGCATGCAATTTCCAGTTGTACAATTTCTGTCATACAAATAAGGGCCATGCAAATAAGGGCAGTCCTGACCAGTCCAATCAGTCCTTGTCCTAGTTTGGCTTCTATTACTATGATAAAGCTCATGGCCAAAAGCAACCTGGAGAGAAAAGGATTTATTTCTGCTCACATCTGGGGTCCGTCAGGAAGGATAGTCAGGGCAGGAACTGAAACAAGATCCATGGAGAAGTGCTGCTTCCTGGTTTGCCCCTCTAGCTTCCTCAGCCTGCTTTCTTACACACCTCAGGACCACCTGCCCAGGTCTGGCACCACCCATAGTGGCCGCCCCCTCCCCCAACACCATCAATTCAGAAAATTCCTCCCAGGCTTGCTCACAGGACAATCCAGCGGCATTTTCTCAGCTGAGATTCCTTCTCAGATGACTCTAGTTTGTGTCTAACTGACAGACTAACCAGCACAGTCTTGGCCAGAGGCTGCGGTCACAGGCCAACAGGTTTCAGCTCTGTCATGCGAAGTAGCAGTTTGGGGGTTCTGGGCCATGCTGTGGAAAGCTCCCCGTGGAGGTGACTGCGTTGTCTGAAAAGTCCTCTTATCCATGGCTTTCCCTCCACAATAGCGTTCTTGACCAAAGCAAAGCTGGCTGACAAAGCAAAAGTATGCACAGGGTTCAGCTTTACTATCCTGTGACAGGGAAAAGAAGTCTGAATTTGGGGCTGGCTGGTAATAAATGACAAGTTCTGTCCAGATTTCTCATTACCAATGTATGCTTGATGATTAATTATTCCCAGTTCAGTCAGGTTTTCATTGCATACCAGCCCCATGCCACCCTTTAGATTCCATGCGAGTACTAATGCTCTAGACTTTTGCCTGAGCTTGCTGTACTTCTTGCTGTCAGGATAAGCATATTACTATCTTTTTATTTACCAGTTGTAGTTCTGACCCCTTTAAAATGAATAATAAAATCATTTATAATAAACAGTATTAAGATTACTTGTGTATAGTTTTGAAGCAGATCTTTCTAGTTGCATAGCATCCTTTTTAATGTTCACAACATTATTACAAAGATGGCCTTATTTTAAATTTTTGATTGGATACAACGGTCAGAGATAGCGCTCCCACTCCTACCCTCAGTCTTAACGTACACGTTGGCTTTTCTCTGGTAAAGTTTTTTTCTTTTGCATCACCTTTCTGTTAAGGTAAATAATAGTATGTTTTTTTTTTTTTTTAATTTAGAAGTCAGTTTGTTTTAACAGAATTTTTTTACTTCTTTCTTATGTTGATTTGAGGCCATAATACATTCAGGTTTCTCTTTATCATTAAATGTCCTTAAAGCACATACATGTGACAGAAATTCCCTGATGCTTTTCTTTTCTTTCAGGTGGGAGGTGCTGCTGCTTTTCCCCTGATGGAAAAGCTTTAGCTGTAGGTCTCAATGATGGAAGCTTCTTAATGGCAAACGCAGACACTCTGGAGGATCTTGTGTCCTTTCACCACAGAAAAGATATTATTTCAGATATCCAGTTTTCACCTGGTGAGATTGTGTTGACATTGTATTTGATTATTAGCATCAGTCTGGCAGTGAGTAATGTTTTCAATGTGTAATTTTTTTCTAACTTATTTTGCCTCAGACCATACTATCTTTGTCTCTGTCTGCCCATCCCCCCTCCCTCATCCCTCCCTCTGTGTGGTGTTTCAGTGTGTTGTATATCTGCATGTGTTATGTGTATACTTGTAGAGGAAAAGAGTAGATGTCTTGCTCAGTCATCATCCACCTTAGTCCTTTGAGATAAGGTCTCTTACTGAACCCAATGCTAAGCTAGCCAGCATATTCAACAGTTCTCCTGTTTCTGTCCCCCTTAGTGCTTGGGTCACAAGTTATAGCCATGCCCAGATTTTCACATGGGTGTGAGGATCCAAACTTAAGTCCTCATGTTTGCATAGCAAGCACTCTTACTACTGATCATCTCTCCAGTCCCAGAATTTTAATGTTTAATTAGGCAGCAAGGTGAGGTGTAAAAGCCCTGTACTTGCCAGGTGCAAATGTCTTGTTTAATCTTAATCTCTATGACACTAATTTTCTTAGTGACTTGGGCCAAGACACTTTAGGTAGACTTTACTTTTCATATTTGTGAATAAAAGGAGATAGATAACTATTTTTGATATAGTAATGCTTTTGAAAATACGTAAGTTTTATGTCATTGATTTCCTTGATTCATTGTCTACTACAGAGCCCACTACAATTTAGGCATGACTAATGAAAAGACAAAAATTTCTTATGTTGATTGTGGTCCATTTTCTCTCTGCCCTTAAGAGGGTTTTGGGGGGGAATGATTGATTGTATCAAAATTGGATCATACATGACTCTAAATTTTAGTGTCTACCTAACTAATATGTTATACTAAGAAATTGTACTTATGTTTGTTATTAATATTCTTGAAGAAATATATTGTCATTTGATATCAACATTTGTACATGATTATGGTATAGCTTATGAGACACTTAAGACTTCCCCCAAAAGATAGTAAGGTTTCCTCTAGTGGCAAAGTTAAAAATTCCTTCCTCAGGTGGGAGATGCCAAACGAGTGTTTCTGTTGTAGGTTCCGGGAAATACCTCGCTGTGGCATCCCATGACAGCTTCATAGACATCTACAGCGTGATGAGCAGTAAGCGAGTGGGGGTATGCAAAGGAGCCACCAGCTGCATAACCCACATCGACTGGGACGCAAGAGGTGAGACTTGACAGCTTAATGCTGGTAAGAGCACGCTGTGCCGGAGCACAGCGCTTTAGAGAGCAGCCGTGGTTCAGCACAAGGTGAAGAGCAGACAAGCTCAGGCTTTTCAGTAGTCCATCTGATGACATTCAAATGAGAGTGCGGGTGGTGACACAATGTTAGTTTTAAAGTAATTAAATTTTTATACAATAGAGATAGTTAGTCACGGTGCCCTTATTTTAGTCAGCTAAATTTCACACGTTTCAAATCTGGAAATAGAAATATAAGTGAAGATTTAAAAAGTACTTCTTCTGTTGTTTAATATACTATGTATTTTCTAAAACTCATAAGTTTATGGCATAGTATTTAATGAGTACTTCTTTGTAGAATGCATAGCAAATAACAATGTTTTGAAAAGTTTGGAAATGTTAAATATTTATATGCTCTCATTAATGCATATCTCACATTTTTAATTTTCCAAATTCCATATTATAAGTTAAGGTTTCCCAAATAATCCTTAAACTGTATACTTGTATGTTTAAAAAATTACAAGCAATTTTAACAAAAAATGTTTTAAGTTTCTTTTCAGTGTACATACCAACTAATGTATCTACCTACATAAAAATAGGACTTTTATGAGTGAAATTATTTAATGATATGGAGATCAAGAGAATGCGGTGATGTTGATACACTCACTATAGAGGAATCTGCCCTGGGGCCTTGCACATACTATGCAAGTACTCAACCACTGAGCTGTGTACCTACCCCTTTTCTTATTTTTAACTTCCAGACAGGGTCTCACTAAATCCCACAAGGTTGCCTTACATTCACTCTGTCCACGCAGTCCTGAAACCTGTGGGTATCCTGCCAGAGTCCTAGCCTCTTGAATATCTTGAAATACAGGCCTTGAACTGAAGTTTTCCTGCAAAAATGTAGACAAAATACAAATATCCATGCAAAAACATAACTGTCACTTCATAGGGAATAAAAGAGAGATTATTCTAGAGCCAAATATGAGTGATCATGGCCTGGGAACACAGACTCGGGTTACACCTATTACCATGTTCCAAGGCAGTAACAGTTCAATGAAGGTTTCATAGTCATAAAACAAGGCAAGACATTTTAAAAGACATTTGTTAGACCAGTACCATCTGTTGAAGACTTTTCATTTTTCCCATTGTATAATTTTGGCTTCTTTGTCAAAAATCAAGCATCCATAGGTGTGTGAATTTGTAGGGGCTCACAGAGAGTGAACCGCCAACCAGGAAGCTGGCATGGTACTCGCCTAGGCACTCTACACATGTTACAGTTGTGTAGCTTGGTCTTGTTGACTCCTAACCCTGACCTGCCTTTGGGGCCCTTCTACTGTTTGTATTGTCTGCTTTAATAGAAGAGGTGCCCAGTCCTGCTGCAGCTTGCTAGCCATGGGGGTTGATGTCCACTGGAGGCCTGCCTCTCTCTGAAGAGAAAGAGAAGTTAATGAGGAGGGAGGCAGGGAGACACTAGGAGGGAAGGAGGGAGGGAAGACCACAGTAGGGACGCAAAAGAAAGAAGAGAAAAAGAAAGAAAAAAGAGGAAAGAGGAGAGCGGAGAAAGAGAGTGAGAGCGCTGCGGGAAAGCACATTTGTGTGGAGATTGGGTAGGCGGGTTGTCACAGAGGGTCTGTGTGTTAGGCCTCGGGCTGTCCGCAGACATTCCTGCCTTGGGGTTGGTGGGACCTAGGCTCTAGCTATTCTGAAAGGATTTACCTAATTACTAGTTTCAAGAACTCTAGGTCACACACAGAGGTGGGCAGTATATCAGCACGTAGAGAACCACTTTGCAGACATTCCAGCTCTCCGTAGGGAATTGCACAAGCTCTGTTTTAGCCTGTGAGCTGTTTGTCACATGTTATGTTTTCTTTTCTTTCTGGGAATTTCAGTTCAAGGTAACGATGTCTTTCATTTTTCAATTTTCTTTTAAGGAAAGCTTTTACAGGTCAACACTGGTGCTAAAGAACAGCTATTCTTTGAAGCTCCCAGAGGAAAAAAACAAACTATCCCCAGTGTGGAGGTAGGAGGACGATGATGCTTGTAGGGATATTTATGTGGTTGACAGTGGTTTGGAAAGCTGAGGCCTCCTCCCCATCATTCAGCTACATATGATGATCATTCATTCTCACATTATTTGAACAGTTCTTTGAGCGAATTAATTTTACCAGGCTAGATAGAAACATAGATGGGTAAAGAAAAATAGATGCTTTTTAAAAGAAGGGATCTGGGCCTGGTGGAGCAGGCCTTTCATCCCTGTATTTTCGGGGGGGGGGGGGGGGGGGGGGGGGGGGGGGGGCTTTTTGGGGGGGGGGGGGGGGGGGGGGGGGGGAGGAAAGAGGCAGGTGGGTCTCTCTGAGTTCAAAGCCAGCCTGCTCTACATGGTGAGTCCTAGGCCAGGCAGCGCTTACATAGTGAGACCCTGTCTCAAAAGGAGATAGAGGGAATGTGAAGAGGTGTATGCTCAGCTGCACTTGAGTCCCTGTCCTAAAAAGACAAGAGGCACCCTTGGTAAAGAGAAGACATGCCACCTCCTTTGACGTGCTATGTGTATGATATCTTGTGAAGCCTGCGTACCTAAGATGATTGTTCTGGCAGTTGTGTATGAGGGTGGGAGAGGGGAGTGGAGAAGGGGGGAAAGGGGGAAGGAAAGAAGTATTCTCAGTCTTATGCCTGATAATATCACTAATTTTTATTTGACATGACCTAGGAAGAGATGCTCAGCAAATCTAACAGGAAAGAAGCCTAATAAAGAAAGGGGCTCTCGGAGTTCTTAATTCCTAGACTGATTGGAGAACATGTTTATAATGAATTAGTAGAGACTTAGATACACAGTAAGCATTGTTTTTGGCTAATCTGTGGGAAGAAGCAGGTTTACTTATATCTGTATGCTCAACAGCTATGACACATACTATGTGTATAGTACGCATGTCCTGAATGACACTATGTTGAAATTCTCCGCAGGTGACCAGGCTGGGAAGCTGTAAAACCAGCTGATTTAGCAGTTTTCCTGTTAAGTCTTAACTGTTACCGTGACAGAAAAATGTTCAGACTTGGTGTATTAAATATTGGAAACTTACAGCATTTTTTAAATTTTTAGGTGGAAAAAATTAGTTGGTCATCATGGACAAGTGTACTTGGTTTGTGTTGTGAGGGAATTTGGCCAATAATTGGAGAAGTCACAGATGTAACTGCCTCTTGCCTCACCAGTGACAAAATGGTTCTAGCCACAGGGGATGACTTGGGATTCGTGAAGCTGTTTAGATACCCAGCTAAAGTATGTGTTTCTATTTAACTTATCTAATGATGTAGTAATGAAAATGGTGGAAAGAATAGAAATTTCATTGTTTTAATAATAATAATAATGCATAGATAGTATGTAATGTTATATCACCAAAGGTTTGGAATTGTGTTCCCTATTCTTGGCATCATATTTATAGCTTTTATCTAAAATAAGTATTATAGTTTACTGAACTGTGCCTTGGCTTATATGTTACATTGTATAGTAGTTTTTGTTAGTAAAGACATAAATATCCCTCCCTCAGTATTACTTTCATCAGTATTGAATAATTTTGTAATTAGTGTAAATTTAACTTAAATATATACCCTTAAGAGTCAATATAAGCTTTATAGATGTTGGGTTTTACATTAGAAAAGAAGGCAATCAAATATTTAAATACCTATAAAATTAAATAACGCTGATTTAATATGATTTATTTTTTTCTGAACCCAGATGGAACAGATTCTTTATGTATTCTATATAACCTAGGATGTGTTGTTTGATTGTTCAGTTCATTTTTTCTACTAAGCTCTGTCCATGCTATTGTAAAACATTAGGCTTATGCTTACTATAGAAACAAAACTTATAGTACAAGTTCATTTCTTCTTAATTGTCATAAATTAAGTTATATATTATTATGAACTATTATGAACATAAGCAAAATTTGAAGTGGAGTGCTGAAATAATATCATGGTCTATAGTTCATTGTGGCTTCAGCTGCCCATACTAGCATTTTAGATACTCATTGAAATGAACACATAGGTTTAAAACTTACTGTAAACTCAGGCACCCAAGAAAACTTTCCAGACCTGGGGATTTGGGTTTGTAGGATGCAGGTTACCCCGCCTATCTGATCTCTAATAGGAAAAGGGAGGAGAGGAAGGATGGTGATCACTGTTGCAAGAATCATACAGTCATTGAGAACCTCTGTAACTTGAGGACAGATTCATCCTCCTTAACAAAAATGAAAAAAAAAAGTTTTTATTACATTTATCTGTGGGGAGGAGCTTATTGCCTCATGGCCTGCATGCATGTCAAGGCCAGAGGACAGCTTGAGAGAATATGTTCTCTCCTTCCATCAAGTGGGTCTAAGAATTAAACTCTAGTCACCAGGCTTGGCAGTGTCCCTTTATCTACTCAGCCTTCTCAGCAGTCCCCTGATTTCTGCTGTCTTCTCTGCCTCTCCCCTGAGAATTCACTGACTTTACTATGCTTTTACTTATCTGTTTGTTGGGGAGGGGCTGTCTATGTGCATGTGGAGGTCGGGACACTTACTGAAATTGCTTCTCTCCTTCTCCAGTATGGCTTCTAGAGATCACACTCATCCTTACACTTGGCAGCAAACACCTTTACCTGCTGAACCATCTCCCTGACCACGATGCTTTATTTAAGAAACTTTATTTTAACAACTTTGAAAAGATGTCCACTTAAAACCTGTATATAGTTTATTATCAATCTCAAATTTATTTGCGTAACTAAACTTTCCAGAGTCTAGAACTTAGAGTTCTCCTGGTATTTAAAAGGGAAATACAGTTCTGGAGAATGTAGTTCTACAGTAGAGTACCTGCCTACTGCCTAGCAGGTGTAGCACACCAAAAGATGCAAGAAGGAAACTGTGTGTGTGTGATACTTAGCAAAGGAAGCACAGTAAACTGAGGTGAAATAAATTGTATGTGTGTACATATAAATAAATATATATATATATATGTATATAACTTGAAAAACAAAAGTGTCAGTACTAGAATTGAGAAAGAATGTTTGATTTTGTTTTATCTTTAGGGAAAATTTGGAAAGTTTAAGAAGTATGTGGCTCATAGCACACATGTCACAAATGTTCGCTGGACTTATGATGACAGCTTGCTGGTTACCCTGGGAGGAGCAGACATGTCCCTAATGGTGTGGACAAATGAAGTGGAGAGCTATAGAGAAAAAAAGTCCTATGATAGTGAAGAGTCTGATATAGATTCTGAAGAAGATGGAGGTATGTAATTTTTAAACATTTTAACAAAATATTTTTTAATTAATTTATTTTTTATTAATACAATTTATTCATTTTGTATCCCAGCTGTAGTCCCCTCCCTCGTCCCCTCCCAATCCCACCCTCCCTCCCTCTTCTTCTCCTATACCACTCCAGAAGTCCACTGATAGGGGAGGTCCTCCTTCTCTTCCCTCTGACCCTAGCCTATCAGGTCTCATCAGGACTGTCTGCATTGTCTTCCTCTGTAGCCTGGTAAGGCTGCTTCCCCCTCAGGTGGAGATGATCAAAGAGCCAGGCACTGAGTTCATGTCAGAGACAGCCCCTGTTCCCCTTTCTAGGGAACCCATTGATTTAAACTATAGAAGTTAAAAATGATAATCATATTTGAGCAATTGTGTTATTAGTGTTTGGGTCAGTTTTACAAAAAATTATTTTTGTGATTTATGACTGGTATGTATTGATGACTTAGATATTCATTATCTATAAGACAGCCAATAATATTTTAAATCAGTGCTGTTAGAAGCTTTTATATCATTGAGCTTTATATTTTAAAATAATTTCAGTTTTCTGTATGTGTCAGTAATAGTAATTATAAAAACACAGGCTGAATAATTAACCACTCATACTTAACAGTTGAGGATAATATACGTGTACTTATGAACATAATATTCTTAATAAAAATGAAATAATTAACTTCATTTTTGTAACTTCAGTAATGTACAATTACATATTATTAAGTATTCTTCACATAACTTTTTCTAGTTGCATATTTAGAAATGTGCCTTTAATAATTTATTTTATATCGTTGGAAGAAGATGAATTTATAATAATGTAATTGGTTACCTGCTATCACCTAATAGCATTTGTTTTGATGATAGGCTATGACAGTGATGTTACAAGAGAGAATGAAATTAGTTATACCATCAGAGCCTTATCAACTAATATTCGCCCGATGTTTGGAGTCAAGCCTCATTTGCAACAAAAAGAGCCATCAGTTGATGAGAGGTAATAATCAAGTTTAAAGTTTGATGAGGAAAAAGTACTAATATAAAAATGTGATTTATATCTTTTAAATGGGTTTCTGTAGAAGCTAATAGCAGTATTGATTTATGCAGTTGTGTTCCGCTGTCAGAAACTGTCCTTAAGTACTGTTGGTGCTGACACTCTTTGCAAGGAGTTCAGGGAATATTGCATCAATATAGAAAGTTATTATGATTAGATTGATCTTATTTTCTGACTTTCATAGCTGGGTAATAGATTGGGAAAGAGATAGAGGTGTGACTCAATCTTTAAAAGCCCTGTCTGCATTCTCAGTGAAGGGTAGCTGTCATTATTTCAAAACTTTTACAAAAAGACAATTTGAAGTATAGCCTGCCTTTAATGGAAATGACTGGTCTTGATAAGGAACCAACACATGAAGATCGGTTTTATGCAGTATGCTTGTGTGCATGCATATAAGTACATGTTTATGTGAGTGTGCATATATACAAGTGCCCGTGGACATTAGCTGTTGTTTCTCAAGAGCTAGCCATCTTTGTTGTTGTTATTGAGAAAGTCTTTCACTGGCTTGGAATTCTCTAAATAGGCAAGTCTGGCTGGCCAGGGAGTGTCAGGGTTAACACCTGGGTTTTTCCATGGGTTCTGAAGATTGAACTTAGGCCCTCACGCATGTAAGGCAAACATATAGGGTGTCTCCCTAGCCTAGCACAAATTTTTTTAGCAAAGTCTTTGTTCAGAAGAGAGTTTGATCTAATGTTTTCTAAGTCAAGGATGGAGAACGGAGAAGGGACTTGGGAGTTGGGGCTGTGGCCTGATGATAGAGCACTTGCTAGAAGCAGCGAGGCCCTGCGCTGTACCTTCAAAATCACAAACAACAAAATAAGCCTGTGGCACAGACTCCACACGTGAAAAGGGTGAAACAATAAAAGACATTATCTAGAAATAGTGAGAAACACTGAGGTGGTGGTGGGTGAGTGAGCAGTGACGTCAGAAAAGGCTGTGCTAAAGGAAACTTCGTTAAAAGTTCCTATTTCACGGAAAAGAAAAAAAAAAGTGAAACATGGGTCTAGTATTCAGGGACAAAGATGAAGCTAGGGCTGCACCTAACAATGGGGAAGGAGACAGCTAGGCACTCTGAGGACTGCTGCCAGCATTCCAGGGAATGCAGCTCCTCTCTGCTTCCCAGAATTCCACAGAGTACCCTAGGTCATGACAGTGGGTGGGCATCTGCAGAGCAGTCAGAGGGCGACTGTGCATTCGCTCTGTGTGAAGAGGCAAAGTATAAAAGCATTTTTAGGAACGTCGTTCATACCGTGGTCTTAATACTTGTATTAAAACTCCAGGGTGAGGCAGCTTGCTAGAAGATAGCGTCTAGTGTTGATGTTTATTCATTTGGAGTCGTTAAAAGGCCAAAATACCCGTTTATGTCATTTACCAGTGTGACCCTGAAAAAATATTCATCTGTTCATACCCTGTTTCTTTTTGACTGGCAGAATGAGAGCTATAATCTTTATCTGTGGATTATTTCAAGTAATAAATAAAATCATAAACAATTAAATAAATATAGCAAATATTTTATATCTGAGGTATTTAGTTAAAGTAAACTATTAAGAAATGGATCTTTACCGCTGACACTGCTCTCAGTGAAGTAAAGAATAGACTGGCATGATGTTGCACATCTTTAATCCCAGCACGTGGGAGGCAGAGGCAGATCTCTGTGAGTATGAGGACAGCCTGGTTTACAAAGCAAATTCCAGGCCAGCCAGAGCTCCAAAGTGAGAGCCTGTCTCATGAAAAAAGAAAGAGTAATCTAACATACTAATCCTGAAATAAATATTCACAAAGTAATGAGTACTACCTGAATACTTATTAATTACAGGTATACATATAAATAAACAAATATGAATTTTGTAATGAAAAGTAAAAAGGGCCATAATCTCTTTCATAGGTTATAGTGCTATTTTTCAAAGAATTTTTATCATTCATCAGACCAGTTTATTATGTAACCTAACTTTACTATAGAAGCTGTAATTTGTCACAGTAAAGCAAATTTCTTCGTCCTTGGTGAAGCAACCCATGTGCCGGCAGATGGAAATATTTTCGTCTTTTGAAGGACTATTTAATGCTGTTATTACTGTAACTATTTCTGTTTTTTTGTCTTCTTGAGACAGGGTCCCAGGCTTTCCTTGGGTGCATACTTTTTCTGCCTCTGCATCTTTAGTGCTGGTCGCACAGGTGCAAGCCACCATGCCCAGCTCTAGTTGGGAGTTTTTGAAGCTAACTCCTCAGAATTATTTCTGAATTTTGTTTTTGCATTTCATTCTCATTTTCTGTAGGTGTCAGTTCTGCTAAATTCTTTTGAAAATGCTGAGACATTAGTCACTAATGTGGCTCAGAATATTCCTCATTTTCACAAAAATGATAAAAGGAGATTAAAAAGTTGCTTCTTTTGCCAGTTTTGAATATGTTACTCGAAGTATGCTTTACTTGTTTAGATAGTTGTTTCATATTTTAATGTTAGTCGTTAAATGTTAATCAGTTACTTCATAAGCCATTAGGCAGTGAGTCACCTACCTTAAAGGAAATATTTCTGATGTCAGTTGACTACTATTATATTTAGTTAATACTTTGTGGCTATTTTTCTAAATGATTTGAATAGTGATATGACTTTTTCAATAAAGATAGCAAATATAATCAAGTTTTTTATACTTTAATGTAAAATCTGTTATAAAACTAGAAATTTTATATTTTCTTAAAAGTTTTTTTGATGTTACTTTTATTCTGCTTACTTATTGTTATATGTATTAACCATCAATTTCCTATGTGTTTCTCCACTCTCTTTTCCTTTTCCTTTCAAAGACAGGGGGTAGTAAGGTAAGTGATTTATTAAAAAACATATTCTATTAAAATGTTTATTATTCTGTTTTGATCCTTAAGAGTATTTTAAGGCATTGATTTTTCCTATAAAACATTTAATTACATTTGACAAAATGAAATGTAGTTGTTATTTTGAGAGTAGGCTTTTGTTATGAGTTAATTTTACAAATGACTTTTCATGGACTGAAAAAAATTATTCAGTTTATAAACATTTGTTTAATGATGTATAATATACACATTCATTCAAAAATTAAAATGGGTAATTATGGTATTTTTATGTTTAACAATATTACATGGATAAAGAAGGCTGTTAGAGTACTGGCTTGCAGCTACTTTCAGTGAGATGAAAATGTCTTCAGAGCAATTCTAAAGGAGACAACATGAAAATGAGTCAATTTTAGAAGTAAGAGAAGATCACAGATTCTAGAAAAGTGACTGGAGAGGACGATGATAAAAATGCATTTAAGACCAAATTGTTCAGAAACTCAGTTGGTGTCCTTGAATAATTTGGCAGCAGAAATTGTCCAAGAAATTAATTATTCATTTTCAACAGAATAATATATGCAAAGATGAGTCCAGAGTGTGGCTTTGACCTCCGAAGAGGCCCACATAATCTTACATGACCTTAACAGAAACGAAACACCTAGACCTTGGCCTGTATGTTAGTGTGTGGAGCTCAGTACTCCACACACACTAAAGGAAACTGTGACAGTTCTGAGTACTGTAGAAGAAAGCACAGGGGGAAGAAAAGTTGAACACTCAGTTATTTAGGAATCACTTGTTTGCAAACATGAAGCTAAGTAGAGCTGTAATTGCTGTCTTGGATATGGACAGCTTCTTATGTGGAATAACCTCACCATCACAAGTGTTCGTGCTCCTGTGCTTGGATCATCTGGCAGGAAAGTGTGACAGGGGGCTCCTGTGATCCTATTCAGTTCTGAGTATGTTGTCATTACTCTCCTCCTGCCCCTAACTCTGAATCCAGGCTTCCAGTGTTAGGCCAGTGTTCCAGCTGCAAACCCTTGTGTTTTTATTTCATTTTATTTTGGTGTTTTGAGACAGAATCTTGAAGTGTGGCCAGAGCTGGCTTGAGGTCCTTTCTCCTCAGCCACCCAAATGCTGGGATTCCAGTCATATGTCACCTTCCAGGCTTCATTCTACTATTCAAGGAAATTTTCCTTTTGGTGTGGGAGTGGGAGGTGTTTTGGTTTGGAGACAGAGCCTTGATATGTAGCTCTGGCTGCCCTGGTACTACTAGTGCTGCTCAAGTTAGCCTTGAACTCACAGCAGTCCCTGTGCCACACCTTCCCAGAGTGTGCTGGCATTAAAGAAGAGCACCATCACTCATACTCGGTTGGCATTTTTCTTTTTAAGGGTATTTCCTTTGGTAGCCAAGTCCCAAACTCACAAAGCCCTGAATGACTGAATCTCCCTGCTTCAGTTGGTACCTGGAGAGCCTTCTTAAATCTGACTGGTGGTCTCATTACAACTTCCTTAAAGCGTCCCATTGATACCTGGATAAGGATCTCTTTTCCTTTCTTAAGAACAAAGATAAGATTAAATATTTTGCTTGAATGACACTCTAAAATCTACCACAGAACATTCTGAATTCTCATATGTTTACCTTTTTATCTTCTGACTTCTCTGCCATAAATTTTAAAGCTTTTTTAATGTACACTAATAAACTAAAAACAAGCATGTAATATACGAAATATAGTTTATCTGTGCTGAACCTAACAATATTCAATTATGTGAGATACTGTAATAATGTTTAAAATTCAAATATGTGCTATAATCCTTCTCCTTTTCTATCTGCTGCTGAGAAGAGGATCCAGGTAACCCTCTCCTTGTTATGTTTACAAAACAAAATTTTGTTTTTATCATCTCTCCTATTTGCACTTAAGATGAGTTCTTTACCTGTGTTCCCACTTTTCCTCCCTCTGAAGGAATAGCAACTTAATTATTTAGCTTACAGAAGTCACTATATTACCAACCTCTTATGCATCCGAATTATATAGTTTTACAAGTCAAATAATTTCATTTTAGGCAGTCATGTGATTTATATAAATAATATGTATAAAAATTAAATTATGTTTAATTTTTACATAAGGTTATATAGATAAAACTTGTTTAAAACTATCAGATACTTATACATTGAGTAATGTTCACCAACAAAATTGACTTGGGAGAAAAACCAGGCTTTATACCTTCTTTGAACTACTCTTGGTAGGAACATTCTTAAATATTAAGTATTATAATTTTAATTTTATTTTTACTTATGGAAATTCAAAAATATGAAGGTTTGGGCTTTCAATTTCTATGATAACTTGGTAACTTACATGTTTTTGATAAAGACATTTTTATGTCACCAGTCATTTCATGCTCTATGTAAGTATATACGTTTATTTAACACTATTTTTCACTACTTAGGATCAAATGTAGGCTTTGCTCATGCTAGGCCACTGTGCTTACCAGATTTCCAAACTCTGCATTTCTTTATAATGTATGTTCAGCATGCAGCACTGGGCTGGAGAGATGGCTCAGTGATTAGGAGCCCTGGCTGTTCTTCCAGAGGACCTGGGTTCCGTTCCCAGCACTCCATGGTAGCTCACAACCATCCTTAATTCCAGGGCATCTGATGCCTCTTCTGACCTCTGTGAGCTCCTACATGTATGTGATGCTCATGTATACACACATACACACACAACTAAATATTTTTTAAGAGATGCAATACTTCTTTTAGCTTTGAAAATATGTAACTTGACAGTAATTTTGAAATTTATTTATATGGCTTTAATAAGTTATTAAACATTGGAAGTTTTTATAAAATTAAGGAGTACTACTTCCAGTTTAGCTATAAATTTAATATGTGAAATTTAGGGAGGAGTTAATGAATGATTTAAATTTAGTGTTCAAATTATAAAATATTTAAATAATACTTTAGATGAACTAGTAAGTGGCTTTTAAAAATTAAAGGTTTTACAAAAGCAACTCCACAATTATATGATTATATTATATGATTAATTCAAAATATGAATATGTACCTTTTTGGAATAGGGAACATTTTAGTAGATTCTGAGAAGATAAGAGAGAGCTTGATTCAAGAGCTAGTATATAGAGAAAGGTGATAAATATTCCATCAATAGATTATGGAAGAAGGAAATTTGGAGACCTTTTGTGGGGTGTTGTATTGTTTACACTGCTTTGTGACTATGAAATGCATTCCTGAATAACTTTCTGATAGTGAGGCCGTTAGTCACCATGAGGGAATCCAGGCAGTGGGATAGTAAAAGGAGGAGCATGGAGGGACATACAAGTTTGAATTCATGTAAATTATGTTACCAATAGGGTAGAAAGTTCATGAAAATGTTATTCAAATTCACTGTCAGAATGTTTTACATATGTGCTACATAAGGGATGCTTTACAGCAGTAATCTAGGCTTTGATGATAATGTACCCATCCAGGAATGTTTGAGTATGTCAAACTAATATTTTTATGTTTGCCTCTTCTTATTCTATGTTATTTACATTATAAGACACAGACCAAAGATATTTAAAGTAAAAGTTAATATAAATATTGTTCTTTCTACATTAAAAGTTATAAAGATATAGAGTACACAGACTAGTAGAGGAAAGTAGGCTTCCTTTGGGGAGGTTGATGTTTTTGGAGGGCAGGGTGGGAGACCCAGTGGAGGCCTTAGGTGATCTGCCCTTTCTTTTTCCCACTTCTCTTTTCCAGGCCCCCAGTGAGTAGGGCCCCACCACAGCCAGAGAAACTTCAGTCAAACAATGTTGGCAAGAAGAAGAGACCCATAGAGGTAAGGAAAACAAACCTCCCAATATTCCCAAGCTTCCTTAAAAAAAAAAAAAAAAAAAGAGGGCTGGAGAGATGGCTCAGAGGTTAAGAGCACTGGCTGCTCTTCCAGAGGTCCTGAGTTCAATTCCCAGCAACTACATGGTGGCTCACAACCATCTATAATGAGATCTGGTGCCCTCTTCTGGTGTACAGGTGTACATATAGATAGAACAATGTATATGTAATAAGCAAACAAATAAATCTTTAAAACAAACAAAAAGAAATCATTCAAGTTTTGCCATTAATTTTCATGAAACCAGGCATATCAAATTATATTTGCTTGGTTAGTTGTAAAAGTTGATTGCTTAGCCAGGTACAGGGGTAATCCCAGCACTCAGAGAGGCAGAGGCATCTCTGTGAGTTTGAGGCCAGCTTGGTCTACAAAGTGAGTCCAAGACAGCCAAGGATACACAGAGAAACCCTGTCTGGAAAACCAAAAAATAAAACAAGCAAAAATAGTTGGTTGCTTAGTTCTTACTCAAGTCTGAAATTTGAATTTGTATCTTTTCCTTTAATTTCAAAGGAGTCTTTTACTTTTATATAAATAATGGCCTGCATTGATCTGTATCTTGGAGAACATCTAAATGTAAATCTATATGAATGGTTCCTGGCCAAGGGAAGCGCAGACCCTAGGTGGTGTCTTACAGTTAGTAAATTGATTTTAAAAGTTAAAGATTAAATGTACTATTTCAGGAACTTTTCACCCCATGTAATATATTTACTATATAGAGTTTGTTTCTCCCCTCTTCAGGCATTACAGAATGCCAGTGTGTGCAGCAAACAAGCAAATGACATGAGGTCCAGCATAAGAAAGGTGTATAGCTGTAGGAGTAACGATTGTAGTTTCCTCCACCACCCAATAAGGACAATGAAAATGAATGTTTCTAGTTGTAGGATTCTCTGCCAGAACTTTACCCATGACTTGTTGTCAGAAACAACTTTGGGTACACAATTTATGGTAAATATGTAGAATAAATACTTGGGACACCTTCTCCTTCCTAGATGTTCATATATATATATATATATATATATATATATATATATATATATATATATATATAT
>NW_026596134.1:12565602-12601188 GCF_907164565.1 Psammomys obesus
TATATATATATATATATATATATATATATATATATATATATATATATCATGTAATGTGTGTTTCTGTTGCTGAAAGCATTTTACATAAAAATATGTCTAATGGCTGTTGCATGCTTGAAGTCACAGCAGTGGTGTTACCTGCATTAGACTGGGCCCACCAGTGCTCCACCACCAACAGGGAAGGGCCTCAGAAGTCCCTCTCCCTGAGGAGCTGTAGACAGCTGGGTGAACAGGATCATGTTCCTCAGAGGTGTAACTCGTGGTTAAGTTGTCCTCTCTTAAGTGAGTAACCACTACCATGCACACGCAGACAGCGGCAGTCAAAGGAAAGAGGCACCAAAGGTGGGAAGGATGAGGAAACTTTGGGGGAAGAAGGGTTCAGTGGGAGGGGAAGGTGACGAGAGGATAGTGGGAGAAGATGCTCAGAGCATGTGTATATATGTGTATGTACATATCTATCGTACATATAGATGTATATATTAAACCATGAAAGGCTAAAGAGAAATGTAAATGTCTAGCTTAATTTTGGTTAGACGTTTATAAAAATACCTAAAGCACATCCTCCCTTTGACAGAAGATGGTAGTACTCTCTGTCTCACAGCTCTGGTGAGCATTTCATCTGAGGAAGGGTGTAATGTGCAGTGGTCACTGTCGTTGTCACAGGACCTTGTGTTGGAGCTTGCTTTTGGCTATCGGGGCAGAGACTGCAGGAACAATGTGCATTACCTAAATGATGGTGAGGATATAATCTATCACACTGCCTCCATTGGAATTCTGCACAATGTTGCTACAGGTAGGATATCTTCATTCGCTGCATTCTTTTCAATTTAGAAGTTTTTACTTAGCAGCTTAAAATTATTTGTTAAAACTGCAAATAGTATTTTTACTTAATTTATTTAAATTGGGGGGTTGTTTTTGTTTTTTTCAAGACAGGGTCTCACTATGTAGCTCTGGAATTTTTCCTGTTTTTTTTTTTTGTTTTGTTTTGTTTTGTTTTGTTTTTGAGATAGGTTTTACTATGTAGCTGTGGCCGGCCTGGAAGGTCTATGAAGACTAGGCTGGCTTCTACCTCAAACTCACAGACATCTGCCTGTCTCCTCTGGGGTTGGAAGCATGTACCACAACATCAAACTTCAAATAGTATTTTTTTAAAAAATGAAAGATTTATATGTTCTGAAGGGAAACCAGAATCTCAAATACTATTTTAGATGTATTAGAGAAATAATTTGAAATTTAAAGATGTTTTATATTATAGTTGTTTCTGTCTGTTCTGAGATAAAATTATTATTTAGTCCAGGTTAGAGCTATTTGGTAACCCAGGCTAGACTCACTAACCATCCTTATGCCTAGCTTCCTCAGTCCTGTGCCACTGTGCCCCGCCCCCTGCCAATATTTTAGTCTTAAGAGAGTGTGACCGAACAGAAGAGGATTTCAAATGCTAAGTCTGTATTAGGTCCCTGTTAGAAGTGAGCGCTCACTGTGTTAAAAGCATGTGTTATAATAAAAAGTGGAGCTATCATTAAGGTTCTCTTCTCTAAAGAAAGGGAACAAAAAGAAGATTATTCTCTTTTCCAACACCCTCATCACCCCAATAGATAGATAGTCTGGCATAATTATCATTGAAAGTGGCAGAGAGTAGCTTGTTGGACAAGTTGTAACTGAGGTAGAAGGAAATGGAGGTGATTTTTCTGAGGCTGTGGAAAGCTAAGTAAGGAAGCTAAGAAGGCTGCTTGCCTGTGCTCTACTGAGGATCCCTTGTTTGAGAAGGTGAGAAAATATTTGTTGATGTTTACTTGATCAGTTTGATGAAGATCAAATGAAGTTCTCTTATGATATGTAATTATAAACTTCATAAAGCCTATAGTTGGAAGCAACACAGATGTCAGTTCAGACACTTCTGGTTTCCCCGTGATGGTTTCCCTCTGGGTGGATACAGAGCAGAGAGATGTGGGAATCAGAATCCTCTATCCCTGGACATTGCCAACCGTGATATGATCTTTATGTTTTGGCTTCCTAAAGAAAAGAATTGATAAGATCATAATAAATCAAAAGCAGTTTTCCATTTTATATTTTGGGCTTTTAAAAAATACTAAGAAAATCCTTTCTAATTAAGGTTTTCTGTATCATTTGGGAGAATGGATAAAAGTAAAATAGGACAACCAAGAAGGAAATAAATGTGCAGACATGTGACTAACTCATATTTTTTCTTGTAATTCTTGGGTTTTTGATTTGTAATGAATTTGAGAGAGAGATAGGAGAGAGGAGGCCCTACTTTGTTTTTTTGTGTTTCTCTTTACATTGGAGATACATTGAAATGGTCAGAGTCTAAGAAGTCTCTGCTAGCTTGTATTCCCATAGACCCCTAGCCCAGAAAAATACAAAACATGATCTAACTTGAGAAGATGTAGTTGCTTGTTTTTATTTTGTTGGACACAAGTCCTTATGTTGCTCAGTCAGGCCTGGAACTTCGTGTGGCCCAGGCTGTCCTCCTCTTTCCATCTGTGGAGAGCCCCAGGCTGGCCTCAGATGCAGAGAGATTCCACTGCCTCTGTGGGCTTGCAGGTGTGCACTGACATACACATGGTCCTTGAGAAAGTGTAAGTAACACAGGTGTATGAGTGTAACTGTTGAGGTTGTGGAGAAGCTGCTGTGCATGGAACTCTATAACCCACATCCAGCCTGCGGTCTTGACTTTATTTTTATTTACAGTCTTGTTATCTTCATAGACTTATGTTAGAGCCTTCAAAGGGTTTCTCCACTGTCAGTACTGCTAGATGAACCATATTAGCTTTCTGGTCAAAAAACACTGTTCTCAAGATAAATGTGAAATATGAATAAACATTGCCCAAATCAATAAATGAAAAGACTACTTTTGTTTTCTCTGTGGCTCTAGTAAATCTTCTTTACAAAACAAAAAGAGAAGATTGTAGGTGAAGATTCAAAATCTTCCATAATTCTAGAACCTGCTTGTCTTTCCATCCATATTGCTGGCTTCCATGATGACATTTTGTTCTGAGAAACTATGTTTATGCACTGTCAGGTACATCTCCAGCCTTTGTTCATCAGTCTCCTGTGGTATTTGGTATCTTCAGCTTGTCTGTGGTTTTTCCTTTTAAGGGCTTTATAGCTTTAAGATTAATAATTCATTGTCATTCCTTTTGATAGTAATCACATGGTAAATGCTCAAGATATATTTTGAATAAACAAATAAATTAGTTTATTGTGCTAAGTAAGTGCATTTGGCTGTTGCATCTTAAAGTTTTCAAAGTTAATTCTCAAATTCTTTTTTATAGGGACCCAGAGTTTTTATCAGGAACATAATGATGATATTTTGTGCCTCACTGTAAATCAGCACCCCAAATTTATCAACATAGTGGCAACTGGCCAAGTAGGTATGTTTCTATATTTCAAAAAGAAATAGTTTGAAACATTTATTCTAATAATTTGTTCTAATAATTTCAATACCCTAGGAAAAGATTATGTGTATTAAATTGTGTATTACTCAGGATGCATCTATACACATGAAACCTAGCCTGATTATCTTATGCTTATTGCCAGGTAACTTTCTATTCCTTAACTATGGCTATCAGAGTTTGCTCAGGCTATTCAAAATATAAACTATCGTATAAATAGTTGGCCTTTAGGTTTAACAAGAATTTCTGGTCAGCCGAATAGTTACATACAATAGTATAACACTCAGAGGAAGGATTAAAAAAAAAGGTGAGCCAAGAAATTAACTAGACCAATGGGGACAGAACCATTGTTCTGTTCTGAAAGGGAAAGTTAGGCTGGGTGGGAGATAGTGATGGTCTGTTTCATGTTAGCAATCCCTTTGCATTTTAAGGTGTTTGTTTGGTGTTAGTATTGATGAGACTCACTGATGATTTGACGGTACCTGTGCTTTATTTTTAACTTCTGTCAAAAACTTCAGGGTTCCTGACTCTGAGTAGGAGAGCAGGTGTTTTAGACTGACAGTCAAAGATTACCGTATTACATTACAGATATGGCTGGTCGAGCATACTTTTCAACATTATTGAAATTAGCATGTTTGTTGGGTCTCAGTGAGTCACAGTTGCTGCACTCACTTCACTCGCTTTCCCCGGATCTTAAGATCTTAATCATCCATGCAAATACTAAGTTGGTTAGTCAGGAATTTGTTCTTCTCTGGGTTGTCTGTATCTATAGCTGTGCCACATGGAACCCTTGTATTTTCCCTTCTGTAAATTTTTCTTTAAAAAAAAATAGTTTTTAAAGTCAACCTACAATGTGGTAGATTTTTGTTATGGGATTGTCATGTATATGTATCATTATACATTTTTCTTTATTGATGTGTGTGTGTGTGTGTGTGTGTGTGTGTGTGTGTGTGTGTGTGTGTATGCGCACATGAAGAAGCCAGAAGAGTGTTCTCGTACTCTGTTACCAGTTTGCATCTGTTTCTTTGAGGAAGGGTCTTTCTCTGAACCTAGGATCCTCCTGCATATTATTTCTAAAAGTCTTTCCCAGGGAGAGTCATAAACAACATTTGTTCCTCCTCTTAAGGTTCCATTCCGCCAAAGTTCACCCTGGGGAACCCACTCTTGGAATTATTTACAGAGCATGGGCGATGGGTTTTCTACAGGCCCTTTGGAGCCACCCCTGACAGTCTTTATCCATCAGGGATGATGGCTTTCCTAAAGCTGTGTAGATGGAACCCCAACCCCTAGTCTCCCTCAGCCTGGATATGTAGCCCCTCCATGAGGCCATGAGCAGTTAGGGGCCAGCCGCACACAGTGCACGTGGAGTGGCTGGACACTCAGGTGAGGTCTCATGGCCTTCCTTTCTCTCCTGTGAGGGGTGCAAGCAACCGTTGTGCCTAGCCGCAAAGGTGTTGCCCAAGTGGGCACAGCTGAATGCTCCAATAGGGCAGGGGTTTGTCTTGTTTTGTTTTGGCTAAGAGGATAGGGTAGCACAGTACAACATGTGGAAAATCTTTAGTTATGATGAAGAGCCCCTTTGCTTTTTGGGTTATTTAATAACCTTTGCTGCCATGTTCCTCAGACCTAATCCTTTTCTGCAGGCACAGTTACATCAAACTTCCAAAGTGTAATTAGCAATGCATTTTATAAACCTGTTATTATTATTATGTTTTATAAGTTTACTATTATTATTCATACTATTTATAGATAACTTTTTTACTTATTCTTTATTATAGGTGATTCAGCAGACATGTCAGGTAAGGAAATTGAATACTTTCTGTTTTAGTTATATAATGGTACACGCAAATATCATATTTCTCCCCGTAAGTCCAAGCATCTTACTGTTCTGCATATAGCTTCTAGAATATTAATGACAAATAACATTTTAAAATCTTTAATAATAATAGTTTTTTTTAAAAAAAAATGGTTTGGGGACTGGGAAGATAGCTGAGTCAGTAAAACACTTGCCTCACAAGCATGAGTACCTGAGTTCAAGAACCCACGTGAGAATACCAGGCATGGGGGTGTACACACACTTAAATCTCAGCAGCAGGATGGTCCCTGGGGATTGCTCATCAGACAGCACAGCCTAATGGCGAGCTCCAGTCTCAGAACTAAGGTGGGCAGTACCGGCATGAGTGAGGCCTCCACACACAGTGCACATGCATGCACCTGCCCACACACACAAACGCGCATATGTGCTCATAAGTGCTTGGACCTCTCAAGTTTGCCTGGAACTGTCAGGAAGAGTTTTCTTACATCACATTATGGAGTCATCACACAGATTGTTCATGGTGGTCACTAACTTGCTAACATCATCTAGCTAGTACAAAAGTTATTAACTTATAAGCTATTTCTGTTGTTGAACATTTATCAACAAATCATTTAAAAGTTTAAAAGTAATTTTTTGATTAATTTGACTATGGTTTTATAAACTTAAGAAAGCAATTAAATTAATAATATGTTTTTGTATGTCCATTGTTTTACATATGTAACAACATATGTAATAAAAGCGTATAATAACTAGGCTTTTTTAAAACTATCTTCATTTTGTAATATAATAAGTATTAGCAAATTAGTAAGAAAATATTCTCCAGAGGTTTCTGTTTTATGCTTTTCGCTAGAGTGCAGTATGATAGCGTACTTTGACTAGTCCACTGCTAATCTGTTCAACACAGTAAGCTAGGTGTTGTTTCCTTGGTGACTCTTAAGAGTAGGAATTAGCAAATTGCTCCCCTTGGGGCAAATCTAGTTCAGCACTTGCTTTGTGTAGCAGATGAGCTAAAGATAGTTGGTTTTATACTACAATCCACAGACCTAAAGAAGCTAAATAACAAGGAGGACCCTAGGGAGGATGCTTAATTCTCATTCAGGAGGGCAAATAGAATAGACACCAGAAGTGGCTAAAAAGGGGGAATAAGATGGAGCCTTACCATAGATATTCTCTGAAAGACTCGACCCAGCAGGAGATCAAAGCAGATGCTGAAACTCACAGCCAAACTTTGGGCAGAGAGCAGGAAGTCTTATGGAAGAGTCGGGGGATAAAAGAACATGGAGGGGATAGGAACCCCACAAGGAGAACAACAGAGGCAACAAATCTGGGGCCACGGGGACCTGCAGAGACTGATGCACCAACCAAGGACCATGCATGGAGAGGACCTAAACCCCCTGCTCAGATGTAGCAAATAGGTAGCTCAGTCTCCATGTGTGTGCCCTAGTAAGAGGGAGCAGGGACTGTCTGTGACATGGACTTTGTTTCCCCTAATGAGGCAACATGGACTCTGACATGCACTCTTTGATTACTTCCTCCTGACAGAGTGGTCTTGCTAGGACAAAGAGGAAGAGGATGTAGGTAGTCCTGATGAGATTTGATATGTTGGGGTCAGATGGAAGGGAAGGGGGGCTCTCTTTTTCTGAGGACTGGGGGAGGGGGAAAGAGTGAGTGGGGGACCAAGAGGAGAGAGAGGGAGAGGGCTACAATTGGGATGTAAAATGAATAAATTGTAAAAAATGAATTAAAAAAAGATTGTTGGTTTTTTCTTTTTTTCTTTTTCTTATTTAAACCAATTTGGATAGTTGAGGAAAAAAAATCAGAAAACTCATGATAACAAAAATTACATGGAATTTAAATTTCTGTGTTCATAAATAAAACGTTATTGAGCACAGCCATGCTTTGCTATACGTCACCTACAGTAGCTTTGGGTTGAATGTATGTAGTTTCCATATAGCTTCTATGAAGATTGAAAAATGTACAATGTGTTTTTCCACTCCAGAGCCTTACTTGTACTAAGCTTGTGGTTTCTCACTGACCATCTCTAGCACTCAAACATACATCTTGTTTTGACAAGCTGTTTAATATTATTGCCTGGTTTCTTTATCTAAATTCTCTTTTCTGAAAAGTGCCATTTATAATACATCCTGAAGGATTCTGTATTTTTCCCTTTCTTTTCTTTCCTGTCTTTTTTATTTTTATTTTTTTAAATTTAGCTGCAGTTTTGAGCTATTATAAATACGTCCCTCATAAGTACACATTTCCATGTTTCCAAGGTTGGTTTATGCCAGATTTAGAAGTGGAAACTTGGAGATGGTTGTAACACTTGGATTTTTATCTTTGTTCAGCTACAGCCCCCTCTGTCCACATCTGGGATGCAGTGAACAAGCAGACGTTGTCTATACTAAGATGTTCCCATTCAAAGGGCGTCTGTTCTGTCAGCTTCAGTGCTACTGGAAAGCTGCTGCTGTCTGTAGGGCTAGACCCAGAGCACACTATTACTATCTGGAGATGGCAGGAAGGTAGGACCCTTTTCATTTGTGTAATTAAAAACAAGAATACTAGACGATATGAATGCTCTCTTTTAATATTTGATGTTAGGTTAGTGATTGGAATCATGTCTCATTACAGGCCTACAAAACACTTAGCACATGGTTGGCTCCATTTAGAAAGCCTGGTTGCCATAATCTCACAAGCATGAAACAATGATACCACAGTTAGTGTTAAAAAAGATGCACAATGATTTCCTTTCAGTACGAAACTATGTGTGTTTGCTAATGATTTGGTTAGTTCTGAGGTATTTAATATGAAATGAAGATTGTCAGCCATGGAGCTACTTGCCTGTAATCTCAGCACTCAGGATGAGGCAAGAGGATTGCTATGAGTTTGAAGCCAGCCTCGGCTACATATCAAATTCAAGGCAAACCTACAATATATAATTGTGACCCTGTCTCAAAAAAAAAAAAGTGTATTGAGATCCAACCCAGAGTAGATGCCCACACACATACAGAAATACACAGCCCCACACACATAAACACATACACACGCACATACATGCACATATACATACACACCCATGCACACACACAGGTACACACAGGGCACATACTACACAGATGACCTGCACTACATACATCTCTTAGCCCAAGAGAAGATACACATGCACATTCCATTTTGAGACAGGATCTTACTCTGTAGTCCTGTTGGCTTGGAATTCACTGCATAAATGCTCGGTGGCTTCAGAGTCACAGAAGTCCACCTGCCTCTACCTCCTGAGAGTGCTAGGACTGAGAATGGAGCCCAACAGAATAAATTTCCTAACACACTCTAGACAGAACACTTAATTTCTATAACGAGAAAGTAATGGTGCTACACAAAAAAGGCTCTTAAATGGCCTCTGAATTGTCACAAGGTAGCCCATGAATAGGAGTCACTTGTGAAGATGTGTGTACCCAGTGATTATAGGTCGTGTGATTGTTGAGTTCCAGAGCAAGGGTCAGGGCCTTCTTTTAAGCATTTGTGTTGGGATTTTTGTTTTGTTTTAAGCTATGTAATTTGAGGACACTGTTCAGTCTTGTGAATTAGCTTGGTTCTTGTATAATCTGGAACATTTTATTGTATCTTCTGTATTAGGGGCCAGAATTGCCAGTAAAGCTGGACACAACCAACGGATTTTTGTAGCAGAATTTCGACCAGACTCAGATACCCAGTTTGTCTCTGTGGGGATGAAGCACGTGAAGTTCTGGACCCTGGCAGGAAGGGCTCTTCTCAGCAAAAAGGGGCTTCTGAGCACTCTGGAAGATGCCCGGATGCAGACGATGCTTGCTGTTGCATTTGGTGCAGTATGTCCGTTAAAGTGCTGTGTGGTGCTGTGATCTTGAAGTTGTCATGTCGTATATTCATCAACAGCATTAATATTGACTGGGAACTGTAACCCAACAGTCAGTGCAAGCCCTGGCCAAGAATATAAGTCATCTTTTGAAAGTCCAGTCTTTTTAAACATTAAGGACTGGCAAGAAAGTGAATGAGATCATTATTGTAAAACATTTGCATCCTTGGATCCTTACTGTTCCCCAAGGCTTCATTGGTCGTGCGCTTGCCGCCCTCTGCACTCTCAGTCTCCCAGTGCTTCTCACACACCTCACATGCGCTAGAGTAAAAGAAAGGGAAATCGAGAAATCATCCTCAGGTGACTTCAGGGCAGACTTGGGTTTAGTGTTTTTTTTGCTTTCTGTCATAGAACCCTTGTTCACCTCCTAGTTGGAAGTGCTCTGGGCCAATATGTCTTTCAGGGGAGCAGGGAGTTGAGAGCAGAGAACACAGTCCCTGCGCTTGGTGGGGTACTCAAACACCTCACTGTGGCCTGTAGTTTATACTCACATCTGTCCTTTAACCCTGCCCTGGTGAGGCTTTCTGAATTTTTTAGTTCCAAGAAAGCTAAGTAATTTTTAAAAACATATGTGGGTATTATATATTTTAAGAAAGAAAGTTAAAACACCCTTATTTTGAAAAGAACTAACAATATCAAAATGACAATAACCTCTTGTGTATTTTTAGTACAAGAGCTGTCACTTGTTTCCAAAGCAAAACCCGGGTTGGAATGTGACGACCCCAGCACTTGATTTGCCAATGCAGATGAACTTCATTCATAAAGCGACCTTGTAGCCAAGTGTCATTCTTGGTAAAGGAAGAGAGAGAGAGAGAGAGAGAGAGAGAGAGAGAGAGAAGGAAGGAGGGAAGGAAGGAAGGAAGGAAGGAAGGGAGGAAAGAAGGAAGGAAGGAAGGAAGGAAGGAAGGAAGGAAGGAAGGAAGGAAGGAAAGGAGGAAGGAAGGAAGGAAGGAAGGAAGGAAGGAAGGAAGGAAGGAAGGAAGGGAGGAAGGAAGGGAGGAAGGAAAGAAGGAAGGAAGGAAAGAAGGAAGGAAAGGAGGAAGGAAAGAAGGAAGGAAGGAAAGAAGGCAAATGTAACAACAAATACAGGAGAAAAAGGAGCTTTTTTATATGTGAAGCAGTGTGAACAGAATATTTTCTTACAAGGTAGGCTTATGTTCAGTATCAGCATTTTTCAAATGCTATAACTATACATGAAAACAAACAAACCACATACATACTCATGTGATGCTTCTGTGTGAGGGGCTGGGAAAGGGCAAAGGAGGAAGAATGCTGGTGTTCACAGCTGAAGCAAGCTCCAACTGCAGATTCACCAAGTAGTGTCTTTCCTAGATCTGTAGGAGCTAGTGAGATCTCTCTGTCTTTGCTGTAGATAACAGACTTACTTTCTGTGACAAAAATCCTTAAGTTATTTTCATCCCTATTCCTGACTGCACCTTGCTTTAATCCTAGTGTTTAGTGACCTTTGAATTAGTTATTAGCCAAAGGCACTGATCCAAAGAACAATGTAAGCAAGAATGATAGTATTTTAGGAGAGATTGGCCAAGGCTAATCCTGCTAGTCCAGGACAGACTTGGGAAAGGAAACAGCCGAAAGGGAGCTCAGCTCATTTCAGCCTCTGCCCTGGGCCAGCGCCTCCCACACTATGCATGTGCTTCATCAAAGCAGGCCAACTAGCATTCCACTCGCGTAGAGGATGACATCTGTTCCGCCTCTCTTTGAACTTTTGATGAGTTTGTCTCCCCCCTCCCCACTCCTTTTCAGAATAACTTGACGTTTACAGGTACCATCAGTGGTGATGTCTATGTGTGGAAAGAGCACGTATTGTGTAGAGTGGTGGCTAGAGCGCATAATGGGCCTGTGTTTGCCATGTATACCACCCTGCGAGATGGACTGATTGTGACTGGTGGCAAGGAAAGGCCGTGAGTCCTACTTCTTGTCCTCACTGACTGTTTATACATTTGTTATCTACCCAAGGCTTCCGGTTAGGTATTCTAGCCCTTTTCTTTTAGGCTGCACAGGTTAAACTACTCATGTGCTTCTCCTTCATTGCTGTTTATGTTTGGTTCTTTGGATTCTCTAACTTATCTTCATTCACTTTTTGGCAGTTTATTTTCCTGTATCTTTTACATTTGTTTTGTGTGTAGGGGTGGAGGAAGGTATGTATCCCAGCAAAGGTATAGAAATCTGAGGACAGTTTGTGGGAATGGGCTCTCTCCCTCCACTGTGCCATTTGCAGGGGTCAGACTCAGGTCATTAAGGCTTAGAGTACCCTTATCCACTGTGCCATCTTGCCATCCTACTTTTGGACATTTTAGATATACCTGAACTGCTGCCGGAGTGCTACTTGTCTGGGACAGGCATAGGCAATTGTCCTTCTGATCAAGAATGGTGTCCCAAATCCCCGTGTACTTGTATCAGTATTGCTGACAGGACATGAAGGGAACCTTTACTATAGAACCAAGGTTGCATCTTCATCCCTGCTGTCTCGCTGTAGAGCTCCCGTAGCTAAATGAAAAAGGAGTGAATGGGTGCTAGAGACAGCCTTGTGAAATCACTCTTACAAGACCTCAAAGAAAACTGTGAGGAGAGACCTTTGTCTGAGTCCCTTTCAAATCTCCAGACATAATACATAAAATACTGACATTTATTTTTGGGCTGAGGTGAGGGCTCGCTGAGTAAAAGTGCTTGCTCTATGCACCTGAGGACCTGAGGACCAATCCCAGGACCCACATTGAAGCTGGAATAGCCAGACCAAGTACCATAAGCATTTGTAATTCCAGCACTCTCCCACGGGAGAAGCTCAGCCAGCTTGTTTGGATCAGCTGCAAAGAAAGTCTGTCTGAAACATGGTGAAAAGGCAAGGACTGACACCTGGTGGAGGTGCAGGGAGCCTGCAACCATGTACATCCATGCACAGGAACACACACAACATAAAAATTAAAAAAAAAAAAAAAAGTAGGCTTGGGGGTTTGGAGAGACAGCTCAGCGGTTATTAGTATGCACTGCCCTTGCATAGGACCTGAGTTCAGTTCCTAGCACGCAGGTTGGTCCTGTAACTCCAGTTTCAAAGGATTCAGTGCCCTCTTGTGGACTCTGAGGGTATTTACACTCATACATGCACAGACTCCCCCACCCACCCAACAGACATGTATGCACATAATTTAAAGACATTTTAAAAATCAAATTAAGGCTAGGTTGGTGCTCCACACCTTTAATCCCAGCATCTGGGAAGCAGTTGTAAACGGGTCTCTTTGAGTTCGAGGCCTGCCTGTTGCATCGTTTCCACAGCTATGAGTGAGATTGCCTCAAACCCTGTGCTCCTTCCCTTAAAGATAAAAACCATTTGCCACCAGTGTTACCAGCTGCAAACTAAAAAGTGACACAGTAACTGAGAAGTGCACTTCTTTCACTGCAGAGTGGAACCCACAGTTATCAACTGAGCACAAGTGGCCAGGCTGATTCTTTCATGGGAAGGTGTGTTCTCCCTAATGCAAGCAGAATGAAGGAATTACTTTCAGTTCTTTCAAGAGAACATCGCTAAGTGGCTCTATTTTACCTTTGTATATTATCCAAATACTTTGCATGTCCCACACCACCTCATTTTGCACCCCTTTACTTTCTAACAGCCGGCTTCACAGTTTCAGCAGGTATTTTAATAATTGTAGAAATGGACTGCCCTTTTGGCCCTTAGAAGTAAATTTTACAGCATTGCAAATATAATCCTCTTTCTTGCTTCGCATTTCAGTTCTTTCTGATGTTAAAAATGATTGTGTGGAACTGCTGTGATGGCTTAGGTTAAGACATTTACCATGCATACCTGGGGATAAGCTTAATCCCCAGGAAAAGGTGGAAGGGGGCAACAGATTCCAGAGTTGTCCTCTGACCTCTATGTGCACACCATGGTATGTGCACACACATAACTGTTAAAAACAAAAAATACTGTTTTGTGCATTTTCTTAGTGGAGAGCTATTATGAGAAATTCATTGTAATGTATGATGGACTACATTATGCTTGTAAATTAAATAAAATTATGCTTGTGTCAGAAGAAAACGAATATTTTACAAAATAAAATTTACTGATTTGAGTATATTTGACTAAGATATAGTATGTATCCTTAAATTGCCTGAAAATTTAGAATACTAGAAGTTATGAATATGGTGCTTAAAATATTCTGACAACATAGTGTTATAATGAAAATTATTGTAGTCATCAATGATAAATACTTATTTGGGTTTTGTTTTTATTTACCTAGGTCAAAGGAAGGAGGCGCAGTTAAACTGTGGGATCAGGAACTGAGGCGATGCCGGGCCTTCAGGCTTGAGACAGGACAAGTCACAGATTGTGTTCGGTCTGTGTGCAGAGGCAAAGTAAGGTGTTCCTTGAGCCAGTGTGATGCAGCAGAAAATAGAGAGCAGCTGTGATCCCTGCGCTGTGACCTAATAAGCAATACTTAGTGATACACAGGGTGCTGTTGTTTGATGTTTACTGATACAGAAAACTTGTCTAAACACTACTTAAACCTGTTTTGTCTTGAATCTGCTGATTGAACTGTGATAAGATAGGTGTGAAAATCCCTACCACTGACTCACTTTTACTAGAGCAGCTCTCTCCATCTATCTCCAGCAACAGCAGATTTCCATGGTGCTGTGGCCTAGGAATTCCTCCTTTAGAGACTTCCACTTGTGTGACTAGGATCTTGATGTGCAATGCAGAACGTGAATGAAGCAGAGGAGAAGGGGTTGGACAGGCACGAGAGGTCTTAGGATTGGGGAGTTTTTATATTACCTTGCTCAAGGTTGTAACTTAGATCCAGGTTCAAGGTGAAGCAGAGCTTGTTGTTTTAAGTGCTGGTTCTGTATGTGAGTGCTGTACCTGCATGTGTGTCTTTGTACTGTATGTCTGCCTGGTGCCCACAGATGCCAGAAGGGGACATCAGATCACCTGGAACTGTAGTTACAGATGGTTGTGAACTACAGAACCAAACCCAGGTCTTCTGCAAGAACAGTGACTGCTCTAAAGACTAAACCATCTTTCTAGCTCTTTAAGCAAAGTTTTAAAGTTAAAATTTACAAACTGAGTTTTTAAATGAGCTGGTCCTTATCTTACATTAGCAAATCCTTCCCCCCCCCCCCCCCCCCCCCGGTAGATGAGATTGTCAGGTGGCTTATAAGATAGATGCACCGTTTAGGGTTATGGGTGAGGGATGAGTGCTGATGAAGTTACACTCAAACACCACCCATGCAGTGGAATTACAGAGGTGCACCACCACGTGGAAGCTCATCTCTCTATCTCTCAGAAGAGGATTATTGTCTTCTTTTAGAAAGGCTTATTAGCCAGGCACCACCTTTAAGCCCAGCACTTGGGAGGCAGAAGCAGGTGGATTTCTGAGTTCAAGGCCAACCTTGTCTACAGAGTGAATTCCAGGTTTACACAGAAAAACTGTCTCAAAAAAAATAAAAAATAAAAATAAAAAACAAAACAAAAAATAAAAGAAAGTCTTCCTAATAATTTGGGGTTGGGGCTTGTTTTCAGGTGCATCTAGTTTTTTGATTTGCAGTCAGCAAAAATACCAGTCAAATGCCTGAGGGCTTTCTTTTTCAGTGTCCCTTTAAAGTTCCCTATTTTGTGTCTCTTAAAAACAAGGAAACCTCACACATTTCTGTAAAGGCTGTTAAGGCACTGCATGTCAGTCAGTCAAATGCATGTGTTGTCCTGTCTGTGCACAAGTTTACTTTAAATTTTCTTCTTCTGTTCAGACAAATCCTGCTGTGTAGTCCAGGCTGGCCTGAAATTTGCAGTCACTTATTTCCTATTCTGGAGGTCCTAATATTATCATAGTCAAAGCCCAGACTCTGATTATTGAAGAGTATTGGTGCATCAACACTGAGAGAAGTTGTCTCTAGCACAGCCTCCACCATGCAGGGATGTTGCAGTTGTGTGTTCCTAGGACTAGAAATGCTTGCAGGAGCTAATGCATGTGACTGTTGCAGCACATTAAGTGTATTGGTCCTTTTGCTTTTCAGGGCAAGATACTAGTTGGAACAAGGAATGCAGAAATAATTGAAGTTGGAGAGAAAAATGCAGCATGTAACATTTTAGTTAATGGTCATGTGGATGGGCCAATCTGGGGACTAGCAACACATCCTTCCAGGGATTTTTTTCTTTCTGCTGCAGAAGATGGGACAGTGAGACTCTGGGATATTGCTGATAAAGTAGGTACAAACACTTTTTAGTGAGAGTTACAGCTTTTAAGAAGTGTTAAGCTTTTAAGAACTGTTAGCTTTAACCTGGTATTATTTTGAGGTTTAGGGAAAAATTGGTTTCAACTGTAAATATTTCCTGTGATTCTTGCTTCTTATGCAGAAGATGCTAAACAAAGTGAATTTGGGACATGCTGCTCGGACAGTGTGTTACAGCCCTGAAGGGGACATGGTGGCTATTGGAATGAAAAATGGAGAATTTATTATATTACTTGTGAGTTCTCTAAAAATATGGGGAAAGAAGAGAGACAGGCGATGTGCAATCCATGATATAAGGTTAGTCAACACACAGAACTGATTTTATATCTGATTTTTACAATGACTAGTATGAACCTTAAAAAACTTGTTTATTCATACATACAGTCCTTACAGGCTAATACCTTGTTTATTTTTGCAGTATGGGGGATCATACCTATGACCTCATGCTTTTGAGGCAAAGGTACATCCCCAGCACCAAGACATGTTATTTCAGCTGCAGGCTGGCAAGGCTATAGGAATTCTCCTTGCTAAATTAAAAATGCCGTGAACATCACCTATACTGTCCTATGACACCAAGTACTGAACATGCGCAGTACACTCACTGTGCTGAGGACTGTTTCATATGGTTAATACGAGAGCCAGCAGCCTTCAAGAAGTTTGAAAACCAAGGTTAGAATACATTTGCTTAATCTCAGCAAGGCTTCCCAGATCAGCTGTGGCCTTCCTCCAATAGCCCTTCCTCCTCATTGCCTTTTACAAGCCTTCCCTACATCTGTATCCCTTCCTTCCTTCCGCCAATACTCACTGAATATCTATTTTCCAGAATTCAAATTAATCCAAACCTTTTCGAAAGATCATGTGCACATGACACGAATATACACATGCACATACCACAAATGGTGGGTGCACAAATGGTGGTCAGAGGGCCATGTGCAGAGGTTGGTCCTCTCCTCCTGCCACCTCTATCCCAGGGATAGAACTCAGGCTGTCAGGCTTGACAGCAGGCACCGTTACCTTCTTAGTCTGTGACCTTTAACTCTTCTTGGTCCTTTGTTTCTTAGTGCTTAAACTAATGTTCATAGTAGCTACCTTTCCAGAACAGTGTCTTAAGATCATTGGGTCCAAGTTTCTCAAAAAATGGGTCTTTTCAGCAGTAAAAAATCTCAAGGAACTTGAGCAGTAAAAATCTTAACAGTGGCTTTTCTTCCCCCCTGCATGTCTCTGATGTTACTCAACAGGATTCATGGACATACTCCAACACTGAGTCTGCCCCATACTGCTTCTCATGACTGATAGGGGAGAACTTTCATTTTTTAACTTTTAAATATTCTTCCAGCTTGAAGTTGTCATTTCATCCTAAGAACCTGAGTGAACTCATCTGGCTGTGTTTGGATGTTAAGACATCATTTTTCTATCTTTCATGTTAACTTAGCAATTCTGGAATGTTAACTTTTAGTTATTTTGAAGCCAGTCATGGTAGTGCACATCTTTTTAATCTTGGAGGCAGAGGCAGGCTGATCTCTGAGTTTGAGGCCAGCCTAGTCAATAGAACAAGTTCCAAGGCAGCTGATGCTACAGAGAAACTCTCAAAAGAACAAAACAAACAAAAGTAATTTTTAAATTAGAACTGGAAGAAATATTTAATGTACAAGCAAAATGTAAAAACCTTTACTAAATGTTAAAAGGCGAATACAATCTGCGTGCTTGGTCAGATGTCTTGTAGGTAACTAAAAGTTCCTTATCTTCATAGTTAAACAATTGCGTGGGACCTAACTTTTTTTTTCTTTTTTTAAACATTTTATGTATTCAGATTTAGTCCAGATTCCCGGTATTTGGCAGTGGGTTCTAGTGAGAACTCAGTAGACTTTTATGACCTAACCCTGGGACCCACCCTTAACAGAATCAGCTATTGCAAAGACATTCCAAGCTTTGTCATCCAAATGGATTTCTCTGCTGATAGCAGACATCTGCAGGTAAGGCACTAGTACCACTCGCACCCAGATGCTTGCTAGTACATTTCCTTACTGAATGCATTTAAAGCCTGGTATTACAGCACAACTCTGTATGAATTTATTGTGTAATTTGTATAATTAAATAAATTTGTATACATTTACTCTATTAATTCCGTACCCCATTTTTTGTGAAAATTTTACCATTTATGTGTATACGTTATGAGTTATAGAATTATCATACCCATCGTCTCAGAAGTTTTTGTAGCAAGTGATTATAATCTCACCATTCAGTGGAGTCCCAGTGTAGTAGATGACCTCTAGCCTTCATCGCTGTGCTCAGCCTGCACCTACTATTCTTACCAGCATCTCATTTCCCTACCTCCACATTTTGCTGTAATTTTTGCATCCTCATGATGACACATAATATCTGCTGGTAATGGATTTTGCCTACATCTAATGAATTTTACTTTTCATTTTGACAACAGGTTTCTAGTGGCTGCTATAAACGGCATATCTATGAAGTGCCTTCAGGAAAACACCTTGTGGATCATGCTGTCATTGACAGGATCACGTGGGCTACCTGGACTAGGTAAGCACATTATTCAAGTGACTTTTGAAGTTAGAAGTTGTGAGCTAGGGAAATGGCTCAGGAACAGAGTGCGTTTCTAGCATGAACAAGACCACATGTTTGAGCAGAGAACAGGAAAATAGCCTAGACAACTCCTGTTGTCCTAGCATGTGAAGGAAAAGAATTGTTTCAGGTTCTAAGCAGGCTTGAGAGTGAACTTGAGACTAGCCAGGGATATATTACCAAGACTATCTCAAAAAACAAAAGCAGGAAAGTCCTATTTTTGAAGTTATTCCATAAGGGAATACATAATTTTGTTATTCTGACTTGAGAAAAACAGGTCCCAATTCTGGGACCCCTTCTGACCACTGTCCTACATTCTATCAGTTTCCATGGCTCAACAAGTTCTTGAAAATAATTTGTGCAATGACCTTGAAGATTTCATGACATTTTTCTAAACTGTCAACAGCAGTGCACATCTGACCCTGAACTCAGGAGGCAGAAGCAACTGATGCTTTTGTTTACTATGACCAAATGTCTGTGACATCGATGATGCCTTTGCCTTCCCTTCCATCTAGTACTCTAGGAGATGAAGTTATGGGAATCTGGTCCAGACACGCTGAGAAGGCGGACGTCACTTGTGCCTGTGTGTCCCACTCAGGAATTACCCTTGTGACAGGAGATGACTTTGGCATGGTTAAATTATATGATTTTCCATGCCCGGAAAAATTTGTAAGTCTATTTAGTATTTTGTATCACTTTAGTTGTTTCTTACGTGATTTTTTTCACATATTTAAAATGTTATGGTTCTGATATGAAAATACTGTAGTTAAATGTTTATTTCTAAAGGTTTCTTCAAACTTCCTCAACTCCTAAAATAAAATCTATTAAAAACAAATCTTCCACGCCAGGTGTGGTGGTGCTTACCTTTGATCCCAGCATTCCAGAGGCAGGGGAAGGTAGAATCAGCTAGATTTCTGAGTTCAAAGACAACGTGCTAAGACCCTGTTGTCCCCACCCCCTTAATCCCCCCCAAAAAGCCAACCCAAATCTTTCTCTATAGTCTTTGGAAATTCACAGTAAAGTTCTGATGAGCTTAAAACAAAACAAAACCTGCAATCATTTATGGGTTCCAACCCCCACCCCCTTTTTTCAGGTGACAACACAAGTGACCTAGTTTGTTGTTTGCAGACCTGTGAATGTGACCCTTTACAGCAGTCCCTACTCTCGTGGTGAATTATGGTGTGTTATAGGAACCTTTGTGTACATCACTGCTGAGGGAGCTTTGTCTGTTTCGGTCTTAGGCAAAGCACAAGAGGTTCTTGGGTCATTCCCCTCATGTGACAAATATTCGATTTACCAGTGGTGACCGACATGTTGTCAGTGCTGGAGGCGATGACTGCAGGTCAGTACTTTGTCAGCTCAGGAAGAGCATGGCTACTTTGTTACTATTAAGAAACTAACAAAGCGACTCTATGTATAGCTGTGGTAATGAACATAGCCAGCATTTATCAGAAGATAACCAGTGACTCCGAAGCCATTAACCTCATACAAACAGATGAAAAGAAGTTATTGTACAGTTGTTTTGAAAAATAAATTGGCAGAATCTTCTGAAAATCTAGAATGTGATGGACTCCTTGTCACTTTTTTCTGGTTACAGTTTGTTTGTCTGGAAATGTGTACATATGCCTCACTGAAAGGTATGATGCTGGGAAGACTAAACAAATCTCACCTCAAGAGACCAGTTCCATGATGGAAAAACCAAAACCAAACTGCATGGTTAAGTGGTGCTAACAGAAGACTGACAGGGCAGGATGTGCAGAATCGACCACAGCCGAAGACTGACAGTTCAAAGTGCTTGCTGTATGTACCAACACACAATCCACACACTGCCAGATAATCAACTGCAAAGAGTGACTGGTTATTTGGTAAAAGCTATCTTAGTGAGGAGTGTGGAATTTTGGCAGACTTGCCCAGATTTTTTAGGGTACAGCAGTCTTAAAACATTGGAAGAAAAAAAAATCACATTTCTAATGTTTCTTCTCAAGGTTTGTTCAATGAAATATTTTGCCCTTGCACAAGGAAAGGAATAAACAATCATCACCCTAGAGTGTCAGTTTTCAAAATGCAAACTTTTTTTTAAGGGAACTTACACAAGCCTTCCTGGTAACTGTTCCCTATTCCTTAATAAAGTCCCCCCGTCCCGTCCCGTCCCGTCCCCCTCCCCGCAAAGGCCTGAATCTAGGAGTAGATCCAAAGTCAGCATTATATGACTAGTATATGTTTTCACTTATGAGCTGTCAATCTTTGTGTTTAGAAGCCATCTCTATAAAATCTGAGTCACAATTACGGCCTCATTAATAGGAAAGTGATACAAATGAACGTTTCCCAGTGTACAGTTTTCTTAAGGTTCTATGATAGCAATAGCTCTTAATTGAAAGATAATATTGTATATTTAAAGGTATGATCTAATTAATAAACATGTTTATTGTATAAACAAAAGCATTAAATTCATACACTAATAACACTGGCATAAAGTTTTATAGTTTTGTATTGAGAAAAACTTTAGACGTATGTCACCCTATAAGGCTATTTTCCAAAATGAGTAACTCCAGGTGTATCTGAAGAACTCAGTCCTTACATTTTAATGCTGCCAAAGACTGGGACTTCTTGTCCAGGACTTTGCTGTTTAGCCTCGCTAGTTTCCTCAAGATGAAAAATCCAGTAGACTGATGTATAAAAATTTATTTTTCTACATGTGAAGACACTGAGGATGCTCTACTGGTTATCTCCATTTTTATTTTACTGTGTGAATTATCTTTGTTGAATAGATTCTCCCCCACCCTGCCCCTCAGGCTTCTGGAATCCTGTATGGCTTGCTATGTTTTCTATGGCTAAAAAAAATTAGAATGTTAAAAGCAGAAATGAATACATCGCAGCAAAGAACGTTTGTCTAAGCAGTGCTTGGAGCCTGGTCAGTTTTAAAGCTGAAAGCTGGCGAAGAGACTGCAAGAAATTTAAAGCAGAATTCTTCCACTGTTTTGCCAAATGGTCCATCCAAATTAAATTAAGCAAAGTTTTAGAACGCATTGGTATTATATAAGATGGCAGTTAATAAATTAAAGAATTTCTATGAAAAGAAAAATGCTTCAAATTTAAGCATGATAGAGTTCTAAGGTTTTCCCTCTGGACAGCTTGCCAGCTTTTAGTTACAACTGTGATTCAGGTGATGAATCAGAGAATCTGCCCTGCAGTTTTTAAACCCAGAGAATTATGATGTGTGCCTGCAGTATCTGAATTTATAGCCCAAAACTGCCACCAACTATGTGGTCCCTCGTTTCCTATGTAAATGCATGCCAAAGCATGCAGTACACTCCAGTGCTCTGCGTCATCATCAACCGTGCTTTCCACTCTTTCCTGTGTGACTTCTCAGGAATTGTTTCAGGGTCAAACCTGTCTATAAACCATACAATTGAATAGTAAATCATTTTAACTATATGATTTAACTGTATGGCTAGGACATGCAGCTCAGTGCTTACCTAGCATTCGTAAAGCCCCAGATTTAATCTCTAGCGCCACATATAAATGGGACATGCCTAATCCCAGGTGCAAGCACAGAATCAGAAATTCAAAGTCCTTGGCTGTGTAGTGAGTTTGAGGCTAACCTGAGGTATATGAGACCCTACCTTAAAATTTAACAAACAAAAAGACACTTTTTAAATGTGTTTCCAGTCACTGATCAATAACAGAAAACAACTGGATTGTCACATGTTATTTTCTTATAAAAAGCTAAACCATCTAAGCCCTTCTTACCGGCTTCTGGCCTTTACTGAACAGTTATGAAAACATACCTACACACATTTTAACAAAGTGATAGTTAAAAGCCTAGTTCTAGAAATTCACACAATTCTCAACAAAATTCTTCAGCTGAGTTGCAAAGCTAGAATGCCTTAAATTCAATGCACTTACAGAACAAAGAATTGCCATTTCACTTGAACCTATGGAGCAAGCAGCTTTAGGCCCTCATCTCCCGTTCTTTTGCTGTTTCTGATCTTTAACTTCTGGGATCAGCAAGGTCAAGGCCAGCTTATCAAATAGTTGAATAATTACCTAATGCTTTTCTCTCAATGGAAAGGAAGAGACCACAATAGAGGACTGGCTTCACAATGTGTTAAACACAGACTTTTCTAGATGTGACTTTATTATCTGTCCTTTATGTATCTTAAATTTGGGTTTGAGCTTTTATTATCCCCTTTACTAACCACCTCTTACACTTTAATTTTTAAAACATAAGTCTTTGAAATCAATTGTCTGTTATTTAATTCTAAAACATTTGACACTTCTTGCCTTAACAGTTTCAAAACCACACACATAAAACTCCATAATACAGTAGGCCAAGTTTCCTCCTATTGTGAAGTTATCCCATACTATCTCTGCAATTATATACTTCTATCATTTAAAATATATCACTAAAATATCAACTTCTACATTTCAAGAATGGTCTTTAGTAGTAACTTAAGTGTATTTTTTGTGGAGTTATTTCTGACAATATTTTTCAGAATATGGGAATATATATGTATATTTATGCTCTTGTGAGTTCAAAATCTGTTTTCTGATACTTTCTGTATATACCTGTAAAAATTTTTGTATAATTTTGTGATAATGTAGTCCCCCCAAAATTATATAAAAATTATAAGCTAACAGTAAATGGAAGCATTTTAAGGAATTGTTCATATGTTTTTGCATTGTTATTCCAACTGTTTACCTATATGACCATGTACTTATTTTCACAGAAGGCACGGGACCTTAATCCACTTTACCAAAGTAGGACTCAAACTGTATTATACTTTTCAAAGGAAATGCTTTGAGCATTTAAATAAGCAAATTTATTGTCTTTTTAGAGAATTTAAACCAGCTGTTCAAAGCTGCCTCAATATTTTGCCCACTCCTGTTTCCACACTGGGTTAACAACACTGCTTCATCTTTGGAAAAAGTAAAAGGTGATTCTGAGGACACTGGCCTTCCCATGGTACTACAGCCCTAAGCTGCAGGACTGGGCTCCAAAAATGATGTTAAACAGCAATGTACAAACATGCCGCAAATGTTTTAATAGAATTTGGCTTTTCTTTAAACTGTCTTTTTCGTAGTCAAAATGAACAAACAAAAAATGTTGAAACCACTTAATAACCATACAAACTTGAAAAATTAGACACTTCAGTTAGGCAATAAAATTCATATTATGAAAGCAATATATTCTAAATTTCAAAGACGTGACAAGCTTTGTAGAACATCTCTCATCAGAAGATTGAAGCTTTCAAACTGCATGATCTTCTGCCAGGTAGGATTAGGGCATCATTCACTAAATAAATAAGATCAAAAGTTTTAAAATTAACCGCTTTGCATATAAAAAGGTTTATTCAAATAATTATATAAAGCAATAAAATGTAACTATGCAGTTTAACCTCTAGGCCACATTAAAATATTCTGAAACTTTAGTATTTTGCCATCACTAAAGTCTAAGTAAAACCGAATTAAGATTCCTTTTCTTTTCATGTGTAGGCCAGAGGTCAACCACAAATGTCATCCTTACAACACTACCCAACACCCTTTTAAGTCTAGGGCCTCACTGGTCTGGAACTCCAGGTAGGCTGGACTGGCTGGCCAGCAGCTCCGGGATTACAAATGCATGCTTCCATGCCCCACGCACATTTTTGCGTGGGTTCTGGGTATCAAGCACTCTATAGACTAAGCAGTCTCTCCGGTCCGGACCTGAGACTGTTGATCAGTGCATAGTATAATACATACGTAAGGATAATACTGCTGGCCTTGGTGCTATGTTTGTACTGTGGACGATCACAAGTCAGAAGGGCTGAAGGGTGGGGCTCAATGGCTGCCTATTATGCTTTGGGCACAGGCTTCAATAATTAACACCACAAAAAGAGAGCTCATCCGGAGTTGATAGAGGTTAAAGAGCAGTGGTGCCACACACCTTTAATCACAGCACTCAGGAGGCAGAGGCAGGTGGCTATCTGTGAGTTCAAGGCCAGCCTGGACAGCCAGGAATATCCAGAGAAACCCTGTCTCAAAAAGCCAAAAAAAAAAAAAACAACAGTAATCAATGACTTGGTTCATGTAAAGTCATTTTTGCTAAGGGAATCTTGTTCATTAACGAATTTTAAAAATGCAGGTAGGGGAGATAAAATTTATTTTTCCACAGATTTTTGTGCTTATACACTTGAACCTGCACAGTAGGATGCAATTCTAAATAACATTAGGATTTAAAAACGAACTTAAATTTTTACCTGGTCTGAGGTCGAATCCATTTCAAGGCATGTCTTGGTGGTACAGTAATGGTGGGGTGATAAAATGTGCAGTCTGGTCTTGTACACTGAGTATTAAACCTACAATGCTAAACAGAAACAAGACAGGAACAAAATCTCAAGATAATACAGGTAAACAGACACGAGATGAGCAGAAGCACCCACTCGAAACAACAGACGGGAAGAGCCTGCTCTAACACACTGCAAGCCCTGGAGACCACACCTCCTCCTCAGACACAAAACCCAGGACACCTGCGACCTTGCACAGAAGACATACACAGAATTAAAAATGTACACACACAAAACCCGCTTCAAATGAGATTAACACTAACATCTTTTTTATTTTTATTTTTTGAGAATAAAATGTCTTACTTTTGGGTGGTAGAAGGGACATTCCATTTTCTTACAAGCAGGGAAGTAACGGCAGAGCTGGCCACTAGAGGATGGCACTGGTGACGAGACTGACAAAACCACAATGAATAATGCTCAAATCTATTTGGCAACACCATTGTTTTAATGCAGTCTACTGGTATTTGTACAGAGGTGAGAATCATTGAATTACAACACCAAGTTTTATGTATCAGTTAAGATAAAATACAGCAGAATTCTATTAGAAGGGCGGATTTGCTCTTTAAATGCTAAAATCATTTCTAAAAATATTCTTTTGCTATTCATTTCACTTAGTGCCAGAAAATGTCATTTTCTACTTTTTTCACCCAAATACAACAGTGCATAAAGTCACTAACCTGGTTTTGGAGTCAGTACTGGGATTCTTCTACTCATGTGAGTGAAGGGACAATCTGGTTTTGTACACTTTGCATCATATTTACAATTTGGATGCACAAACAAACATTTTTCAGCAAATTTACAATTGGGAAAAGCTCTACAAAACAAAAACAGTTTATTATTCATACTATTTTTTATTTCTTAAAACATAAAATTTTATTGTTTCCCAAAACAGTTTTATTTTTTTATGCTTCAGAATTTTAAAATTTATTTTTTATTAATTACAGTTTATTCATTTTGTATCCCAGCTGTAGCCCCCTCCCCTTGTCCCCTCCCAATCCTACCCTCCCTCCCTCTTTTCCTCCCATGCCCCTCCCCAAGTCCACTAATAGGGGAGGAGTCCATCTGATCCTAGTCTTATCAGGTCTCATCAGGACTGGCTACATTGCCATCCTCTGTGGCCTGGTAAGGCTGCTCCCCCCTCAGGGGAAGGTGATCAAAGAACAGGCCAATCAGTTCATGTCAGAGACAGTCCCTGTTCCCATTACTATGGAACCCACTTGGAGACTGAGCTGCCATGGGCTACATCTGAACAGGGGTTCTAGATTATCTCCATGCACAGTCCTTGGTTGGAGAATCAATCTCAGAAAAGATCCCTCAGCCCAGATTGTTAGGTTCTGGTGCTTTCCTTGGGGAGCTCCTGTTCCCTCCAGGTCTTTCATCTCCCCTTCTTTTATAAGATTCCCTGCACTCTGCCCAAAGTTTGGCTATGAGTCTCAGCATCTGCTTTGATACCCTGCAGGGTAGAGTCTTTCAGAGGCCCTCTGTGGTGGGCTCCTGTCCTGTTCCCTGTTTTCTCCTCCTTCTGATGTCCGTCCCATTTGCCTTTCTAAATGAAGTTTGACCATCTTACCCAGGGTCCTCCTCCTTGCTTAGCTTCTTTAGGTATACAGATTATTATTCATGTTTAACATCTCAATGACTATTAGGTTTTTGGAGACGGACTTCACAAACACTGCATGTACAGAAGATAGCTCGGCATTTACGAGCGCTTTGCTGCTCTTCTAGAGGACCTGAGTTCAGTTCCCAGCACCAACACTGGACGGCTACTAGTAATTGCCTGTACCTGCAGTTCCAGTGGACCCAATGTCCTCTTTGGGCTTCTGGAGGCACCTGCACACATGCAGTACCTAGTCTGTCTCTCACAGACACAGTATTAATGGACTAGGGACAAAGCTCAGGGGAGCGTTTGCCTGATGTACATGAAGCTTAGGCTTCACCCCTCTGTAGTGGGGATGGGGCGGGGTGATTGCTACTTTTTAAAATGAAGTTAAGTACCAAAATAGAACACAGCTGTAGTTCAGATCTGGAGGAAGTCTACCATGTTGTAACTCAAGGCAAGACACTATAGAGGTTTGAGTCATTCTACTTTAACAGAATGGCCAAATCATGGTTTGTTTTGTTTTTTAAATTCAGAATTTCATTTATTTTCTTTTAATTTACTTACTTTACTTTATGTGCACTGATGTTCTGCCTGAACATATGTCTGTGTGAGGGTGTCAGGTCCCCTGGAAGAATATAGTGCTCTTAAGCATGGAGCCATCTCTCTAGCCATGAATGTCCAAATCTTAAGTAACTACTGAAACAGTAAGCAGAACTCATGTACTGTACTATAAAAAGATTCCTCCTATAGCCCTTATACATATGATTACGCAAGTACCTATAAACATGTACTTACTGTGAAAACAGACATAGTCCAATCGTAGGACCAACAAAACAAAAAACATGATCTCACAAAGTTCACTGGCTTAAACCAGCCAGTTGGTAAGGAAAACTAGCCCACATGTAGCTTATTTTTCATTACGCATATAAATTAATTTACTCCCAACCTAAATAAAATTGATGGTTATCTGTGAACAAATTTATACTAACTGTATAGTTACATTTGATATATAGGGTCCCCAAGGGACCCAGACATTTCAGGATAATAGGTACCAAACACAAACTGTTTTCAAAACACACATGCAGCTCTAGGGATGGTTATGTTAAGTATTAAGTATCGTGTTTACGCATGTTTAATTGGCGAAATGGAAAGCTGTAGGATGTAGAGATGACTATGGAAAATACCCACTTGATATTATTACTCACTTGCAAGGTGAAATGGGGTGATGGTATACACATTCATCCCCATTTTTACAAGCAGGCCAGTACTTGCAGCGTTCCAAAAGTTTTTCTGGTTTCTGTGCCACACTCAAGTCAGTCATCTCAGCTTCAAAGAGGAATTAAGAGCATTCTGTTAATTAGGATTTCAGTACACGGTCTATCTAGTCAGTACATCAGCCCCAAACCTGAGTTTCAAATTTTTATATTCTTTCATGTTTGCAGCCCAACAAAATAACTCAAGTGATATGGACAGTCCGTCCTAGTAATAGAACCTAAGGTTAGCAGGAAGGTGGACCAGGGTTATTGTAAAACCTCAAGGACACAGGGATTCTACTGGTAGATTCAAAAAGTCTAAATTCCAGTCTTACTTAAGAACTGAAATATAAAAGTGAAGGATGTCAAATTAAAAAAAAAAAACAACAAAATATAACAAAACAAAGTCACTTAAGCTTAAAACGCAAGCTGGTAAAAAAATGTGAATAACTTTCACATTCCAGCAAAATGACAAATGTCCAAATGAAAAAAAATATCCCATTGGTGAGGTATAGTCAGTAAAGATCTGAGCACCAAACTCACCCTGCTCTCTCGGAAGAAAACGGCTTTACCTAAAGATGGAGAAGCAGGCACTATCTGTGGGGTATGGGAGGTGGGGCAGGAGGACAGAGAGGGTCCTTGAAACATGTCTGAGGTCTGCTGCGAGGAAGATGCTAAGTGGCAGACTCGGGGATCATGACCTAGAGAATACACCTCACCCGTGGAGTTCACCGTGTCTGCGTCAAGTCATGTCAATTACTGTGGCACATGAGAATGGGATAGCTAACTTTTCATGTGACATCTATAGGAAACTAATTTATGGCACCAAATCATACATGAAGGCCATAATCCTGCCTTTTGATCCAGATATCATCAGTGGGTTTTTGTGTTATGTTTACACTGTTTGTGAAGCCGACTCTCACTTCAGCAGAGTGTCCAAGCTCTGGCAGGTCAAATCTGACTCTGCATGTTAGTAGCTCATCTAGACACTGAGCAAAAATCTAACATCTCTCAAAAGTTTTTAGAATTTTTAGTTTCAGAATTAACTTTGCTCAGAATCAGACTATACAAAGGCAACATTTCTGCTCTAGTGACCGAGCCTGTTCTCCCTACCTGAGAACTGGCACAAAGAGCATCACGTGGCACAGACAGGAGCCTCAGTGACTATTAGGTTATGCCTGATACAAATTACTTTGCTACTTTAAAAAGAGCAGAACTGGGAGTCAGTTTAAAAGTGAATGCTTACTCAGCATCCATAAGGCCCTGGGCTTCATAAGCAAAATAAGAAAAATAGGAAGTAATTTATTTTAGACTTAGGATATAAAAGTTCCCTGAGAATTTCTAAAGAAAGCCCAGGAGAAGAAAAAGGAGGGGAAGCTTGCTCACTTTTAGATGATCTTTGCCCCATCTACTAAGGAACCTGCCCTGCCCTGCTCCATATACAAGGCTGTGACATACACATCAAGACCTAGAACAAAGGAAAGACTAGATCCCAAAGAGCAGTGCAGCCAGAAAAATGAAGTAGCTGCTTAAAACTAATCTTTTAAAAAAGTTATGTTACAATGCAACTTTCTCTTAGTGATGAAAATGTGAAGCAATATATACAGAAGTCAGAGCTCTTTGTTTTCCTATCCTGACACTTCACTTCATGAGACTAACACTCTTCACATTTACAATTTCAGAGGCAAATTCACTTTGTATTGAAAGCTGTAAAGTGCTACCATATGACGGGCAGTAGAGGTGCCTTAACATAAATAGTGTGTTTAGTTAGCACCTCAAATACCACCACCAAAATACTAACCCAAAGACAAAACTTCAACCTGCCTGCGCTAGGTGAGGACCAGAGCTTTCAGGATCTGTAGGGTTTTACTGCTACAGTTTCATCCCAGCGCAGAACTGGAGAGTCCACAATGGGCAAAGAAGTGCTCTGCTCATCCCAGCTCTCTCTACAATGGCCATGACACTCATACAAGACAGGCATCCATGACTGGCATGTTAACCTGACTGGCATGTTACCCACATTGTCTCCGCTTCTTCCCACATACTAACAAGATCTAGTATGGAAACTCACCTTTAAATAAAGCTGGGTCTTAACAGAGCCAAGCGACAACTGAGAGAAGTAACACTAAACTTTCCAAATGTAGACAAAACATGCAGGGTTGGAAAATGTGCACTGCCTATTTCAGTTTTAACTTAATATTTGGCTTTACTTAGATCACACTTGCAACTCCCTCCACAAACCAACAACATAATCCTGTGACACTTGACTCACAGCAGACAGAGCCTCTGACAAGTGTTTCTTACTCATGAACTCACTGTTCTAGTTTACTGTATTTTAAATGGATAACAAAAAAGTTATCAATGTATTTTTATCTGCCAAGAAAATGATTACTTAGGAAACACTTGAAAATTTTTACTGTTTTTTTCCTTGAATCTGTTCATTTTTAAGATTTAGTAATTAACTCCGCTGCATAGGAAGTTTATGTCAATCAGGAGAGAAAAGTGTTGGTGGTGGATGGAGAGATGGCTCAGTGGCTAACGTCTTGTACTGACTACTCTTGCAGAGGACTGAGGTTCAGTTCCCAGCACCCACGTGGCTGCTCTCTGCTACATGTAACTATTTCCACGGGATCTAATGTAGCACCAGGCACACATGTGCTGCTGCACATTCATACATGCAGGCAAAATACTCAAATCAATATAAATCTCCAAAAAAAGAAAGAAACAAACAATAAATGATTGGTGGTGCCACAGCTATCACTGTACCCGAGAAGCAAGGAACAGTGGAAGCACGGTGGCCCCGAAAGCATGGAACCTGTGTTCACATGAGTGCTACTCACTATGAGCTTCAAAACGAGGCCTTTCCAATTCCTCAAACAAGTGTCCTGCCAGGCTAGATAAGAAACCCCTTTCAGAGAACTCCTACTATGGTGTGGAAAACACCAACATCAAAGTCCATCTTTCTCTCAGGTTAATCATGAGAGATTGTTGCTGGTACATGCATCAAGACTGATGGTTCATCCTTCAGCAATCACAATGAAGAGGTATTTTAGATCATACTGACTGGACTTCATTTTAGCACTAGCATCACAGAACACCGTGAACAAGCAAAGGGGAGTATGAAATTGAACTGGTGGTTTTGTATGACAGAAAACAGGCTGCTAAACAGAAATGTAAGTGAGGCCTCAAACCAATATTCACTCAAGATATCACAGGCAAAGACTCCCTTCTCAATGACAGTGGGCTGAGAAGGCAAAGTCTGAGTTCTCAACACACCGTTGGAAAAGCTACCATCTGGGTCCTCAAGCTGCCTGCTCATCAAATGCAACTGCTGTGGGTGGAGGAGACCTCTGAGTCCCTTGTTTGAGGCTGCAGTTTGGTTTACGGGTTTCATTCCTTCAAAGCACATCTCCTCCTCTTGATCTGACATGTATCCTGGGGGGCTGGGGACACCATCCAGCGTCACTATAAACTTGGGACTTGCAGGTTTATCTGGTTGTACAAGATCTCTGCCAGACAGATAAAAAATACCATAGAATTAGGGAAACAAACACAAAATGCTGAGCTTCCTAAAGTCCTCTCCAGCAGAACTGTTACTCTCTTGCTTTGCGTTGGTTCACTTAGCCTTAACATGACCTCCTGCTACAGCAAAACTGGAACTGTAAAACGCAATGGCCGTGGTCAGCAATTACAGCAGCATCACCAGTGACCTTCTAGCCTGTACTTATTAGTAATGACAATATCCTCGCAACTGACTCCATTGTCTATTTGGTCCTTATAGGGTCAACATGAAAATAAACCAAAAACCAAACCAAACCAAAGAACAATTAGCATGGATGCTCAGAGCATCCTGCCAAGCAGCTTTTTTTTTTTTTTTTTTTTAAATAAAACCCTGACTTTACATGTGTTTCTTAACTAAACACTCAGTCTGCTTTCTTAGGAAGGAACCACACAAGCCTAAGTAAGCTATTAAAACCCTGCAGAAGAATTTCCTGATTTTGGTTACCCAGCTTTAAGAGTTCGATTCTCTGGGTGTACATTTAAAAACAAAACAGAACACTAAACCCTTTAACAATGGAGTTAAATTCTACTCAGCTTTTATTTCTATTTAACAGATTTCTGAATAAGATGAACTTGGCTTTTGAAAACTGAATTTGGCTAACTCTTCATAGCCTAACCGGTGAATCAATGAAAGCACCATCTAGTGGAGCTACAGGGGCAGGGAAGCTGGGAACTACCGCTGACCTGCGCTGTCTAATCACACAAAGTAGCTACACAAGAAAAAGAAACCATCTACCGTGTCTGCATAAGGTGTCCTGAAAGTACCCGCAGGGCATCTGCAGTCTTCATCCCCGACTCCTGGTTTGGTGTCACTACTATTTCCTCAGACAGCTTTGGCTTCTTCAGAATAAATGATCTTGTGTCTGCATGGACCATGGATTCCATGTCATAGTAATCTGAGCCAAAAAAATTGGCCATAAATGTTTACTTCTGAATATACCTTTTATTCTCAAAATCATACAAGTGAGAAGAATGTCAATCTTTTATATAATTATAATTAATTTTAAAGAAAATCATGACTAATTCTACTCAGGAATAGGACTGTTAATTCCATTCCAAACATCTCTTCAGAGAATTCAAATAGTCCTTTGCTCACATGTCACACTACAAATGACTTTCTGTGCCTACAGCAGAGAAAGGTTCCTGCATCACATCTGTTGGGATATTAACAACACAGTAAAAGGACAACAGTTACTTTTTTCAAAGCCAGAAGGAATTTAAAAATCTTAATGTTTCCTAAAATTACGATTCAAAAACTGTTGAACTACTTTTCCAAAATGAGTTCTGCTCATTTTTCACAGTGATATTTCACAGGAAACACTGCCTGATAAAAATTCAGTCAGCATAATCTCTACACAACTGTACATAGAAAACTATTTTGAAAGGGAATGAATGTGTCACCATAACCTTCAGTTGAAGCCTCCACAAGCTCAAGTCATCTACAGTATCTATAGGTGTCTACTTCACAAAAAGCAACAAAAACTGAGTTCACAGTGAGTAAGATAACCTATCAGTGCGCGGTCAACTGACAAAAGTTAGCTGGTTCTTTTCAAGCCAACAAAAAAGTGGACCAAAATTCAGGCTATTGAGTCACTGAATATATATTTACTGAGTAACTAAGGACTGTTCTAGGTATGTAGAAAGAAAGGAAGAGAAAAATCAGACACGGACAATTCTAAAACAGCAAGGCCTAGAAAAGGAATGAAGAGGTTGGTAGAACAGGGGGTACCTCCTCCAGCTGAACAGTCAAAGAAATGCTGGCTGAAGATGAGTATGTAAAATGAGTATTAAGAGAATGAGTAAGAGGAGAGCAAGGAAAGTCAGTGCAGGTAAAGAAAACACATGGAGCAAGGAAGGGACTTTCACAAAACACTGAGAAAAGGTGAGCAATGTGGAATGGCTAAAAAGATGCATGTGACCATATGAAGAGGGAATGCTAAGAAAGGATAAAGAAATGTAACGAATCACGTGCCTAAATATTGTGGATTCTGGTCTGAAAACAGTAAGAGATTCCTAAGTAGGGAAGTGACACAATCAACAGTATTCTAGAAAAACAGATAAAAAACACTTTCTTCCATGTTGGGCATGGTTATACACACCTTTAGTCCCAGCACTCTGGAGGCAGAGGCAGGAGGGTATCTGTGAGTCCAAAGACAGTCAATTCTACAGAGTGAGTTCCGAGCCAGCCAGGCCTACAAAGACAGATCCTTCAAAGACAGGTCTCAAATAAACAGACAGACAGACAGAGAGAGATTAGACAGATTAGATACATGGATATATGGATAGATTACATAAATAGATGATAGAGATAGATAGATGGATAGACTGACAGAAATAGAAAGATTTAAAAAAATTTCTTCGCTTCATCCTCCAACACACAAAAAAGAAAAAGTACATCCTCCACACTCCCATCACCCACCAGAGCTTCACAGGAACAGAGGCTGCAACCACAGGCAGGGAAGGCAAAATGGATGGAAGAAAGAGATGAGGTGAAAGTACAGAGAGGAGGAACCAATACAGAAATTTCAATTTTAGATTTGTTTAAAGTCCTTCTAGGGTTCCTACTTATTTAGAAGGAAAGTTAAAAATTCAGAATTTGACCTCTGGAGAGAAGAGAGGTAGGTAAGAGCAGCTGTGTTGTACTTGGTATTCAACTATGATCAGCTGCTGCTGGACCCTGCTATCCCTGCCAAAGAAGCCCACTCAGCACTTTCCTTCCCATGTTACTGAGGCAGTCTGAAGCCCTTCAATGACAGAGCCCCGGACTGGGTCTAAAGAATGCTGCCACCATGTCATCGTTGCTCTCCCCAGTTTATAACTCAGCAGGGCACAGAACAGACAAAAATAATGAGAGGAAAATAAAGGTAAGGTTAGCCATTTAGGGAACAGCGGGAGAGAAGGGCAGGCAAAGGAAAATGAAGGACAATGAAAACAAAAGGATAAAAAGCTGGAAAAAACACAGAATACTAAATAGTCAAAGGCTACCAAGTTTAAGGAAATGTGCATTGAATCCAGGTCTCAGGCCAGGGGATTGATCTGTGGCTAAAGTGCTTGCTGAGTCAGGCATGAAGATTGTAGCTAGGATCCCCAGATACCCATGTAATTATCAGGCGTTAGTGGCAATCCACCCATAATTTCAGCTTCAGAATGCAGAAATAGGAATCCCAGAGCAAAATTAGACTCCCTCAGCAAGCTTCAGGTTTGACTGAGGCCCTGCCTTGATGAATAAGGTGGAGTGATGGAGGAGGACTCTTGCCATCAACTTTAGGCCTCCACATGCACATGCACACATTCCTGTGAACCCACAAACATGCCTACACATATGCATGCCACACACACACAAATGGACAAAGAAACTACATGTCAATAGGTGACAAGGAGTCTCTGCAGAGAGGGGAGTTCCAGTTTGTCCGGGTAGAGAGACCTGGGATGAGCTCAAGCATTTACTTTCTGGCCCTTTCTGAAGCCTTACAAAAATGGCAGTGAAGAGTTTTGCTTTTTTAAACAAAGCAGCATATGTCCATAAAGAAAACAAGTTCAAAGGAACAACCATATTTCTATAGTAGTTTAAAAAAAAAGGAGTAGAAACTGATTCTAAGACAATAATAAAGCAATCTAATTTAACTTCAAGTTTCTCCAAAAACTAAGAACTAGCAACAAAGAGGACCTTGAGGAGAGCAAAAGAGAGAGGCATGCTAGAAGGTTCACTTCAGAACAAGAAGCCTTTCATAAAGCCTAAGTGTCTACACCTATTTTATCTGTTTGGAACTGTGCCACACCCCTCCCCCACAACTACAGGTAAGACTTTAGAATGACTAGGTATGTGCTTTCCTGTAAATCACTGCTGGAAAATCAGAGATGAGCCATCCCACTATAACAAAAAGGTACCACACCAAAAAAAACAAGAATGAACAGTGAAAATTTTGTTTAAAAGGCAGCTTTCCCGAAAACCTTTACCCATTTCATAGATTGTCTTCCTTAAAAAAAGTGTGGCTTTAGCCTTCAAAAATTTCTAGAAATGCCAGCAATACTCAAATAATTCCACAGTGAAACAAGGAGCGACATGAAGCAAGCCCTGTACATTAATGCTGAGGTTCCTCCACGGTTCCCCTGTACTGACTGAGCTATCTTAACTCTGACAATCAGACTATTTGGAAGACCTTTATTGCCAAGGCTGACCAGACTAAAAACACCAGGGTGCTCCCAAACTAGACTCACAAGAAAAACCATTCTCTACACAGGATCCATATTCAAAAACAAAGTCTAACACACATGCCCCAAACTCAGGGACCCAGCATACCAATCAATGTGTACTGACTCTCTGTTAAAACAGGTAATCAAGACACTGCATGTGAAAAACCTCTATCATAAACTCAAAACCAACAACTCAGAGAAAACAAGACCAAGGAGAGAAAAGGAAAATGTCAAAGCCATCTTTTAACATCCTCAAACCCATAAAAAAATTACTGTATACACAAAACAAAATCAGTATGTTAAGAAAAAAAAAATCAAGGTACATGAAGAAACAGAATGGTTCTCAGAAATAAAAAATCTGACAGAATAAAGACTGTGCTCACTCATAAGCCTCATAGAACTACCTAATGCTTCAAGTGAGCTGTACAATGAAATCAAAACAAAAATAAAAAAGAATGCACAAGAGTTGATAAAGTGGACACAACAAAGCACAAACTTTGGCCACCATACTTAAAACAAGACTCTTCTGTGCAATGTTGCAAGATGAAGGCAAAACCAAAGTTGGGGCATCTTAGCACTCAGACAGGGAGAAGGTAGATGAAGCAGGACTAAGGCTGGAGGAGTATAGTAACTCCACTCCATCCCGTTCAGAAAGGCAGGACTTGAGAATTACCTAGAGTTCTCACTGGGGGGGGGGGGGGGGGGGGGGGG
>NW_026596134.1:12601288-12703103 GCF_907164565.1 Psammomys obesus
GGAGGAGGGGAGAGAGGGGGGGAGGGGGAGGACTAAGAAAGCAGATAAGAATAAAAAAAAAAAAAAAATCAAGGACCAGAGCTGCCAACAAAGGGCAGCTTCACAGGAAACACAAGAAGTGTTAGGTATGATGGCACATGCTAGTACTCTAAGCACTTGGACGTGAAAACAGATGAACAGCAAACTGTAGGTCACCTTTGGCCACATAATAAAAGTGTCAGAAAGAAAAAATTTCAGGTATCCAACTGCTTCCTGCACTTATTAAGCAGTAAATGTGAACCTGGCAGAGATTGGGAAACCAAAGACACAGATAAAAATAAGGACCCCCGCTCCAATCCTGAAGCAGCCCATGGAATGTGTATCTAGGATGAGTAGAATAACTGACAGAGGCTTTAGAACAAGTGGTTAGTGGTCCCTGAGAATAAGACTCCAAGTGAGGTCAACCCACTGGGTAGCCTGAAATGGTGCTGAAAGAGCTTTGGAAATACAGCAAAGGTGGCAGACAGTGAACTAGGGACACAATCTGCCATGAAGGTGACGATGGGAAAAAGTGGACTAGGAACTCTAGGCTGTCTTCAAAGCAAGAAAGTGAGCAGCTAAGAGACAAAGCAGGGAGGCATGGGGACAAAAAAGCTTATGAATGAGGCAAAAACACCACACATGAAGGAAATGCAGATCTTACATCCTGGCCCTAAAATCTTTTCATCAATCTAATTGTGCTGTCTTAGGGCAGGATCTAAGAGACACGTGACACACTGAATGAGGTATAAGAAATGGGAATGGCAACAAAAAACTGCCACATTACAGTGCTAATGTACATATTACTCACCTTGGCTCATTTCCATTGTTTCTACCATGACTGGATCAATTTGCAGTCGGGATAACAATTGCCTCTGTTGCGTTCCTAGAATGTAAGTTTTAAAACTTCACTAAGCTTAACACAAATATCAACATTTGTTTCTCAGAAATTAGTCTTTGAATTTATTTGTAAGTCTTACCAGTAAAGCTGGTACAACACAATTTGCTAATATTACAGTTTTCAAGTATATCTATTAAACAAAATACTGTTTTCTCTTAAAGGAGTTGGTCATTTGTGGCCATGGGGCCTTTAGTAGATGGGCGGCAATCAACTACACAATAGACGTGGAAAGTCTGTTTTCTGAATTCTCATCACTACTTAACCAACACTGCCTCCCCTTCCCCATGACCTCCTTATCTCTGAAGATAACAAAATTGGTGGGAATTTAAACCAAAACCAAAATATATTCTACAATCACCCTGGCATGAAATTCCCAAAAGACAAAGTAGCTTGGACAGAGGGTAAAGAACAATGGATCAAGGATGACACCCAGACTTCTGCAATCCAGATCCTCCACTGGCTGCACGTTAGACTGTCCACGATCTTCACAAAGCCCCACTGCTCAACAGTGGCTCCACAGTCATCTCACACTGTGGGAGCTACCTCAGTTTCTGAATGACATCCCTGAGGAAGTGTCCTGTCACCAAGTGATGTAGTGTGAATGTAAACCAGTGGTTCTCAACCTTCCTAATGCTGCGACCCTTTAACACAGTTTCTCCTGTTGTGGTGGCACCCAATCATAAGATCATTTTCACTGCTATGTCATAATTTTGCTACTTTTATGAACTGTAATGTAAATATCCGTGATTTCCAATGGTCCTAGGCAACCCGAAAGGGTTGTTCAATCCCCAAAGGGGTCACACCCCACAGGTTGAGAACAGCTGGTGTAACCATTTCAATTAGAGGTCTAGTTTTAAATTGATCAGGTAAAGTATTTCTTACTTCTAGAGTAGCTCTTAACATTCATTTCTAACATTAAATTTGTAATACTAATTCACGCTACATTCTTGAGCCCTTGTTTGGCGAGTTCTAGCAGGTGGTCTCTATCAGGTAATGCTGTTTTCTTCAGCTAAGTATGCAGCTTTTGGAGGGGTGCAAAATGGGAGCAGTGAGAAAGGGTACCCCACCTGCCTGGTCAGCAAGGTGAGCGGAGTCCACCCATGTGACCCGTGGAGACAGATGTCCCAGACAGAGAACCTTCACATTCACATCATCCTAAATTTTTTTTCTTTTTTTCTAACATTATTTTTATTTTCTATGTGTTAGTGTTTCTAAGTATGTATATTCACTGGATATGTGCCTGGTACCTATAGAGGCCAGAAAGGGTGTCAAATCCCTTGGAACTAGGGCTACAGACAGTTGTGAGATGCCACGAGGGTTCTGGGGATTGAACCTGGGTCCTCTGGAAGACCAACCAGTGCTTTCAAGCACAGTGCCACCGTTCCAGCTCCTACACTAACATTCTTGATATTCGTAATGCAAAACAAAATCCAATGAACTGATTCTGTCCATGCTCCGAAACTACGTGAATTATGACAAGCGATGTCACATTTCACTGTAACTGTAACCCTCTTCCTGTGCTTAATCAACAGATATTTAGTAAACTAATTTCTAATTTAGAACGAAAGCATCAAATTCAGTATGTGAGGACTAAAGAGATGGCTCAGAGGTTAAGAGCACTGGGTCTTCTTAAAAAAGGTCCTGAGTTCAAGTCCCAGTAACGACATGATGGTGCATAACCATCTATAGTGTGATCTGGTGCCCTCTTCCTGTGTGCAGGCACACATGCAGGTAGAATACTATATAAATAATAAATACATAAATCTTTTTAAAAGAACAAACAAAAAACCTACAGTATGTGATGATGGAATTGGTATGGGGCCAAATACTGAAGCCAACTGCATGCTAGTTTTCAGTGTATCTAGTATGTGTGGCTCCACAAGGACAGGCTTTGCTTATAGAATGCAAACAAGAAAATGGCAAGGTTTTGCCAAGGTATACTCCAGTTAACATTTACCAGCTATTATGTAATTAGTTATTTCTTAAGTTTCATTACTCCAGACTGACATGAGCAAATGAGAATAAATTCCTTTGAAAATTACCATAGCAAAACAATCATGGAGAATAGACCTGAATTCACAGATCATCTGCTTAAACTGTATTCCCACTGGACACCTACTAACATGTTTTAAGTTACAGAACCAGTAATGAACTTAAACAGTTTTTTATAGCAAAATAACACCACAGAAATACTTGAGAATCATTTCCTCTCAAGTTTTACTTTAAAGCCCTTTCACTTTTTAAAATCATTGCCCCAAGCCAGGCATGGTGTCACTTGGGAGGCCGAGGCAGGAAAGTAACAACTTGAAACTATCAAGGGTAACTTACCCAAACCTGACCCAAATCAATATACTCCCACCACCTTTTTAGGAGATAGGGTAGGGCCTCACTATGTAGGCCTGGCTGGCCTGGAACTAGTTATGTGGACCAGGATAACCTTTAACTCACAGATACCTACCTGTGTCTACCTCCTGAGTGCTGACGGTATTAAAGCTGTGCCAACACAGCTGGCTCCCCACAAAAATTAAGGGGGTTATAAATGACTGAGCTCCTGCCTAGCCCAGCCTGTGTAAAGCACTATATTCTGTCCCCAATACCTCAAAATAGCAACAAAAACAAATGAGAGCTGTGCTGAATTCTGATACATTCTAGACTTCCAAGTTAAATTACAGAGCCCCAACAACAAAAACCTCAACTTCTATGCTGATCTGCTTTTATACTAGAGCTAGTCACAGTGTGGAAAGAGCAAAAGACTGGCACCTAAAGCATAGAGTTTACCTTTCTCAACATTTGTTAGGAAGCCAATTATTTTTACATCAGTAGTTTTTGACTGCGATTCAAACTCTATTCTCTCTTGAAAATCTTCCAACTCTCTGTTGCATTCCGATGTTGATGTTGAATATTCATTCATTTTAACCTCTAAAGATGAAATTTTTGCTTCGTTCTGGGACACTCTAACATTCAAGTCAAAAATATTTGCTTCCACTGTCAAAATAGCTGCTTTCATTCCTTTAATTTCATTGATATCAGTTGCTATTTTCCTCAAAAGGTGGGAAATATTGTCTAGTTCATTTAGTGAACAAGAAGCACTTGTCAGAGAGCCTACGTCAGCTGGCTCTGGTGAGAGGAAAACTGGTAAAGATGGTGATGAAAACCTTGAAGACATTTTCATAAAACTCCTGGCATTTTCACAGCCCTTTAAATCGTTTCATCAAAAGTGAAAGCAATAATCAATAATGTTATCTTTAGAAGTGCTAGTGACAACATTTTAAAACCTATAACTGAAAAGGCAAGGTGACACCATTCTAAACTAAGAATTTGTACTGTGAAAAGTTAGGCACACCAGACCAGTTTTCTCTTCTACAGTTAAGAGCACTGTCCTGTACGTCCTACCTACTCATCAGCTCCTCTGCAAATAAACTCTATTATTACATAAAAAATAATCCTGACTTCTGATTGGCTGAGCAGAGACACATGACACCCAAAGAACTTTCTATTATTTACTTCATGTGTTGGGAATCCTGAAGAGCTACTCCATAAATTAAGCAAATACATTCACCCTGTTGTCCACTAAAATATAATTTTGGAGCTTCAGATTCTTTTGGGTTGCTTTATATCCCATTCCTATGACAGCAGTACCACCTGGCATTATCTTTGTAGGAAGACGGCAGGGAATGGAGCCTGGACTCACGATCACAGACAAATCTTTTAAAAATTTACACAATAACCTTCACCTGCACACTGATGTAAGTAAAATGACGTAGTCACTGAACTTACCGCCCTTGCTTTAGAAAAAGCAAAGCAAATCCACCAATTATCTGGTCAAGAGGGTGTGGCTGCCGGGCTTTGGTGCTGTCCCTCGGTTCATGCTTAACTTCATTCACGTCAGTCTCCTCACTATGCATTTGTATGACATTTTCAAATCCAGAAACAGGACCCTCTCCATCATTATTCTTTTTCAATAGTTTTGATTACTCTAGATCCTATTTCTATATAAATTTTAGAATCAGGTGGCTTAATTTAAAATTTAAATAAAAGGAAAGCAGGGAGTTTTAATGGAGGCTAGGTTGAAATTATCTATTCACTTGAGGACTGTTGATATCTTTTTACTAGTAAAGTTTCCCAAATGATTTACAGGAAAAATCTTTCTGACCTGGAAACAATCCTAAGTGAGGTATCCCAGACCTAGAAAGACAAATACCATGTTTTCTTTCAGCTGTGGACATTAGCTTTGAATCTTTTTTTTAAATGTATTTATTATGTATACAGTGGTCTGTCTGCACATACACCAGAAGAGGGCACCAGATCTCATTCTACATGGCTGTGAGTCATCATGTGGTTGCTGGGAATTGAACTCAGGACCTTTGGAAGAACAGCCAGTGCTCTTAACCTCTGAGGCATCTCTCTAGACCAGCTTTGAATCTTCAGATATGTGTGTTTTATTTGGAATACCCACAGAAGTCAGAAAATTACTAAGGAGCCATGGGGAAGAATTTTAAAGAGGAGACAGAATGCACTAGCATAAAGGGTTAAAAGGAAATAGTGGAACAGGAAGTGTTGAAGTGGGATAAAGGAGCAGATGTTAAGGTACAGTGAGTATGGGAGAGATAAATGACAGTAAAGACCTTTCAAAAAAAGACACATGGAAATCTACTACCATGATGTTTCCTAACACAGAGTTAAATAGAGTCACTTGTTACAAGGCAACAATGTCCTGACTCAGCAACAGAGACTAACACATAAAAAAACTCAGCTTCAGGAATGAGTTACTTCTTTTGGAATTTTGACTAATGGGTTTCCAAAGACAGTGCCCATACACATACACACACACACACACACACACACACTCACACACACGGCCCATTACTGTCCAGAACGTAATGGTAAGACCCTATGGCTGAAGACAATACATACTTGAGTTATGGGACATAATAACATCTGGCTGGTTCACAACTGAAAAGTTTCATCCCTACTAGCTAGCTATCACAGTGCTGAAACGTGGCATCTACGCTCTCAGGGGAGAAAGAAAAACAATTCTATCCAGCTATGAGCTCTGTACAATAATAACCAATGCCTGGCAAGACATGTTTATTTGTGCAATAGTGGACCGAGCATCATGGGAGTAACTACCTGCATTCCTGCGGTATCTGAGATACCAAACCCCAGCCAAAACAAATCCCAGAATGGAGAAGGGAATTAGGGACACAATCTCACTTCTGGCAACTGTTCGCTACTGGGAAAGGAGAGTCAGTTTTCTCTAAGAGTATAGCCCCTAGTAAGTTGACCAGGTTCCAGTATAGGACTAGATACCCAAAGTTGGGTGGGTAAGAAAATGGGACACAAATTTGGGAAGACTTGAATGCAAAGAATATGTTTAACACACAGTTTGAAACTTCAATCTCTCAAAGAACTCATAATAAAACAAAACAAAAAAATTCTTGGTCTGCCAGGCATCGTAGTGGATGCCTTTAATCCCTCCTTCTGGGAGGCAGAGGCAGGCCAATCTCTGTGAGATCTGAGGCTAGCCTGGTCTACAAAGAGTTTCAGGACAGCCAGGGCTACAAAGAGAAACTGTCATGGAATCAATCAATCACTCAATCTTTGTCTTAGTTTGAAAAAGTTATTTTCACGTTGGTTTATTCCCCAGGTAAGCTATACAATTTACAAGGAGGCAAATAAATAGACAGGACTCACCAAAGCCTCTTAAAAAGATTTCTACTGTGTATCTCTCTCTCTCTGTGCGGTATGAACGTGTGTGCAAAGCAGCAGTTAATACCAGGTGTTATCCTCGATCACTTCTTTATTTGAGACAGCCTCTCTCAATGAACCTTGGGTTTACTGATTCAGCCACATTAACTGGCTAGCAAGTCCCCAGGATCCTTCGATCTCTACTTTATCAATCCCAAGACTGTAGGTGCCTGTTGTGCTAACTTCATAGCCCAGAAAAACAATTATTAAAAAAAAAAAAAAAAAACAGCTTATGCTAGGCAAAAATATATGAGACACCATGTGATGACAAATATAATGACACATAGCTGTAGTAAGAGCACTTGAAGAAGGATCAAAGAGTTCAAGATCAACCTTGACTTCCAAGTGAATTCAAGACCAGCCTGAGCTATAGGAGACCCTGACAAACAAAACAAAGAGAACAAAAAATTTACAGCCTTTGGTTTGCTAGTCAAATATCTACAGATAATATAGGAAAAAAAAAAAAAAAGAGTTGGGTGGTGGTGGTGCACACCTTTCATCCCAGTACTCAGGAGGCAATGGCAGGGGGATATCTGTGTTCAAGGCCAGCATGGTCTACAGTATGAGTTCCAGGACAAGACAGGACTACACAAAGAAATCCTGTATCAAAAAACCAACCTCGCCCCCAAAAGAATGAAAGAAAAAGCTGCTAGAACATATAAAACAAACTTTATTTCAGTGGGACTGACTTAAGTTTCTCTTCATTTAGTTTGATGTCAGCTATAGGCTTGCTGTACATTGCTTTTACTATGTTTAGGTATGTGCCTTATATCCCTGATCTCTCCGAAACTTTAAACATGAATGGATGTTGAATTTTGTCAAATGCTTTTTCAGCATCTAAGGAGATTATCATGTGGACTTTTTCTTTCAGTTTGTTTATATGGTGCATTACATTGACGGATTTCCGTATATTGAACCACCCTTGAATGCCTGGGATGAAGCCTACTTGGTCATAGTAGATGATATCTTTGATGTGTTCTTGGATTTGGTTTGCAAGTATTTTATTGAGTATTTTTACATCAATGTTCATAAGAGAGATGGGCCTGAAATTCTCTTTCTTCATTGGGTCTTTGTGTGGTTTAGGTATTAATGTGACTATGGCCTCACAGAATGAGTTTGGTAATGTTCCTTCTGTTTCTATTTTGTGGAATAGTTTGAAGAGTACTGGTGTTAGCACTTCTTTGAAGGTCTGCTAGAATTCTGCACTGAAACCAGGAAGGCCACTGGCTGCTCAGTTTCCAAGTGGGTTCCCTAGTAAGGGGTACAGGGGCTATCTCTGCCAAACTCAGTGGCCAGGTCTTTGATCACCTCCCCCTGGAGGGTGGAGTACAGCTTTGCCAGGCCACAGAGGAAGATGATGCAGCCAGCCTGATAAGCTAGAGTCAGAGAGAGAGGGAGGAGGTCCTCCCCTATCAGGGGATTAGGGAAAGGGCATTGTGGGGGAGAAGAGGGAGATTGGATGGGACTGGAAGAAGGCAAGGGAGGGTGCTGCAGAGGAGATACAAAGTGAATGAATTGTGATAAATAAATATATAAGTAAAATTAATTAAAAAAAACAATCTTTGTTTCCATCATTTACCTACAATTTGATATAATTCCTTAAATATTAATTCAAACAGAAGACGGTGTACAAAATTCACAAGGCTTTGAATTCAAATAGAATTTAAGATCACATAACATATGCATCCAGAGTCAATGTTAAGAACAGCATATCCTCATTAAAGCACTGTTTGCATAGCAGTTGGTTCACCAGAGGACAGCAAACTACCCAGAAGATAATAGTACAGTGGTCTAACAGAAACAAGGTACTCAACAGTGCAGGAGATGACCCCCTTCATTGTTTGTGGTGCCCATGCCAATTTTACATGCAGAACTGAAAAGATCCATCTAAAGAGTCTCATGAAAAGATCCATCAGCAGAGAAAACATAAATATTTTAAACAATTCTTAGGATAATGTTGAAGTAAAACTACTGTTACACCTACTTACAGATTAGGAAATAAGATGAAAGAAAGGTTTGTATTGGCTATTAAGAGGCAAGGCTTGGATTTAATACCCTAGCAACCTTAGAATCACTATGTTATTGTACTAGTCTGTCTGACCTGTTAATGGAGCAAAAAGCTAAAGAACTCCATGCAGATACTGTTTTATACATATATGCATTATATATGTAGGCATACACAGAAAAACACTTCAAACATCAAATGTTTATAGATGTGAAACTGTCTATAATACTACACTAATATACAACTTTTCTTTATTTTTTAAATGTTTATTTTATTTATTTATTACATATACAGTTTCTGCCTGCACACCAGCAAAGGGCACCAGCTCTATTACAGATGGTTATGAGCCACCATGTGGTTGCTGGGAATTGAACTCAGGAACTCTGGAAGAACAGTCACTGTTCTTAACCTCTGAGCCATCTCTCCAGCCCCAATATACAACTTTTCAATGCTTACCTTCAAAGAGGGCAGTGGCAAAAAATGTGTGGGTATGATTTTCCTTTAAGAAAGAAAGCTAAAGAGCAAGTTAGCTGGCTGGCTTTTTTTACCAGATACTATACAGTTAAAGTATGATCACTGATTTAAGGATGGGGGTGAGAGAAAGAATCATGACAGATAAGGTTTCAACAATCCCTGAAAAGTAAAAACACGTAGACAAATATTGGCTGCAGATATCACACATAAAGCCTCAAATGAACTTTCTCAGGAGGACAGACTTCAAAACTGAACAATGGCACACTTTTCACCTATCTGAAGAAAAGGGATTTTTTTTTCTGGTGGGGACCAGTGACAAAAATGAAGATGTGGAAGTAGAAAAGAGACACACGGATCACAGTGAAACCGAGTACCAGAGAGGGGAGGCAGGGAGTCAGCTGTTAAGATCAGGGAAGATGAGGATGGTTACTGGGAATGTAATAGGGACCAACAGGGGATGCTGAGTGGAGGAGCACTGATTTCTGCTAAAAAGAAAAAGAAATGATGTAATTTTATTTTAATAAAATTGAAAGCGCACAGATTTGGAAGGCCACTGTCCTAATAATCTAGGCAAGTCATAGACAGTGGCTTAGACTGCAGCAATAATTGCAGCAGTAAGAAGTAATGGTGAACTCTAATATTTTAAAGACAGAGACAAGGACAGTTTTCTGGACATGTAAGGATAGCTGCACTTTGAACTCACAGTGCTGCTGCATCTGCCTGCACAAGATTACTCCAATCATGATCAACAACAGGGGGCGGCTTACAAACCCTGACGTAGCTAAACAGCTACTGACAAGTTAATGGTTTCTGAAGAGAGTCACTTTTCCTTTAAGGGTACCTTCCAGTGGACAATCCAACACTTATTAGTATATAGGCAGCACAAATCATTAGGCCATTTAAAAAAGGAGAAAAGACACAAAGTTAGGAATGATTGGGAGGGAGTTGGGTGTTGGATCCGGGAGTCATCAGGGTGGAAAATGGGGATTGAACACAACAAAAACAGTGTATGTATCTCTAAAAATATATGTAAGGAGATGCTCAGTAAGACACTGAAGATACAGATGACGCTTATTCTGTAACAGTACAAACACAATACAAATCTCGGCATACAGTATGTTTCCCTGCTGCAGGACAGCAGCACAAGTGACAGACAGCTCCTAATTAGCCATGTGATCACATTCAACAACTGACACTCTACAGCTAAAGATGCTGTTTCCACTATGAAGGCAGATGAAATACTTAAAATGTATTCTCAAGTTAATGCCATTTTACAACTTACAATGGCTTTATTGATAGCAAATCAGTCATAATCTATGCAGCTTAGCTGGATTAGGTTGAAGTCTGGCGTATCCAGATAGCCAAATTGAGCTCGGTCTGTTAAAATAGACTCTCTTTTCTCAGTGGAGTCTCCCCCGCTTATTTGGGTGACTCCAGATTTTCTAAGAAGCATCTCATAGCTCTCAAAGATCACAGGCACATCCCTTTCCTGATAAGAGAACAGGTTCAGGTCGGGATGCCTGGAGATACACACCCTATGCTAATAAGATGCCTTGGTGCCCTGACTTTCCAAAAGACCTTTAACTTTACCTGAAGATTTTTTCTATACCAAAAGGGTAATTAAGTACTGTGTTCTCCTCAGGACAGGACCATGCTACTGCATGGAAAATGAGGTACTGTACCACTGCATGCAAATCAAGTATCCCTAACCCCATCTAATCAAACATGTTCACCCTCGAAATCTATCCCATTGCCCAAACAAAGGTTTATAAACCCCTGATTTCAAATAAACTTTCGTCTGCACCTCTGCCATGCTCAGCACAGCAGCTTAACCAAGAGCTGTAATCTGGTACTGCCATAGGCTTTGGAACGCCCAGAGATCTCATTCTAAAAGAGCTAGCTAACTTTAACATTCCATGGAAAACTCCACACCCTGGCCTTGCACATGGCCCCCGTCCTGAAGCACTCTAGCTGTGTTCCTGAGATCTAGGACCTTTGATTCAGTTTTGGGTTCCAGGGTTCCTGCCAAATGGAGATTGACAAAAAAAATCAAGGACACCTGTTAAGGAAATATTTTGGAGAGTAAAACCAGACAAGTATAAGCCAGAAAGCTGGACATGACGATGCACCCTTTTAGTCTCAGCATGCGGAAGGGTGACAAGTATGAAGGCTGCTAAATTCAAGCTCAGCCAAGAATGCACAGCTACTTCAATCCCAATCTGAGCTAAATAGTGAAACTTTGTCGTAGGAACAAAATCCAAAGAAAGAAAGCCATATGACAGAATAAAAATGAGAAGAGTAAATTTTTCAAAAATTGTTTTCACCACAAAGATGAACGCAGATTTCCAAATAAAAAGTACACATAATACCCATTCCCAAAGGGAGCAACTACTTAGGCCTGACTATTTAGGCATGTTACAGTAAAATTTTAACACACTAATAACACAGAAAACAAACAAGCAAGCAAACAAAACCAAATTAAAACATTTTAGAGGACGGATAAACTTGCCATTGTTAGCTGAGAACAGGCCTGTCATCCCAGATCACATTTGCTAGATGAGGCAACATCACCCTAGCCAGATCAGTGTGGGAAAGAGTGAAACTTCACAACAAGTACGCAACCCAAGAGAAGAAAACAGGTAAACAAAAGCTATGTCTGAACAAAGGGGAAGCTGGCACACCTGTACTCCCCAGCACTCTGGGAGACAGAGGTAGATTGATCTTTGTGAGGTTGAGGACAGCCTGGTCTACAAAGTCCAGGACAGCCAAGGCTACACAGAGAAATCCTGTCTTGAAAAACAGAAACAAAACAAAGAACAAAGGGGAATGTTTTTAAAAGCCCTGGGGGTAGGGCAGCTCAAGAGTTAGGCACACTTGCTTGCCTTGACTGGAGATCAGATCTCAGCTTGCACATCCCAGCTACAACTGTCCATGTATCAGAGTACCAGGGGATCTGACAGACTCTTAGCACTAGGCACACATGTGGTAAACATAAAAACATGTATCCAGAACACTCAGATACAGAAAACATTTCTAAAACAAACCCTGAAACTCTAGGAATGTGCTGCAGAGATGGCTCTGCAGTTAATTTGCTGTTCATATTTACTTATTTATGTTTACCTTGGGACAGTCTCTCTACAGATCCCTGGCTGTCCTGGAACTCACTCTGTAGACCAGGCTGGCCCTGAACCTAGAGCTCTGCCTGCTCCTGCCTCCCAAGTGCTGGGTTTAAAAGCATGAGCCACCAAACCTAGCGCTTCCTGCTCTAGCAGAAAAGCAGAGAACAGTTCCTAATACTAACAAAGGCAGCTCATAGTGGCCTGCAATTTCAGTTCCAGGGGACCCACTGCCAACTTCTGAGCTCTGAATGAACCACGAGTACATGAAGTGTTTAGCCATGCATTTGAGTGTGCACATGAACACACTCAAATAAATCTTTAAAAAAGAAAGAAAAGAAAAAAAAAGAGAAAGCTAGCTGGCTGGCTGGCTGAGTCTAGGGAATACCTAAAAATCTAAGAAATAAAATGCATATTTGCTTTTGGAGTAGGTAGTTCCATAAATAATTATGTTGTTATTAAAACAGGATCTTATGCAAACTAGGCTGGCATCAAATCTAACGATGACACTGAATTTCAGGATCCTCCTGCCTCCAGCCTCCAAGTCATCACACACTCTTTATCAACATTTAGAAAGAATTTACAAATCAAAGAACCTTAGTTAGGAAAACAGAACAAAATATAAATAAATATCATCAACTCCTGTAAAAATAAATACAACTCAGATGGTGGTCAAAAAGATAAAAGAACTGTACTTCTTGAGAAACCATTTTAGTTTTTAGTCCAGCCTGGCCAAGAACTTGTGATCCTTCTGTCCCAGGCACTCAAGACAAGTATGGGGCACAATGTTCAGCTAAAATGTCAATTTTCTTAAAACTCAAAATATGCCAAAATTATAGAACAGATGCTGATGACCACCAAGGAACATTAGAATTAAAAAGGTAACTAGGTAACTTAATCTAAAGAAATACAACGTGAGAGAAATGATAATGCTGACCAAGTTTAGATATTCAAAAACAGACCAAAACAGGTAAGTTAGAGGCATAAAGCTACAGCAAAACGGTAAGACTGAAATTAAGGTAATCTAAGGCCCTTTTACTATTTGGGTAACCATTAACTCAGAAGAAATGAAAACATTTAAAAAAAAAGTATAATTGGAGACCTCCCCTCAAAAACAAACAAATAAATAAAAAAGAAATACAAACCAATAAACAGTGATAGAAACTACTCTTTAAATTGGTTGGTAATCCTAATAAATGATCTAATAATCCAAAAAAAGGGGGCAATCTTGAAACAGATTTTTTTAAAAAATCAAGGTTAAAGTATTATTAGCTCAGAAGAGCAGCTTCTGCTTTTGCAGAGGACCCACGTTCAATTCCCAGCACCCACGTGGCATCTCACAACCATCTGTAACTCTGAGCCCAGAGGATCCAATCTCCTTTTCTGGACTCTAAGGACACAAGCACTCAATGTGGTGCACAGACATGCATGAAGGCCAAAGCACCTGCACACATAAAATAAATCAAGTTTTTAAGTCAAGCTTTATATTTATGATAGATACATGTACACATATAGAAAAGGAAAACTGAAGGCTGTCAAGATGGCTCAGGCACTTGCCACCAAGCCTGACAAGCTGTGTGTAATCCCCTAGTTTAATCCATTATATATGGGTACATAATAGAAGGAAAGAACCAAATCCCACAAACTGTTCTTTGACACACACACAATATTTCTGTAAATGGTTTCCTCTATACAAGAAGAAAAAAAGAAAGAAGCCTGAAAATAAAAAAGCATGAAAAACAAGCACAGGGGCAATTCTAAACAAAGGCTCCAAACACCATTGAACAAAACTGACTTTAAGATAGAGCCAAGCCACCTTTCTTTAATCCTGGCAATAGGCAGCAGAAAGATGCCTACATAGAGAGATCCTGTCTTAAAAACTGACTGGTATACAGGATCATGAAATCAAAGCAAAACAGTGCAATTAGCAGAGAAATATTAGAGTCTATTTTCTTCCCAGATGATATAAAACACACAAACAAGTGCACTGTCAACAATGTGTGCTGTCAAAGAATATACTCTATCTAGATCATATGGAAAATACCCTCCAATGCTATACTTTGAAAGCACTTGCAAAAAACCATTTGTGAAAGCTGAAAACTGTGAGAGAAATTAAAAGCACTCTGATAATGAAAACATACACAATAAAAGTAGTTCTCAAGAGAAAAATACAGTTTAAAGCTTACTGGAAAAAAAAGGCTAAAATAACTCAGAAAATTATGGGAAGATATTACTGGAATAAAAATCAATGATATAAAAACAGACATCAAAAAAGAATTGATATTAGTTTTTTTTGGAATAAATATGAAAAAACAGGCATAATAAACTATAGTGACAGACTGACTCAAGACAAAAAGAGAAAATGCGCACATACTGGAAGATAGACAGGCAAGAGAGGCCAGAGAGATGAGACTATTCTGTCAATACTTCATGTCAACCCATCTACATATTTAGATTCCAAAAAACCTGTCAGCTGAAGCCAGGCAGTGGTAGCACATGCCTTTAATCTCAGCACTTGGGGAGCAGAGGCAGGTAGATCTTTGTGAGTTTGAGGCCAGCCTGGTCTACAGAGCAAGTCCAGGAAAAACACCCTGTCTCAACCAATCAACCAACCAAAAACCCATCAGCTGAAACTGTAAACAGTGTGTTCATGTAATACTCATCTGTGCTTATCAGACATATCTGTAGTAGTATCTGGTGCCATTTCTACTGAAACTTTGGTGGTAAAGAAAGACATTTAGGACTGAAGAGATAGTTCCAGTGATAAGAACACCTTCTATGTGAGCATAAGTTCAGATCCCCAGAAACCACATAAAAGCTGGGCAAGGGTATACCTCTTTGTATCCCAAGAATTGGAGGAAGTTTTGAAGAAGACAGGTGAATCCCAGGCCTGGTGCCTATGGAGGCCAGAAGAGAGTGTTGGATCCAGTCATATTTGACTTCTCAGAAAGCATAAAACTTTAGAAACAGCAGCAGTAACTACTTCTCCAACTGTACCCACTGTAACAGATGCCCCCCCTCATTTCCTTTTCTTTTATGACAGATTTATTTATTTATTTATCTATCTATCTATCTATCTATCTATCTATCTATCTATCTATCTATCTATTTGTTTGTTAAAATGTATTTTATTTTACGTGTATGGGTATCTTGCCTGCACCACCTTCAGGCAGTGCCTGAAGAAGCAACAAGAGGGCAATGGAGAATAGAGTTTTATAGATGGCTGTGAGCCACTATGTGGGTGTTAGGAATTGAACCTGGATCCTCTGGAAGAACAATCAGTGTTCTGAACTGAGCCATCTCTCCAACCATACCTAGCCTCATTTCTCAAACCAGGAATTGGCAAACACTTTTTATTTTGGGTTATGAAAAATATACACTCTGTTGCAACTAGTCAATGAGAGGAACCAAACAATCCTTTCATCAATTTCCATTCACGAATTGTTACAATTGGTTTCAAAGAAATTTTATTTATAAAAACAGTTCCAACTACTATTATTTGGTTACCAGTCATAATCATAGGAGAAAACAATATAAATGCTCAACTTTACTCAGTTTTCAAGACAGTGTAAAAGTATCATTCAGCTAACCAATTAATTAGTTTCTCTTTTGTTTTTGTTGGTGTTTTGGGGAGATAGCTTGTTCTTACCACTGAATCTGAAAGAGCTCATTTTAAGGCAATTGTCAACCTTATAAAAATTAAATGACTGTGTCTTTGGCCAATGGGAATCTTTTAGATAGATGAGAGTTCCAGAATCTTTTGCCATACCTCTAGCAATAGCTTTCTTTGCTAGCACAGTACACAGATACTTGAGAAATCATTTTCACCTTTCTAGGATTTAATGGGGGTTAGGGAAAGAAAGAAAAGAAATGCATGGAATCAACTATTTCATGAAATTAACAGGCAAACGAATAGCACTAGAAAATATTATCCTGAGTGAGGAAACCCAGACCCAAAAAGACACACATGGTATGTACTCACATATAAGTAGATATTAGCCCTGAAGTAACTTAACTTTGTCAAGTTACAATCCACAGACTTGAAGAAGTTAAGTAACAAGGAGGGCCCAAGGAAGGATGCTTGAATCTCACTTAGAAGGGGAAATAAAACAGACATTAGAGGTAGATGCAGGGAGAGAATGAGTTGGAGAGGGGGTGGGGAAGGAAATAGGAGGGATCAATTGTGGGGAGGATTGAAGAAGAGAGAACTGGGAAAGAGAACTGAAATTGGTGTTGGGGGTCAGAGGTGGGGGTGCAGCTCTGGGATAAGCCAGAAACTTTGGACAAGGGAAACTCCCAGGAATCTATGAGGCTGACCCTAGCTGAGACTCTCAGAAACATGGCATATGGAACCTGAAATGGCCGCCTCCTGTAACCTGGCAAGACTTCCAATGGAAGGATGGGGACAACAACCCACTCAGAAAACCTTCCACTCAAAATTTGTTCTGCATTTAAGAGCCACAAGGATAAAGATGGAGCAGAAATTGAAGGAATGATCAGCCAATGACTGGCCCAACTTGAGATTCATCCCATGAGAGAGAGCCAACACCTAACACTATTAATGATATCTGCTATACTTGCAGACAGGAGCCTAACATTACTGTATTCTGAAAGGCTTTCACTGAGCAGCTGACAGACTCAGATGCAGAGATCCATAGCCAAACATTTAGATGGAGCCTGGGGAATCTGGTGGAAGAGGGGGACAAAGGATTGTTGCATAATAGTTGCATGCCTTGGTCTTTATGTGTGTCCCATAACAACTAGACCACAGGCTTGCCAAGCTTTTGGATCCCTTTTCCCCTAACTGGGTGGCTTTGTCAAGATGCCAAGGCAAGCTGATATCCACGGGAGGCCTCCCCTTCTCTGAGGAGAAAAGGAGAGTGGGTGGAGGAGAGGAGGAAAGGGGGAGAGACTGGGAGAAGAGGGAGGGATGCTGCAATCTAAATTAATTAATTAAATGAAAAAAACTTTAAAGTTTCTGAAAAGCACTGAGGTCTCTACAAGATCATTCTTTGAGTACGTAATTCATCACTTTCTCCATAGTATAACTAACTGATATTCCATTGAAACTTACCTGAAAATATTTAGTATCCCATCGATAAAGTGTAAGAGTAAAATGGTTAACTCTTACCTTGAATTTTTTCTGTAGCATCTCCTTTTGCTTCATCTTCTTTAGTAGGGGGACTTATTCTGGGGGCCCTGCTTTGCCCCTGGACCATTTCTGCTAGCAATTCTTCTTGAGAAGTTCGAGTTCTAGGAGCAACTGGAAGTGTCTGTTTCTGTGGAACTTTACATAAAAGCAAAAAAAAAAAAAAAAAAAAAAAAATAAAAATACAACAAAGGTTACTACTTCAAAACTCCACGGTTTACAGTATATATTAAATACAAATTCCATCCTTGGGTTCAGGATAGTTAAGGTGTTCTAAACAAAAACAACCTAGCTTTTCTTACAATATCGTGAGAAAGACATTCAACTTATTTGCCTTACTTGTATATGCAGCACCTAAAGCTTGACTCTTGGCAGTCTAGAGGTTAAGGCAGTAGGACTACAGTAAGTTCTTGGCCAGACTGGTCTACATAGTAAGATCCTATTCCAAAACCCAAAGAAACCAACAAATACACATAAAGCTACATGCCATGTTACAATACAACATGTATGAAATAACCAGAGGCAGCGATTCAAACTGAAACTTAAGTAAAATAAGCAAAGGATGAATGCTATTTTTAAAACATTCTTTTGTGACAAGGTCTCACTGTAGACCGGTCTGGTCTCAAATTCACTAAGTTGAAAATCATGATCTTAAGCTCTTGTCTCTATTTCCCAGGTGCTAGTATTAAGAGCATGTAGAACCAGGTTCAATGTGATTTCTTAAAATGTAGGAATCTCCAACCACTTTTTAAAATTTCTTTTTATAATTGTGCGTTTTGTCCATATGTACGTATGTGTACCATGTATAGACCTGGTACCTGTGAAGGTCTGATGAGAGTGTTGGATCCTTGGGAACTGGAATAGTCCTGAATGACCAAGTGGGTACTGGGACTGAACCCAGGATCTTTGGAAGAGCAGCCAGTGTCCTTAACTGCTGAGCCATCTCTACAGCCCAAAACTCTACTTCTGAAATAGCTGGAGAGACACTTGTTAAAAGAGCACTGGCTGTGATCTAAGAAAAACCAGGAGCAATAAACTCATGTTATAAAGGATCTACTAAACTTGCCTGGAAAATAAGCCGTACAAAGAGTTTAGCTCAAGAAGTGCTGCCACTAACATAACTCAAGACTCAGTAACATACTAACTTAACCTGTCAGAAACTGTACAAAGGACAACTTTATAGCTTGAACATAATTAAAATTTAGGTTTTCTGAGAAAATATTTCCATTACAATTTGTTCACTAAGAGTGGGGCATGGTGGCACATACCTTTCATCTCAGTACTTGGAAGACAGACAGACAGATCTCTGTACTAACCTAGTCTACATAGTGAGTTCCAGGACATCCAGAGTTATTTTACATAGTAAGAATCTGTTTCAAATAAAACACCCCCCTCAAAAAAAGATTTGCTCACTAATATGGCGCTAATTAGGCTCTATTTCCATAACAAAATGAGACAACCTTGATTTACAACCTGCCTAGGCATTTTCATGGCAGAGTAGGACCCTACAGGCAGCTCTAACAGGAAAATCTTCATTAAGCCCCAGTCTGCCATTAAGTCCTGGTTCTTTTCCCATGAAAAGCTTACTTCTCTACTGACAAAATGACCATCGACAACTACTGTGGGGAATGGGAACACACACAACACTAGTGTACTGAAGTAACTGTAAAAATATTTTTTGCTGTGTTAATCTTTCATTTGTCCAAATGGTCAGACTTGCAGTCTCCTGTCTCTAAATTGTTCAGAAGTGTGATTTGGAGGTGGGACCTGACAAGATTTAAGGATGACAGCATATATGGAACATTTAGGCATAGCTATAAAACTGGTAAATTTTTCTATTCAAGGTTGGTTCCCTTTTGTGCATTAGCTAGAACAAATAAAAATATCCTTTATTAATCTGTGAGTACTTGAAATGATTGTTCAGTGGGAAGGCATACTAATTTTGTAAAAGTTGTTCTGCCAAAGGACCAGGGTTCTATTCCCATCACTGGTAGCTCACAACCATCAGTAACTCCATTTCCAGGGGATCCAGTGTTCTTTTCTGGACTCCATACGAGCAAAATACTCAGAAAAATTTAAAAAGCAATGTATTTCAAAGTCATGGAAACTCTTTAAAATTCTTATTCTAAGTTACATCAGAAGAATGAATGTGAAGAAGTAAACTGTTAGCGCACGTGCACACTTTTATCTGATCATCTTTATTCTATATGCCAAAATCGATTTAATGCCCTATGTTCAAGGTTAAATGAGGGATGAGGAGAAGCACAAGGTAGGTAAGTACCAAAAATGGTTTACTTCGATTCAAGAAACAGTCAAGTGTGACAAAGGGCAAGTAGAAGAATGCTATAAGGGCAGCCACCAAACTCATAATAAAAACTGGAAGATAATTTCCGAGTTGGTCATCTCTATCAGCTCAGTACCACAAAATTTTGCACTGGCTCCTGAAGATGAAAATGTGCACAGAACATAGTAGCAACACAAAACAACACGCACCTCTAGCATTTTAGAATGAGGTTTCTGTAAGAAAATTTTGTTGTAAAACCTTGACACCTCAGTATTTGATATCAAGTGACTTCAGTGCTTCTATTGAAATTAGGGTCAAAACAACAATTCTCTGCCTTGCATTCTATTACCAGGCTCCACTGAGGGAACAGACTGGCCCTACTTACATAGCAGTTTTAAACAAATTTCTTTCTTGGGTGTGGGGATGTGGGTCAGTGGAACAGGGCTTTCCAAACATGCATAAGAGCTTGAGTTCAATCTTCCAGCAAGGCAAAAAAGAAAACACAAAATTTCTCTAGCTTCAGCAACCTGTTACAATCTGTTACAATTCCTTTTATACATAAATACATATATAATATTGAATTAAGTGGCATTAATATGAAAGTCTCATTTCTTTTTTCAAAATCCCCTTTGTAATTGTGGGTATTATCTATTTATGTATATCGGAGCTTACTAAGTTCAAAAAACTCCTATGACAATTTCTTGACCTGGTGAAATCTTTCAAAACCATTCTTCTAGAATTTTATTCTGGTCTTGGTATCTAAAAGGAACCTTTACACATCAACTTAAAGAAGCAATTGTTACCAGCACAAACATACTACATTGAAATTACCTGCAGAATAGTTAGTTGTTTTTGTTACAGACTCTTGAGCTTCAGAGATAGCCTTCAAAATTAGATTCTTGTTAGCTTGTTTAGAAGGTGGAAGAGAAGGTCTAAAAGAGTTTTAAGAAAAGGTATTTTTATAATGTTTTAATTATCAATTCTTTACAAGCTAACCATCTATTACGCCATCACTCTATAGCCTTCTGTTTTAAACACAGCAGTTATAATTTTTAGACCATGTCAATTAGACTGGAGCCCTACATCTTTTTTAAAAAATGACTCTGCATTAACATATTCTCCCTCACTAATTTCTAATGGTCTCTGCAATTCTCTCCAATTAAGCAAGTCCTCTTCCATTAGTATGTGCCTTTCCAAACCCAGGCGATGCTGCCAGACAGCTCAGCAGCAGAGTATCTGTCTAGCACTCGCATGCAGCCCCCAGGTCTCTTCCTCAGCACTGCCAAAAGAACAATCACACAAAGCCCTGCAGCTGCATCAAGCAATTCAGGATTAATTTACAGCTATGGTCACGCACCTCCTCTCTGGCTTTGCTGGTACTGACACGCTGCTGGACAAGCTTCCTATCCGGGAGCCATAATCCTCATCTTCTTCTTCCTCTTCTCCATCATGGCTAAATCGTTTTACTTTAACAACTGAACTTACCACAGGCAACTTTCTCTTCCGAAAGTTTTCGTCCTACAATGAGATAAATTTAAGCTTACCTTTCGTTAAGAGAAAAGTTCTACCATAACAATATGGTTTTATTTTAAGATGATCTTAAGAACTGAAAGATCTTTCTCTTTTTTTTTTAAAAGAATAAGAAAATACCAGCTTGATGTGATGGTGCATGCATGCATGTAATCCCAGCACTCTGGGAGGCAGAGGCAGGTGGATCTCTGTGAATTCGAGGCCAGCCTGGTCCACAGAGTGAACCCAGGACAGTCAAGGCTACACAGAGAAACCCTGTCTCAGGAGGAAAAAAAAAAAAAAAAAAAACCACACACAGAAAAGAGAAAACAAAAATAGCTAATTTAAAAGAACTTTAAACTTATTTTTATAACAGCTGCACACAGCACAGTTGGGGAAACTATTAAAAGTGAGTTATGTAGTTGCTTAAACTTAAAACTAACACATCTACATAGACACCACAAAGAAAAGTTCTACCACAAAAAGAAAGGGTAGGGCTAACTCAAACTGCCAAAATCACAAGGCGTATGTGGATGATATAGAATCCCTCTGGAGAGCCAGTCCAAGAGAGGACACTATTTAAGATAAACACACAATGTGTTTTACTTAAGTAACACTTGGAATCCACAACAACCATCTCTAGCCAGAATCTATATACATCTATACAAACCTCAATACTCATTTTATCCAAGTTGTTTCTGAAGAAGGGGCTGTAAGTGTCTTCTGCACTGCTAAGCACTTGTGGTTCACACAGATGTCCTGCTTCATACACCTGGCTGCTCTGGACATCCAGCTGCTTGGCAGTGTGAGCACTGCTTTGCTGCTGATGAAGCTGCAGCTTGTTTAAATGAGTGCCGGTGTCTGCATTTCTACTGGCAGGTGGTCGATAAATTTCAATAGAAGGCCGAGAAGAACCGTATGTAAGTGTCACTGTAGGTTTTTTCTGAGATAAGGGGTTCTCCTGAACAAAATTGAGATCTTCGTCAATGAGATCATCTGGCTCTGGCTTGATGTCAATTACATCTTCAGAGGGTGCTGGCTCCCTCAGAGGTTTCACGGTTGACATTAGCCGGGTGGAAGCTCCATCATCATATGAGTGTCTATTAAAACAAAGCATCGTGACAAAACTAAAGCATTATCCTCTAATCTTCAAAGAATGCTTACTCAAAAAATTTTAATGAGGATGTATGGATACTTTTTAAATCTTCACAACTACTTTCAAATTATATTCATTCTTTCAATTTGTTTTTGAGACAGGATCTCACTATGTAGTTCTGATTTGCTTGAGATTCATCCACCTGCCTCTACCTCCCAAGAGCTGGGACTAAAGGCTTGAACTAGCACTGGAGGGATGGCTCAGTTATTCTGAGACCTGGCTACTCTTTAAGACCACCCAGGTTTGATTCCCAGCACCTACACAGCAACTAACAGCTAAGTGTAACTCCAGGTGCAGAGGCCCCAAAGCCCTCTAAAGGACTCCATGACACTGTAAGCACATGGTACACACATACATGTACAGGCAAAACACCCGTACACACCAACTTTAAAAAATTTAAAGGCTTAGAGCACCACACCCAACCCTCATACTTTAAACTTTTATTTACATTTAAAATAAAAATCATATTCTGGTCACCATTAGTTTGCTCAAAAACTTACTATCGGTTACTGTTTGAACCTTAGGGGGCCGGGGAAATGGCCAGAGTATTAGTTGCCCTTCCAGAGGACCAAGATGACCCACAATCAAAAAATCCTATGACCACTTCTGTCCTCTAGAGGCACCAGATTTACATAGGGTTCACAGACATGCAGGCAAAACACCTATACACATAAATAAAAATGAAGTAACAAACCTGGAATATCCCATACAGGCTCATGTGCTGATCCCTTGTTCACTATGATAATTTCAAGGCTATGGATTCTTTTAGGAGGCAGGGCCCAATTGGTCAATGTATGTCCCTAGGATCTAGGAATAGATCTTTGCTGATAATATCCAACCCAGGTTCTGGTTTAGTTTTCTCTGCTCCCTCATCCACTACAATGTCAGGAATCTCTTTCATATGTTTGCTACCATGAACTCTCTCTCATGCTTCCAATGCTGTGATGAGCTAAGAGAGCCATCTGAACTGAGCCAAAAACAAATGTTTTTCCTCCTCCTACTAGATGCCCAGCAACAAATGACAAGAAAAGAACTAACCCATGATCACTTCACTATTTCCAAAAATTGTTGAAAATAGGAACTAAGGAACATAATAATTAACATAAATGTCATATCCGTGAACCCATCTGGCCACAGTAGACACTGGGCTTTTACCTGACATTAGTGGATTTCTGCTCCTGTGAACTTGTAGAAACTCTAGAATCCCTTTTTTCCGGTCTAGAGCTAGAAACGGCCAGGGGAGGGACAGCAGCTTCGTGCCTTCTCTCATCTCCCCGACTGAAACTGCTCTTGTTTGAAGGCACGTTACTATCAAAGATGCTGGTATCAGGAGACTTTAGACTAGAGGGCTCTGTGAAGAGAATGCATGATCCTGGTAATCTTTTCCTCATCTCTCATCATCAATTCAAAAGCAATACATTTAAGATAGAAAAGATTTTTAAAAATAACTTCAGTATTTGTTTGTTTAAAAAACAATAACAAAACAAAACAACAAAAAAAGCAAAACAGTTCTCATGAAGCCCAGGCTGACTGGATATAATGCCAAGGATGACCTTGAACTTCTGATTCTCCTGCCTCCACCTCTGGAGTGTTGTGATTCTGGGAACGTACCATCATGACTGTTTTTTTCAGTAGTAGGGACTGAACCCAGGGCTCCTTGCATGATAGGCAGGCACTCTATCAACTGAGTTACATCTCTATCCCAGGTTAGGGTTTAAAAACAGAGTTGGAGTTTATTAGGAGGGTTTAATGTAGGAAAGAGATAAGGCACCTGATAAGGATGTGGGCATGGGACTTTAAAAGGAGAACTCCCTCAACAATGATCTATTATTATTATTTTGCAAGGGTATCCACACTTACGTTTTAAATACTAGGATGCATATTTGTGTGTGTATATTCCCATTCCATTTCATATTACTTTAGTAGCTGACTAGTATTCTTACATATTATTGGCACTGGACATTTAGATAACTTTCAGTTATAAAACAGCAGGCATCTTTAAAGTTAAAGCCTGTACACATTTATTATGTCTTCCCCTGACAGTCAAATCACAGTACGGTTGCTGTTCTTACAGTTTAAATGAACAACTGCTCTAAGTCACTGGTATTCTCTCAGAATAATGACTTTAGACAGGAAAGGATCGCATGCTGTAACAAGCAGAGATTTCAAAAAGCCCTCAAGTTTACAGAGCTTACCAGCTGTAACAGAGCGAAGCTTATCTAACACACCATGGAGCCTAAAACAAAACAAAACAAAGCCTTCCTTAAGAAACAATGTTTCAACTGCCACTCATGACATTAAATCCACATTAGTTCTTTTAAAGACATTTAATGACACTAAACCAAACTTTCCAATAACACGTTTTTTCTTTAAAAGGCCTTACATAAATATCAAAGAAGTTAAAAAAAAATTACTTTTTCAACACCTACCAGGAGGAGGAAGAGGAGGAGGAGGAGGAGAGCAGCAGCAGCAGCAGCACATGGGTGGGAGTTCAGCTCAGCAGCACAGAAGTTTCTTTAAGTATTAGAAACTGAACCTATAGCCTCACACATACCATACAAGCATTCTAAGTCACGAACACACATCACAGTTCTCTTCTTACTTTTTGAGACAGGGTCTAAGTTGCCTAGGCTGGCCTTGAATTTCTGAACCTCCTACCTCAGCCTCCCAAGCAAGGATTACACTGTGTCAGTGTAGCTAGGATTACACAGTGTCAGCAGATTCAGAACAGAATGGAAGGAAGGAATATGCAGAAGACCCTGCACCCAACCCACAGCACCAAAGAAAAAAGAAGACGAAGACATTATCTGGCAAGTCTTGATTTAAAAAAGCCATCTTGCTCCTATGAACTAAAGATCAGCACAGCTTACAGTAGAACGAGCATCCTTCACAGAGAACTGTTTGCCACATCTGTTTTACCTGTGTGAGTGTGTTCTCCGCATTCTTCCCTCCTCCTCTCTAAAGAGTTAAACCATGGACCGTGTACACAGCTAAGCCCAGTCTACCACTGACCTATACACCCTCATCCAGCAGTTACTACTTCTTTTAACTATTTACATGGCTTCTTGGACAATGTAATTCTGAGATGGAAAAAGGTAATAAAAGAAATATTGTATCCCCCTTTATTGCAGCTATTATTTTCAAAAGTAATCAAATAGGCTACAACTTTGCTTTAAGATAATCCACCTAGGTAGTTACATAAAAGGCATATTTGCACAACCATCCTTCCAAAATCCTCTCACAAACACCAGAGTTGCCTATTGTTTCATTTAGACTCCATTTACATGGCAGTTTCCTCATGGACGCAGTGATTTCAAGGTTAAAAAAAGAAAAATCAGGATGAGGGGGCAAAAAAGATCAAAAACAAAAAACAAACAAAAGTACCTCAGTGTAAAGTTATAAAACTGACAAGAAAACAAAAGCACTAAAATAGGGCTGGGCTACGGATAGAGATGGGACAGGACAGGACAGGGACAGACATGACAACACATAACTTTCCATACGAGAAGAATATTAGGTTCAGATGTGACTAATGGAGTTAATTCCCAGAGCTCGTGTACAAGCTAGGTGTAATGCTAGCACTCACAAGGCAGAAACAGGAGTCCCTGAGGTAAGCTGTCTAGATAGACTAAACTGATGAGCTCTAGGTTCAGTAAGAGACCCTGTCTCTAAACAAAGAAAGTGGAGGAGTGATCACTAAGACATCCAAGGTCAAATTCAAGCCTACAAATATAAACACACACACACACACACACATCTATCTTGTGTATCTATATATACAAATATGCGTACATACACAAACAAAAGATTAAAAATCAGTGACTAGAGTAAGGACCAAAGTGAAGACACGATTCCTTGCATCAGTACATGTGAAACTGTATTTGTAACAACATGAGAAACTGATTTGAAGTTCAGATTCAGCTAACGGTATATATTGGTTTATGAAATGTCTTAAGCAGTCCATTAAGTCATACGAAAAAGAACCTTACAAGGTCAGTCTTCTGGCTTGGACCAGTTAGACTGCAGACACAGTGATCTTAAGGTTTAACCAAAGGTCAGGTCACAACAATGCTTATGAAACAAAACAAGTTTTTGGACTACTGATGACTTTAAAAAGAGTTATTCACAATCATACTATAATTTCCTTAGCCAGAAGCACCATGACCATTTGAAAACAAGCTATATATATCCACAATGAGGGATGCTAACATGTATGGATCACTGCACTCTTAATAAAATGTACTCCAAAACTGTGCAATATAAAGCAGAAAATTCTGCACAGATTTTCATAGTATTGCCATAAGCACCAAAAGGCATGCAGTTGGCAAAAATATTATGAAGACTTTCCTGAACCAAGATACGAACAGGCAGCCAGGCTTGGTGGCACACACCTGTAATCTCAGCAGAGTCAGGTGTATCTCTGTTAAGTTCAAGGCCAGCCTGGTCTACAGAGTGAGTCCAGGATAGCCAAGGTTACAGAGAAACCCTGTCTCAAAACAAAAAAACAAAACAACACACACACACACACACACACACACACACACACACACACACACACAAAACAAAGCAAAACAAAACAAAACCAACCCGTGTGAACAGGAACCATACTCTTCCGTGCTCCTCCTCAGATTAAGCAGGCTAAGTGCTCACCCAGCCTGTCCATCATCAGCTGTCTCGGCAGATGACGGGGCTTTGGTCTGTGGGCCCTTGTATGAGCATTTCCTACCTGTTATCACATTGACTTTTCCAACTCTCACCCAACCATAACCCCAACAACTGGCGCCAGCCCTCTTAAACTGCATCTTATCCTTATTCTCAACTGAGGGCACACGTGGTTTGGTAACTGGTAGCTCATTTTTACAGGAAAAAATAAGGTTGCTTATTTGAAATTCCAAACCGTAAAGGTATCAGAGACGTTTGTCAAATGGAGACATGCATGTGTCATGAAAAAAACTTAAAACAAAAATAAAGGAAATAAAAATGTTCCCTACAAAAGGCAGAAGCCAGTCTAGCTCAAAATGTAGTGTTCACTGTTTGCAAGTACTTGTCTTGGGGTGGGGGTGGTGATGAGTGTAGAAGGTGATAAATACAAAAACGCTAATACACATCAAGCCTCCTATGGGGCAGACACATCTGCACGCATGTTGTGCATCATCTAGGTTACCCTCACAATTATATACAGGTGATTTACTACCCCATTTGCAGAAGGAGAAACCTCCAAGGGCCACGCTTCACAGCTCATAGCCCGCCTCTCCACAGTGAACCTCACAGACTGCCAAGAACCTCCTTCTAGACAGAATACCAACTCTGACTTTGCTGAGGCAGATAATCAGAAACATACCATACGGTGAATCGAACTGTGTTGTTCCCTAGAAACAGGGACAGGTCCTCTGTCATTTGGTCCTGACTTTTCTTGTTGGCCACCATCACCATAATGTAATCAGGAAGTTCTTCATCTATTTAAAAGGAAAAGTATACCAAAACTTTTAAATGTTTCCTCAGTATTTGTTTTTGCTCAAAATTAATGTGCTTGAAAACAGAGAAATAGCCTGGAGAATTTGTACCTCACTCTAACAGAGGATGGACAAGAAAGCTCAGCTTCCATTTTTCCCTTTCACCCCACAAATACTTCCATTTTTAAAAGGCTGGAAATTAGAAAAAAAAATGGTGTGTTTCTAGTCATAAAACTAGGCACACAGGGTCATGGAATCAATAGGGAAGATGTACTGGTTTGTAAAAAATTTTTCAATGCCCATCAGTTTCAGAAGCTTCTAATTAGATACACATAGGTCCTCAATAATTCCATTGTTTAGCTTTCTGCTCAAGACAGTACTCATTTCTCCAGAGAACATACTTTGACTTAGTAAAGGGGAACTTCAATTACTCTTCGCAATAACTTCCAACAACATCACATACACTAAGACTGCATAAAACTCTACAGCATGTACAATACTCAGAGTTCAACTGTTAATAACAAAGGATGGAAAAGTTAAACGGTAACTCAACTGCGTTCATCCTAACAGTGGCAACCCTACACAATGACTGTAAAAAGCCCAAGAACACATTAATAAGAAAACAAAGTCATCATGAGGAAATGTAATTTATTTTTAGGAAAAGTAGGTGTGTGTATGTCTGTCTAGTGTGTGTGTGTGTGTGTATGTGTGTGTGTGTATGGCTCATAGGGGTAATGTTTTAAACTTCATGATCCTCTTCCCTCAGCCCTCCCAAATACTGAGATTACTGACATATACCTCCACACCCAACTTCAAGCACATTTTCATTAAATTTTCCTCAACAACTAAAATATTCATAATTCCTCATAAACAGAAACGTTCATCTGCCAGAAACGTGTTTCCAGAGAAAACAGCTAGATGGCTTAACTAAAGAAGAAGATGGCTTAACTAAGAGCTCTAGATGCTCTTTAGAGGACCCAGGCGGAATCCCCTACACCTACATGGTAGCTCACAACTGCCTGTAATCCCAGTTCCAGGGAATCTCATACCCTCACAGAGACATACATGCAGGCAAAAACACCTATGCACATAAAATAAAAAAATGTATCATTAAAAAGAAAGAGGGGGCAGGGAAACATCTAAACTCCAGTACAGAAGCAGGACAAAAGAGAAGGCAGTGCTCCACGGAAGGCTGCAAGAGTAAGAAAATGGCCAATCTTTGTTTTGCGGAAGTTTCAAAACCACCCCCACTGTAATTGTGTTAACTAGCCTGATCCTTACTTATATGTCATAACTGCTATGACCCAACACTAGAAACACAGGAGGGTGAGCACGTAAGACTGCTGATGTCCTTGGGGTTTTCTTTCACAGCGCCAATGAAATGACTGCTGCCATTGCGTCAATTAATGTGTTTTCTAAAATTTCATGACATCGGTGGTTATCTTGGTACAGAATGAGGACAAGGAAAGATGTAACAGGTTACAAAGCCAGAGCAACTACTGGAAATTTAGGAAGAAGAGAATATGAACAAATATGTTTGTGTTTTAAGTGATGCTAGTGATTTAAGCAACAGCTCTTGTGCACGATGTTAGGCAGTCTCAAATGAGCTGCACACAGTCCAGTGGACCTACCATATTGACTGGCGACGGTTTTAGGTATATGCATATTAAGACATACCAAATACACTAAAAACAAACACATACACTTCAAATATGTGCAATTTAAACTATCAATCAGTTCTCAGCAAAGCCTTTAGCATATACATGTTGTCTTCTGAGTAGACAATACAATGAAAATTAGGAATCTAACGCAAAATCAGCATGTGGTCATAAAATATTCTTCCAGAGTCCCGAGAGATCGCTGAAGTACATTCAAATTAGTATAGTGGAGACAGAAGAGAACAGTACGTGCTGGGAAGGTTCAGAGAAGCTCTCATATCTGGATGTGAATGAAAACTGGACTGTCACTGCTGAACCACTGAATTGTTCACTGAGCATGCATGACTTTTCTTACTGCTTGCTTTAATACTCAAATATTCAAATATTTACCCCAGAGTTGTTTTCATAACCTTCCAGAGCTCTGGGACTCTTTTTTGAGCATAAAGAAATATGAGAAGCTGTGACCGGTAGTGGAGTGTGCCTGTAACCCCAGCACCCAGGAAACTGAAACAGGAGGATCAGTTTGAGGCTGGCACATGCCTCATGATGAGCAGAAAGCTTGAACTGCACATACGAGGCCACCCTCAAAGAGAAAAATCCTGAAAACAAAAGCTACGCTGCTCCGGACAGTGAAGTATATATATACGTCTACAAATAAAGTAACTAACTTCAAACATGAAAAACAAACAAAAAACCTTGCTTTATTTCAAAGTGAAAAACAAACAAAAAACCTTGCTTTATTTCAAAGACTTGAAGTCTGACTTTTAACTCAACTGACAGATATTCAACAACTAGGCTTGCCGCTAGAACTTAAGGAATTTCCAATTTGGGGAGGTAATGGTGTTAAGAGTTTATGGAGGCCCTAGGTTTATGTAAAGAGCAAAGAGAAGACAGGGACATATATGAAAATCTGACAAGCAGCAGAAGGGAGAAGCTGAGCCAACATGAAGAGTCGCCGGCACGCCACAGCAGTGCTGGCACGCCACAGGGGCCCTTGCTCTAACGGAAGCGCCAAAGACCCCAAACCTGAGCTCTTCAATCTGACAGGCGCTAATGCGGCTCTCTCCACACTGCATTGATTTTTTTATAAAAAGAGTAATACTGCTGCCCATCCCAGCAGTATCTTCAGAACAAACAGAACTATCAGGGAATGTTTTAAAAACTAAAAATCTTGGTTTGGAATTTGAGTGACACATGCTTGCATCTCACATTTGCCATCAACTAACACTGTCCCACATGTACAGCGGGTCCCTCACAGCTGGTATCCACTAAGCATTAAAAGAAAAACCAATTAAAACTAAGAAAATTCTGGTTCAACTTCAGGTTTTCATATCCATGAGGAGTCTTAACAAAAATTCTGAAAAATACACCTCAAATACACCTATCAATTGTAATTCATAAACTAGTAATTCCCAACCTGTTCAGTCCCTTTCTCTGGTTGATGTGAATTGTATCTACTAATATAATCCACAAAAATTTTAAATGGAGAATTTTTAAAGAATTGAATTATTAATGAACCAATTACCTGATAATAGCCCAATTATATTAGCTTAATAGTTTTTCTAGAAACTAAAGTTTCCCAGACAAACAAACAAACAACATAGTTCTAAGCGTGACTTTGATCTCTCTACTTCTATAAATCTCTTTTGTATCTGGTCTAAAAGACAGATCAACTCTAATCTGTTTCTTGCATTTAATCTGTGATAAAGTTGTTTAATATTGACGTATGTAAAGAAAATATTAGTCTCATAAATATGTACTTTGAGTATTTTAAGTCTTTCTAGATCTTGAGGCTATCCTTCAGTAATACCACAGTAAAATTCAAGAGACAATGTATTAGCAATATGGAGTGTAATAGAACACCAATTAATTCTTTGTACCATTAAAAGAAAACCCACCTATACAATGTTTCCTGCCTTCTATCTTTGAATAATTTAATGTGTAGTGGTCACCTGGACAATACTAGTATACTGGTGGACCAAGGACATGTTGATATATCCCACTACATGAAATTATAGTTAGCACCTCCATAACCGTCATCACCAAATCTTTCAGTTCTGGGAAGCTCTCAAGTTCAGAGTGGTAAACCCAAACTTTTAAAGGTTTAATTTTCATTTGAAATTTCAACTTGTTATTGGCAATAAAGACTGTTGGCTTTTTGCAGGCCTACTTAAGTGTACAAAACCAGTTTATCACTTCTTAGAAGGTAAAAATGTTTTCACTGCTGTGATAAAACACTGTGACCAAAAGGTACTTGGTGTGGAGAATGCTTATTTCCTCTTACAGCTTATGGGCCATCATTGAGGGAGGTCAGGGCAGGAACTCAAGCACAGGCTACTTACTGGCTTGCTCTGCCTGCTTTCTTAAAACACCCAGGATCACCAAACCAGGTGTGGTACCCTGCACATTAAAGTGGGACCTCCCACATCAATCAAGAAAATGCCCCACAGCCTTGCCCACAGGCCAATCTGGTAGTGGCATTTTCTCAATCAAGTTCCCCCTCTGCCCAAATGACTCTGGCTATGTCAAGTTGGTACTTACTAGTGGCTACCTTAGTTCATAATCACTAATGACTTTTCTTAAAAGCTTCTTATCAGCTCAGTATACTACAATTTTCCAAGCACTTCTCTAGCCTTACAATCAAAATACTAAAAAGAGGTCATGCGAAGCCAGTTTTCTGATACAGAGTTTCACTGTGTAGACCTAGCTATCCTGGAACTCATTCTGTAGACCAGGCTGGCCTTGAACTCCCAGAGATCCTCCTGTCTCTGCCTCCCCAGTGCTGGGACTAAAGGTGTGCACCACTATCTTCCAACTGAGGAGCCAGTTTTAAAAACATCATTTTATCTGTTTCATCGGTAACATTCCAAATGAAACCGGCTTTTCTTTTCTTTCTTTTTTTAAATCTACAAGCAACCTGGTTCTGGTATAATCTGGTGTGACTCTCTCTCTCTAAACTCGGTGTTCCAACCACTTGCTTTCATATATTCCAAATGTGAACATAGTGACATGCCAAGTCTTCCAACGATTATGAAAACAAATTTGACTCTACAGGTCAATACCGGTCTCCGTTACTTTCTTAGGCTACCCATGATTTACACCTGAAGCCACTAGCTGTGGGGTCAAGACAGGCCTCTTTCCCACAACCTTGTTCAAGTACACAAACTATTTGTACAACTGGGATGTTATCATTTACATTTTCGTGGTGATATTTTAAATGTGTAACAGCTAAACACTGCCTAGCCCAGAGTAAGCATTCAGCCTTTAAAATTAAAAAAAAAAAAAAAAAAAAAAAAGAGGGAAATAATCTTGTTACCATTTTAAGGTTTGAAGGGGGGGAATAAAAAAAAAAAAAAAAAAAAAAAAAAAAAAAAAAATTCTAAAACTAAAACCCCTGAACCTGCTCTGTGGCAAATGCCAGAAGCATCAAACGTTCAAATCTAAAATGACAGACCTCAAATTCAGTGGTCATGATGAAAGTAGCAACAGGAAAAACGGAACAAGATTCGGACAAACACTATGGGTGAATAACGACAGCTTCAGCGGAGTACAAAAAGCTAGACTATTTCCGAATAATGTCTCAGACGAGAGAGATGGCAGCGGTCGGGGGTAGACTCGTGGTGCTGCAGTAGTCGGTTCAATGATAGGAGGGCAGAGGAACCGGAGAGTATTCCATTTCAAGGGAGGCCACCCCAAGAGCTTTTGGGCAAACTCACGCAGACACATCCAGCCAGCTTGCAAGCCCTCCGTTAGTTACATTTAGGCGAATGACGAGAATCAACTTACCCACATAAGCTCCTAATTCTTGCAATTTCCCCTTAATGGCACTCTGAGGAAGAGAAGGGGGAGGGGGGGGAGAAGCAAAGGTGCCCGTGAAAACCGCGACAGTCACAAGAGAGCGGCCCCGCGCCCCGGGCGGTGGGGGAGGGGACGCCCGACCCCCCGCGCGGCGCTTCCCGCAGCCGCCGCCCCGGTGGCTCTCTCGGGCCCGCCGGCGCCCCCCGAGCCGACCGCCGCGCCTGCGCCCCGTCGGAGGCGGCGGGCGCGGAGGAGACGCGGCAGGCCGGGCCCACCCGCCCCGTTACTCCTGGCAACCGCCTGCCCGCCATGCCCAGCGCCCGCCGACGCGGGCCTCACCCGGATCTTGCGGCTGATCTCAGTGCCGATTTCCATGGCTCTGCGGCGGGCGGCCGGGTCAGCACGGCGCGGCGCTTCGGTTACCTGGAGCCCGCCGCGGGCTGCTACCCTGCAGCCTGGCCCCGCTCCGCCGCCGCTCCGCCTCCGGCCCTGCGCGCTGCGTGTCCCCGCCCCTGCTGGCGCCCCCGTGCAAGCGGGAGCCAGCGCGCATGCGTCCGCGCACACGCATGCGCCCGCATGTCCCTGGGGCGAGGGGCGGGGTCCGGAACCTCTGCTGGGGCGACCTCTGTCGGTCGCACGGGGGTCAAAGGCGGGCAGGTAACTTGGTTTCGCCTTGCCCTTCCCAGATCTGTGGAACCTTCCTTCTTCCCTTCCATAGTTTGTCATTTATGGATTTTTTAGTCTCTTACAGGTAATAAGCATGAAGTAAGGTGTGGTTTAAATATTTCGGGCGACCGGGTGGGGTGGCGCACGCCTGTAATCCCAGCGCTCAGGGAGTCAGAGGCAGGGGGATCTCTGTGAGTCCCAGGCCAGCTTGGAAAAACCAAACCAAACAAACAAACAAAAAACATGGGCATTGATCTGAGTTCAGATGTAAGCTCAAGTTTCAGTATGTTATTGATGCAGATTGTCAACTCTTGAAACTTTCTTTTTTAAATATTTATTTTATTATGTATACAATGTTCTGCCTGCATGCACACTTGAACGCCAGAAGAGGGCACCAGATTTCACTATAGATGGTTTTGAGCCACCATGTGGGTGCTGGAAATTGAACTCAGGACCTCTGGAAGAGCAAGCAGTGCTCTTAACCTCTGAGCCATCTCTCCAGCCCCAACTCTTGAAACTTTCATTTTCTTCTTTTCTAGGAGATGTGCTATCATTACACGTGGTGAGGTGTCATGATATCCAGAACCCATTTAGCATGACCATAATTTGATTCTAGCGGGTTTTTGGGTTTTTTTGAGACAGCGTTTCGCTGTGTGGCCCTGGCTGCCCTGGAACTCACTCTGTAGACCAGGCTGGCTTCACACTCACAGTGATCCGCCTGCTTCTGCCTCTCTCGGGATCAAAGGCGTGCGCCACCACCGCCCGGCTACTTTGATTCTAAGCATTCTTTCTCTCCTGGCTTTGGTTCTGCCTTTTTTTTTCTCCCATATCATCGGTGTGCTTAACCCAGGATTAATCCTCCTCCTGCCCGTCCTCTCTGAACTGCCTTTTTGGGGGGACACTTCCAGGACACCCCTGTTTGTTGTTAGCATCAGCCAGCTGCAGGTAGCAAGAAGACTGCCAAGTGGCGCCCTCTAGTGTTAGAGTTGATGTGCAGGCCTGGGATACTGGGACTCTGCCCTCCATGTGTGAGAGCTCCATGGCCTTGAGCTCTTAGTCACAGCTGAGGTTACAGGTCCTAGGTATTGGGATTTCTCAGGCCATGGTGGCAGCCAGTGTTATAGCTCTTAGCCAGGTGCCCAGCACTCTTGGCTCTGGAGACCTGACAGTTCTCTCAAATTATTCTTGTGACCAGGGCCTACAGGTTCTCTTCTTGGGCACTTCATTGCTTTTCACTCCTTGGCTCTATGCGTCTTGTTGCCTCTTTCTGCTTCTTATCTTACCCTGGCCTTTCTTGGACAGCTCCCTTGCTTGTCCCTCTGCTGGCCGCCTCTGCCTCTGTTTGGGTCCACATAACTGAAAGTGGGTGAGAAAGGGGCACTTGCCACAAGCCCACTGTTGTAACCCTAAGGGAAACAGCTCAGGAGAGTTTCTCCCAGGCCTGAGCCCTCTGCTTATATAGCTCAAAATGGGATGTTTGGATTAATCACATCTATTTGTTTTGGCCAAGCCCAGCCATATGTTGGGGATAATCACAGCTTTGCCTCTTAGCACCAATTACAGCTGTCCCTCTGCTAGACCACAAAGAGAAGTGCTTGCCCTCTGGCCTAGGGAGAAATAATTGCTGGTTCATTTGAAGTTCTTCAAGGCTTGGGATTGCAAAACATCAGGTACAAAATATTTGCAACAGCCTTTGTTGGAGCCGAGCATTCAGGAGCTACAGTCTTTGCATAGTTTTTCAAGGTGTCCACAGAATGCTAAGGATTGTCAGGGCTGACATAAGAGCAGTCTGGCTGTTTGCTAGACTGCTAGCTACACCTTCGTTCAAGGTATCCAAAGCAGCAAGGGAGAGTTCAATAGGTGTTTGTTCAGTCTCTAACATCTTTGCTGGTTTATAGGAAAATGAGCATCAGAAGGTGCTCACAATATAAACTGAAAGAACTGTCACTTGCAGTGATTTTAACAGATCTAAGAGTTCTTGGCGCTGGACAGATGGCTCAGTAGTTAAGAGCACTGGCTGCTCTTCCCGATGACCCAGGTTCAATTCCCAGCCCCCACATGGTGGCTCACAACTCTCTGTAACTCCAGTTCCAGTGGATACAGCTCCCTCACACAGACATACATGTAGGGCAAACACCAAATGTACATAAAAATAAATTACTAAACTATTTTTAAAGAAGAGTTCTTTAAGTTCTTGACACTTGCCTGAATACAAGTAGGTCACTTACCTCATGTAATGATCTCTATGCTAGTAACGACGGACTCTGCCATCTACACCGCGTCTCACCCGAAACCCCCTCCCAAATTCCAAGTAACCATGTCCGTTTTATTTTCTTTTCAGTTCAGCATTTTCAATTCACAGTCATCTTTGCCATCTCCAATTCAAATGCACTCTCACAGTAGATTTCTTTAATTTTTTCCTGATCACAAAACATGGAGGAATCCTTTTTCAGAATAGACATCTAAAGAAGTTTCCATTTTCCTCACAATCTTCAAGTCTCTGAATGTTTTGGGGTGTGGGGTTTTTTGGTTTTGTTTTGTGTTTTGGTTTTGGTGTTAGCTTTGTGGCCTTGCTCTACGTTTGGACTCAGATTCTGATTCTCCTGCCTCAGCCTCCCTAGTGCTGGACTCTAGTGAAGCTCAACTATGCCCAGATCCTTAAGAGCCAATTTTCATTAGTTAGCTCTTGGTCCATAACAAGTTCCTTGGGGCTTAAGCTTAGACTTTTAGCGGGCTTCAGCACAGGTGGCAGCCAGGCTGCATTTTCATGTGGAACTTGGCGAAGGAAGAATCCCTTTTCAGTCTCATTGGCAGGAAATTGTTTTTTGGGGTCTTTATGAGCAAAGGCTCCATCTTTTTGCCAGATATGGTCTAGAAGCCATGTTCTGGTCTTCGAAGATGGCCCACAGTTCCAAAAGCCTCACCAATACATCTCTTCTCTTAATTTAGCAAAGATAAAGTTGTGTCATTTTCATCCCCCCAACCCAATACACCTTGGTTCCTCTGTTAAGGACTTTTGTCCCATTCAGTTGGGCTCATCTGGGGCCTGATGCCTAAGTCAAGTGAGTTTGGGCGTCCTTTATATCTACAAAATCTCTTATCTTCATCATACCCATTAGTTAATTCATGCTCACAGGAATTATATAAGAGTAGGAATCACAGGGCTACCCAGGGTCTAGCTGCCACAGGCCCCTTGACCTGTGACAATTCTTCTGGCATCTATATAGAAACTAATATGATGACATACATCTTCACCCGTGATTACCAAGTAATGTATGTGTTCATCCTAAAATGATAAACTGAGGACCATGTGTCTCTCACATTTCTACAGAAGTTCTTTCAGGATGATAGGCACATAATAAACATTTATCAAATATCTGTAGGTTAAAAGAAATCAAAGCCTTGATTTATGAAAGCATTTCTTCAGGGTAAATGCAGTGACCATGAACCACTGATGAGAGATGGAGGGGCAACGTGACGGAGAACGGGGACCCTGGAGCCGCTATACAAAGTCTGGGTTTCAGTGTGCAGCTCTGCCACTTTCTCTGAGACCTTAGGCAAGGAGCTACCGTTCTTGGTGCCTCAGTTTCCTCCTCTGTGGCATAGCTATGACACTGTTTTCCTCTTCAAATAGTTCTTATAAGGTTGAGGTAAGTTAATATTTGGCGAACATTTCGAGCTGTGCCTAGCTCACAGAAGCATTATGTTTGTTGATTAAAAATTAAATGCCTGCTGTGAGCCAGACACTGCGCTGGGAGCCGGAGGACACCGCTGAGCAGGACCAGGTTTCCGTGTTCATAACACAGTTCAAAAGCCGGGTAAGTTTTTTTCCTATTCTATTTTTTTTTATCCACCGTTCCATAGCCAAGAACAGAACCATGCTTTTATCGTTTTTGCACCTTAAACAGATTGACTTTGAACAATTTAGTTTCTGTTGAGAAAATCTTGTGTAAAAGAGCCAAGAGCATTTTCATTAAAAGGAATTCCGAGGCCTGGAGAGATGGCTCAGTCAGTGAAGTGTTTGCCTGTACATGAAGATCTGATAACCCCCCGTGCCCATGGGAAAAAGACAGGCATGGTGTTAGGTGCCGGTAATTCCAGAACTGGGGAGCTGGAGAGACAGGAGGACGCATAGGGCTTGCTGGTCAGCTAGTCGAGGCAAATCAGCAGGCTCTAGGTCCAGTGAGAGGCCTGCCTCAGAAATAAGATGAAGAGCAATTGAAGAACCTGCCCCCTTCCCCCAACACGTGCACATATTCAAAGCCAGGCACTGTGGTACATGTCTGTTCATCCAGTACTTGGGAAGGTGGGGCAGGAGCATTAGGAATTTAAAAGCAGCCTGGCTACATAGCAAGATCCTTTCTTCTTTCTTTCCTTACAAATTGATAACAAGGAATTTATTTAAAGGTATTGGAGACAGGGTTTTCTTTTAGGACTTCCTGCTTACAGTTATGGTAAAGAGACTTTCAGGCTATTTGAGAACTCAAACACATTCAGGTTTCAGATGAAGAGGAGACTGAGTCATAGAGAGAGTGCCCCCACTCAGCCACTGGCACGAAGGGGTTGGAGGCCTTTCAGGGTGCTTCCCTGTAAGGTACAGCTTCACAGCCCACATCCTTGAAGGGCTGGAAGTATTAGTCTTGCAAAAGAATAAACTGGCCCATGACAAATGGCATATTTTTCTTCTAAGGGATAGTATGAGAGCCAGATCACAATGAAGTACAGTGCCAGCTAAGAGGGTTCTTGGCTATCTTCCAAATCGAGGAGAGAACTGAAAAAGAACATTGGACATGAAGTCGGCAGGGTGTGAGTGCCAACTCCAGCTCTGCAGAGCCCTCTAACAATGGCACCCCCTGTGTCTCCAGCCTCCCCACAGGGCTACATTTCAATTAGATGTTATGCTGTGTGTGTGTGTGTGTGTGTGTGTGTGTGTGCGCGTGCGCGCACGCTTGCCTTACCAGTCTGTGGGAAGGAAGGGAGGCAGAAGTGGTAGGTTTCCCTGAGCCTGGAATGCTTTTCTTGTCATTCAGTATTTAGTGGCCTTGTATTTGTCTTTCCAGACTCAAACAGAGGATTCTCATAATGATTAACTAGACGCTATCAATCCATTTGGGTTATACCCTTGTGTAGATTTCCTCACCAAACTAAAACCACATCTTCCTCTATTGTTCACAGGCTGAGTCCCTTCGAGGGCAGAGGCATGCGTCTTATCTTTCTGCATGCCACACCTGGCTTCTAATACATGTGGAGTGAATAGATGTTTTTCTCCAGTACTCGATATCAAACGGCATGTCTGCCTTTGGATCAGAGTCTCTAGGTGCTAGGGGCCTGTGGGTAAAGGCACTTGCCTCCCATGAGGCAAGTCTGGATACCCGAGTTCAGTCTCCGGGCCCCTGAGCAAAGGTGGAAGGAGAGAAGGGGCTCCACACAGTTGTCTTGTAAGCTCCACGCGTGCACCATGGCACACCTTCACCAACAATAAGAAGAAATATGAATTGCTTAAAAAGCACCCCTAAGAATTGGGAATTACTATCACACTAGTCACTCTTTCTATGAGGCGGACACCATTGTTGCCAGCATCATTTCCTTGAAGTCCAAAAGAACTAATCCTCAAAAATTATCATTCCTGAACTTGTGTGTGCGTTTGGGAGGCGGTGTGGACCTAGTGCAAAGGTGAAGATTGCAGGTACAAAGGTGATTTCACCTGTTGCCCCCCCTGGAATTATGATTACAGGTGGTTGTGAGCCACCCTGTGAGTGCTGGGAATTGAACCTGGGTCTTCTCAAGAGCACCAAGGGCTCACGTACACTGAGCCATCTCTTCAGCCCTGAGATTTCATGTTTGTTGGCGCTAATCTTCACCCTCTCTCCTAGGTAGCATTGTCTTTGTAGGATGAAGCGACTCCTTTAGTCTGATTCTTACAGTGAATGGTAATTTATAGAGTAAGATACGAAGGATAGTTACCAAGATACCAAAGCAGATTGCCCTAACTCCTAAGAAAACACTATGGAGCTGGAGGGATGCCTGCAGTGAAGACCATGGCTGCGCCTGCAGAGGAGCCATGCTGGGTCCCAGCACTCACACTGGGCCTGCAACTCAAGCTCTAGGGCATCCAGGGTCTTTTTCAGACTCCAAAGACAATTGTACTCATGTACACACATGCCCACACAAAGAAACATACACACATGTATAAAAATAAACCTTAAAAAAAATACTACTCAGTGGATCACCCAAACCACTGCTTCCTCTCAGCTTATCATTTTGTCTTACACCATTTTATGTCAGGGCTTGCTATCTACGAGGTCTACAAGATTTTTTTTTTAAGATTTATTTTTAATTGTATGTATGTATGCATGTGGGAGAGCTGGGTGTGTACACACAAGTGACGGTACAGGCAGATGCTGGAGGTGTTGGGTCCACTGTGGAGCTGAAGTTACAAGTGATTGTGAGCCACCTAACATGGGAGCTAGGAACTGAACACCGTGCTCCAAAAGAGCAGTACTTGTCCTTACCTGCTAAGTCATCTCTCCAGCCTTCTCTCTAAATTGCATGTATGTTTGTTTGTTTTGAGACAGGTTTCTCCGTGTAGCCCTGGCTGTCCTGGAATTCCCTCTGTAAACCAGGCTAGCCTGAAACTCAGAGATCCACCTGCCTCTGCCTCCCGAGTGCTGGGATTAAAGGTGGGTTCGCCTCCCCCATACTCCTTTAAAATCGTGATTGTATATTGTAGTAGGAATCACCTCCAAATGTAGACGTGTACCACTTCCCGGATACGATGTGGGCTTGGGCACACGTATGCATAGTAGCCTGTATCTCTGTAAGGGTACATAGTACTCAGATAACTGCGGCTTGTCTCGCAGGCAGGGTGGGAAGACTTCCTCTTAACAACCTTTTTGTACATGTTGGGGTTAAACCATATAAATCACCTCACTCTCTTTCAGAGAAATGTAAGCCAATACTAATTTTATGCTTAATACTTTGTCGTCGTGCCTTGCCACGGGGATGTTTGTGCCAATTTACATGATGCGGGAAAATAGACTTAAGTACATGGTTGGTGCATGACATCTGTAGACAGTGAATTAGTCCAACCCCGTTGTCTAAAGCACCACTTGTGTTTTATGATCATTTTCTATTTTTAAAATTCTTTCATTTTCTTCCCGATTCAATTAACACGTTTTTATTTAGTGCCTACTGTCTGCCCAGTACTGCCCTCGGGATTCTAGGAGATATAAATGAAGCCTCCACGAAACAATTTATAATATTCGTGCCAAGTGCGGCAGCCACAGGGTGGCTAGAACTTTGGCTTGGAAGGATAGTCCTGGTTTGAGTTGGAGAAACTTGGAGGGCCGACACAAATGGGAAGGGGTTCTGGAGACACCACCTAGATCCTCTTGATGGGGCCAGAGTGCATGTCTGGAGAGAAGACAGCCAATAAGGGTGGCCAGGGAGCCATCCTAGCTCACACCTGGAGGTCTGGTAGCTGAACTTCACCTTGGGCAATCATTGGGAAGGACTGACAAACCCAGGGAGGTAACTATGGAGTAGCTCAAAGGGAAAGAACACTGAGGAGCTGATGTCAGGTGCCCACCCTGAGGGTGAGCAAGAATACAGTATAGTAAGCACTAGTAGCTGGGCCTAGAACTCAGTGAAACCTTTCAGTTTACTGGATTGTGATGCTCAATTCCAGATTACGGGAGAGGAAGCCAGTACAGAGGCGGGTTGGAGATGGGGTTTGAATCCAAACAATCTGACCCTGGAGCTTCCATCCTTAATGGTTCCATTCTGCACTGAGTATGCGTACAGCTCCTACGGGGGACCTTGTTCAGAGGAGGTCTTTCACAGTTCTCTCTCCACCACTCTCCTGGCTTGGTCAGTCCTTCTCCCCCCCTCCCCCCGGTTCCCCAAAGTAAGGCTCAGCTATCAGACCCGTAGGGGTGATCTAGAATGGCTTGCCTGATCACCCTTGTTTCTTCAGCTCTTATTTCCAGCATGCCCTCGGCTCCCTATCCAGTGGATTCTGGGGTGTGTGAACTGCCTTCAGCCTCGCACGCACGAGAGCTCACTAGTAACCCCAGTAACTTTACAGACCACCACGAAATACTGCAACAGAACCCTTTCCACCTGAGCTCAAAATAACGCCCCCTCCCTTTCTCTTATTTATTTATTTATTTTTATTCATTCATTCATTCATTCATCCATTTATTTATTTATTCATTCATTCATTTATTTATTTTTATTTATCTATCTATCTATCTATCTATCTATCCATCTATTTATTTATTTATTTATTTATTTATTTATTTATTTATTTATTCATTTATTTATTTATTTATTTATTTATTTATTTATTTATTTATTTATTTATTTCAAGGCTCTGCTCTATTGGGAAACTTAAAATAACTGGTCACACGGTTAAAAACAGCAGCGGCGCGCCCCCTCCCCGGCGGCCGGGCGCAGCTGTCCGGCCTCCCCCGCGCCCCGCCGCCCGCATTCCAACTCTCTGAGGTCACGCGCCGCCGCCTCCCCGGATCCGCGCGCCCGGCCCAGGGGGAGGGACACGGGCCCGCAGCTCCGGCCACAGCCCCCGAGCTCCCCAGCGAGTCCCGCCGCGGCCCGGCCGGTGCGGCGAGGTGTGCGGGCGGCGCGCGGGCCCGGGGCGCGGGCGGGCGGCGGCGGTGGCCGCTCGGAGCCGGGGAGGCGGGACGCCGAGAGGGCGCGCGGCCCCGACCCGGCGGGAGCCGGAGCAGGTGAGGCGCGGGGTACCCGGGCAGGGGCGTAACAAAGAGCGGAGTCTTCGCTTCCCAACCTCGCTCTGATCTCCTAGAGTCATTTCTAAAAAGGGTCTGGACCTTCTATTCCGGACTCCTCCGCGGATGGCTGCGGCTTAATTCTGGATCAGGGTTTGAAATCTTGGGCATATTTGTGCCTCTCGGAGTATGTGGAGTATGAAAGTTGCCCGAGAACTTTGGCGACAAGGGGCATAAAGGGAGGACTGTTTAGCAACTCCTTGTTTCGGTTTTGGAGTAAAGCGTCTTTACTCTTGGAGGAAGAATTCTTGGATCTGCAAATTCCCACTTGTAATTTCTGCAAACCCTGATTAGGTTGGACGCTCTGAGCATGCTTGTCCTATCCCCACCCCCGCCGCCGAGAGAAGCCTTATGATAGAGAAAGCTAGAAAACACGTTCCGAATCTCCAAGTGACAACTGCAGTATGCCTAATAGTTACCGACAGACTCCCGCCCCCTTTTTCTTTCTTTTTAGTTTTGAACAAGACAATATTTTCACATTGAAAATAGTTGTTTGGTTTGTAGGCCATTTGATTATAGATTATCAATGCACAAATGTTCTGTGAGAGACATAGGATTGATTTAAGACACTTAGATGTAGACGGTCTAAAACGTCGGACACTTTCTTTTTAGTGATTATTTAATGTTAGGGAATGGTGGCAGAGTTCCATGAACTTATAGTGAGCGGCTTGGGGTGCGGTGTCCCGTAAGATTCAGAGTTAAAGTGGACTTGAGAGACCTTTGGAAGGGGATATGGACAAGAAAACTGAAAACGAACTAACAGTGCAAACCAACTTTTGTAAACTTGTGAAGCAGATTTTTTTTTTTTTTAATTTTTTGGTTTTCCGAGACAGAGTTTCTCTGTGTAGTGTGCAGACCAAGCTGTTGTACAAACTCAGACTCACATCGATCTGCCTCCTGAGTGCTGGGATTAAAGGCATGCGCCACCATGATCGGCTTGTGAAACAGGATTTAAAATGCATATTCTCTTATTCCATAATGTAATGATTTTATAGGGAAATTATCCTGTTTTTTCTTTTAAAGGCTGTTTATAGTTTACTTCATTTAGAAGTTGACACCTAAATCAGCTCTCCCCAAAGTACTTTAAATTTCTAGTTCTTGGCTTTATTATTCAAACATAATTTATGACGTTATTAAGATATATTGATCAATCATAAATTTTTAAGTTACTAAACAGGACTTTTGCCACAGTGGGTTTTATATGGATAATAAAAAAACCAGACATTCTTAGGAGGAAATGCACAGAAATAAAACAATCAAATAATAACAGCTACCAAAATAAAAAAGAGAAAACATTGGCCTTTCCTCATCTCCGATGATGTAAAACATTCCAAATCCCAGGGACAACTGGAAATTTGAGTTTGCCTAATCAGAACTGAAGTTAATAACTAAGTTATGCTGGGCAGAGTGACCCAGGCCTGTAATCCTAGCACTCTGGAGAGGCAGAGGCATGTGGATTTCTGTGAGTTCGAGGCCAGCATAGTTTACAAACAGAGTCCAAGACAGCCAGGGCTAAACAGAGAAACCCTGTCTCTGCCCCCACACCCCCCCCAAAAAAAACAACCAACCAACCAAACAAACAAACAAACATAAAATCTAAGTTATATAGTGAAGAAGAACTTAACATATTTGACAATATCAAATTTAGATGTCTTCCCTTTGAACAAATGAAACATTATCTTTTTTAATGTTTCAGTTGCCACAATTTGCAAGGCTGAAATCTACAACTTTTTCTCCTGAGACAATTCTTTGCACACTACACTTTTTTTGTTGTTGTTGTTATTTAAATTTACAAAAGCACTATTAGTCTCCTGGTTAAAATCTTGTTTAAAAATTTTTTTAAGTGTTTTCATTTTTGCTTCATCTGTTTATTCTCTGAAAACAGCAAAGAACATTGAAAATACTGCAGACAGAGACTCTACCTTATTATAGTACTCCTCCCCCATCCCAATTCCTTCTATGGAATAGTGCTTTCACTCAAGGAAGGCATTCAGCTGTATTAACATACTGCTGTTTGTTACACTTTTCTTCCCTCTGGCCTTCCGTGGCCCCTTGTTTTTAAAACGTGTTTTGTCTTTCTGGAAAGGGGGCGGGGAGATCATCTCGAACTAGAGAGCTCCAAAAAGCAAAACATAAGTTTTAGAAATCTTGATCATGTCCTTATTAGTGATACAGCTCTGAATATAATTATAGATGCCTGCAGTCTCCTTAAGGACGGAGACAGCTTACGATTCCTCTTAGATTTCCACAGCATGCTCATCATGTTGCTCTGTGCTCAGAGAGGCAATACACATTTGTGGAATGGAATCCCAAGACGTTATGTTTGGCAAAGTCTAGGGTCATAGCTAAACCACATTTTCTAGCTCAGCCATTCCACAGACCTGGATGTTCATGACCGGTGGAGTTTGAGTCTCAGGCTGGTGAGCAGGACAGAAAAAGAATACTGGGAGTGATGTAGAAAACCAGGGGATGCCCAGCTACGTCCATATTAGCGAGAAACTCAGAAAGCTGCTTCTGTTGAGCCCTGGGTTCTGTTTGCCTGATAAAGCTTAGGGATAGATTGTCTCACCGCGAGGTCTAGCACCCAAATAGCTAATCAGCCAGGACCCAGCCTGGCTAAAAGACTTATCCTCGTAGGAAGGGGCGGAGGTGAGTGACAGCAGTGCGGAGGGATGGAAATAGCTGAGATTTTTGTCAAATTGTTTAGGAGAAAATAACTCTGGTGGACATAAAAGTCCCGATTTGTCGCTCGCCCCCAGTTTATCTCACCGCAGAAGTTGCTATCAACAAGCGTGGTTAAAAATTAGCGTGTTGTGGGGTGCTGTTACGTGGATACGGCCTCAAACTGCGCGCCCAATCTCTCCCTGCCTGTCTGACTAATGTCCCCTTTAAATCCTCCCTCCTCGGATCTCAGGGGGCTGGTCCTTTCGGATCACGTCCGCCCGGAAATGCGGCCGCAGGCGGAGGGTTCCGGGGCTCCCGACATTCCCTGTTGGCCAGGCAACACTGCTTGCTTTCCTACTCGGGAGGGGACTCCCAGGACCGCGAGCTGCTGGCCCCCCGCTGCCCTAGGCTTTATGGGCTTGCTCAGCCCTGCCTGCCTTCTTTACCCAGGATGATGGTTAAGGCCTCGCCCTTTTCTGTAGGTGAGCGCCCACAGGCTCCTTAGAAGTCTCTGCTCGGGTGGAGGAATCCAGAGCACCCTTTTCAGATTTGCGATGCTTCAAGGACGAGCATCAGTAGGGTGTTAATAACATGTTTGTACACAAATCTTTGTGGTGATGTTAATAATGAACCAGAAGGGGCTTTAGAAATGCTTGTTAAGCACTTCATCTTCTTTGAGTCTCACAGTTGCCATATGTTAGGTGGAGGGGATTATTCTCCCCATTTAGAATTCAGGGTTAATTTGGCTGAAGGACACAGGTGGGGAACCGAAGACACCCGAAAGTATTGGGAAACTCAAGAGTTACCTGTGAAAAAATCCAAACCTCCCTCCAAACTAGCAAGACGGCCGGTAATGCTTGGTAGTTTAGACGTGCTGGGCATTATCTCATTTAATCCTAACAGCCAGGGCTGCTATCACAAGTGGTGAGCAGAATGAGGGGTGGGGTCTGACCCTGGGCCCCACCCTTAGCCCTCGTGATAAACTGTCCCGCCAACTCCCTGCTCGAGTTAGAACCTTCTTACTCCAGCAGAGAGGCAAAACTTATTCTTTGTACTCAGTTCCACCTATTTTTATTTTAAAAGCAAAGTCCATAGTAACGACTTTCCTCTTTCCTCAGCACTGGCGTGGATGCTCCCATCACTTGGCCTTTGGAGACTCAGTTGCTTTTTAATGGCGGCAGCGGCTGTTGGATGAGCCCCAGGATACTAGAGCTGGTTTTGTCCGGAGGGTCGCTTTTGCTTGGCGCCATCACTGCTGGATTGGTCCTTCCTGGTCCCCTCCACTGCTGAAGGGAGAAGATGCCACTGCCGTTTGGGCTGAAATTGAAACGTACCCGGCGCTACACGGTGTCCAGCAAGAGCTGCCTGGTTGCACGGATCCAGCTGCTTAATAATGAGTTCGTGGAGTTCACTTTGTCTGTGGAGAGCACTGGCCAGGAGAGCCTGGAAGCTGTGGCCCAGCGCCTGGAGCTCAGGGAGGTAAGCGCGGCAGATTTCTCTGGCTTGTCGTCCTGCCTCACGTCCTGGCGGCTGTGTGTGTATCCTAGCCTACCTGACAGGGAAGCATGTCCAGTACGACTGCAGGATGGTGAGCCTGCAAGCTCTCCTTCTAATGAAGAAGGAAGAGATCCGAGCAAAAGTATTATGCCCTGGGGTTGCTCCTAAGGGAATTTAGGTGTCTGTTTTTGAATGTGTTTGTATCCTAGGCCTCCCTTCCATAAAGGTTGTGGAGAATCAAATATGCTTGTGTTTTGAGTTCTCACTTATTATAATAAGTCCTAGAGTCTGGTCATTCTGACCAGTTTACTATGCTCATGCATGCATGCGTGTGTTTGTTTATCCGTGCAACACATATTTTGGTCTCACTGGTCTCAAAGCTATGGTAAACCGCTGGTAGGCACCTCAGTATATGGTTGGCACTTAGAGGGTTTCAAAACTAAGTGATCCGCTGATGTTTCCTACAGTACAGCTTATCTGTCCCCGACTTTTATGAACTACAATATTTATGTGGGATTCCCAGCTGGGAGTATATAACACGAATCATTTAAGACCGGGTTTCTTCTTTTTACCCCTGGCCTGGGCAGCTAAACACAGGGAGGGTTCCAACATACTGGTCACTCGGCATACTATTTTCTATTTTCTGTAAGCCTCTTCAAGATTCTGGAGTCACATACCTGGTGTTTGAGTTTGGGTTTCCTCGCCGACTAGTTCTATCGCCTGAGGCAAGCTATTTGATATCTCAGGGCCCTGGCTCCTCTGTCGGAACTGTGTGTCTAGGAGCGGCACCTCTTCTCGGGGTGATTGTGACTTAATGAACATGGACAGCCACAAGCATTGACTCTGGTCAATCACAGTAATCACAGGGACTTGAGCTCTGGGAAATCTAGTGAGTAGACAGTGGTGGAGTCCTCGCTTATCCCCAGATCGTCCTACATTCAAACTCTTTTGTAAGATCTGTTAAAAGAAAAGGGACAGCAGAGGTAAAGCTCCTTATGGAAAATGATATTTGAGCTGTGACCTCAGTGCTAGGGGGAGGGGTCCTACCAGGCTGCAAATCACTGTTCCCATAAAAGTAACAAAGGTGTTTTATTGTCTCGAAATGATTTAGATGGACCTTGATAGTCTAAAGATAAGGTAGGCTTTTTAAACCCAGGTGTGCTTTTGCCTGAGTCCTCTTGAGAGTGATTAAAAAGTAGTTCAGGTGCTGAGAGTAGCCATCTGCATTTGCTGATAGAATGGGGTGGAAGCTGGAGATATTTAGGGCCAACCGAACAATGGCTGGGGAGGAAGTAGGCAGGAGTCAGGGCTGGTACTCAGGTTATCAGTGGACTGTGGGGACTGTAATTAAGAGAGGAAATATGAAAGAGCTGGTTTCAGTGTGGGAATGAAATACTAGGTTTGAGGTGCCCGTTGGTACCACTTGGTGTGAACTGAAGATTATGAACAGAGAGGTGGATATGGAGGGCCAGGCAGGAGATCCAGGCAGAAGATCCAGGCAGAAGGATTGGGATTCTCAGTCCGGCTGGGTGGATGGAAGCCAGGACAGAGGGAAGGCTGTCCAGGGAGAACTGGAGGAGGGCGCTCCCCCTCTGTGCTGAACAAAAGAGCACAGAGGGGGAGTTAGTGGAGAGAAACAAACAGCAACAAAACAGGCTGGGAGCCGCCCTCCTATTTGCATTTAGTCAAGTCTGGGGCTGGAGTATTCATGGCTCAGTTTTTCAGAGCAGTGACTACTCTTGCAGAGAAAACCTGAGTTCTATTCCCAGCACCTATGTGGTTGGCTTACAACTGCTTGCATGGCTCTGGGCCCCAGGCGTGGACGTAGTGTATAAACATGCACTATGTAGGCAAAAGTCTTGCACACATAAAAGAGAAATGAGTAAATCTTTTAAAAAGCAGCAGCCGCCTAAGGAGAGCACCGTCTTTTGGTAGAGGCTCAATCTCAAACGGCTTTATTCAGCCATTGGTATGCCTTCAGGCCAACTTTTCTTTTCCTTCTCCTTCTCCTCCTCCTCCTCTTCGGTATTATTATTGCTTTTGAGAGAAGGGCTCACGTAGCTCAGGCTGGCCTGGAACTCGTGAATTGCTTCTCCTCCTGCCTGGCCTCGGGAGTGTTGGGATTACAGCAGTACGCCACCACGACTGGTCTCTGAGGCCAGTTTTTTAATGGAAGAGCAGAGTGCACTGAGAGAGTAGGCATGATTCGTAGGGAATGTCTTGTGCTTGGAAAGATCGTCTACCTCTTCAGCGTTTAACGACAGTCGTGGTTAGAAAGTTTAGCAAACTTGAGCTTAGAGGGCTCCAGAACATCCACTCTGTAATGTGTAGACGTGGCTTGGTCACCAGGCCTAACCTTTCCAAATGACTATTCAGAAATAGTCAGACTGGGGCAACACCTGTTCCCAGATTGTGTACATTCTGCATGTGTGTGATTCATGCACGAACTATCAGTCTGTTGGTATCTCTCGGTAGCCTCCCAAAAGGCTAACCTAAGGTGATCATTGTCGATTTGGGTGAAGTTCTGCCGCTGTCAAATATAAGCTGCAGGCAGAAATTACTCCTTTTACTTACTTAAATACCGTCTTGCTTCTGTAGTGCAACAGTAAGGACTTCACAGTAATGCCGTAGAGCCAGGGACTTTAGCATGTGTGAGTATTTACTCAGGAGGCTGGGGCAGAAAGATCCCAGATTTAAGTTTGAGGTCAGCCCTGGCTACAGCCCTGTTTCAATAATTGAAAAGAGAATAATATAACAAACCCCAAGAATCATAACCTAAAGTAAGTATAATCCAGTTTGCTCAGAATGAGAGATAAAACCTATACCATGACCTGGAGCTGCCAAAGGCCCCACCAAGAGCCAGGTTGTGATCCACCTCCAGCCCCCAAGGAGGCCACAAGGTAGGCAGGGCCTACTAGAAGACACATTGCCTTGAAATCGTTAGGGGGAGTCCCATTGCCTCCCAGCCAGGTTCTTTTGAGCGGGGAAAGTCCCTTTCCAAGAACCAGTGTGTCAGTTCGCCCCTTGAGAGGCTGTTGAAGCAGTGATGTTCCAGAGACAGTCCACAGTCCTGGGCCACTGGATGTCAGTTCTTGTCACTTGCTAAATATTAGATTATGATTCCCCAAACCCACCCGTTTTTCACATTGAGGAGAATAATGGTGTTGGTGGTGGTTTGAGGATTTCATGTTAGAAGGCTCTTGATGTGTTGGTCCTCATTAGACTGGTGGTCATTCTTACCCTGAGACAGGTCTCGGGGTATATCCCAGATTGACTGGGACCCTGCATTCTCCTGCCTCTGGCCTCCTCAGTGCTGGGATTTCAGGCTCCAGCCACCGCACCCCACCCTCTGTGTTTATTTTGTGGGGTCTGTGCTGTGCCTCTGTGGCCCATGTTGTGGTGACTGGCTGAATTCTCTTTGGTTGAGGTTTTTCTTTTTTTTTTTTTTTTTCTTTTGTTAATTAACTGGGAGAGTGCACGTGTGGAGAATAGTCTCACAGCAGGCATTGGGACTCACACTGCTGGCACATTTCTAACATACTGAAATGGTAGCCTGCCATCACAATTGAACCACTGTTTCCGTCCAAGCTGATGAAGTCCTCTGTGCGTGTCCTTGCCCATTGCCTGACAGCAGAGCTTTGAACATTGGAGTCCTCTTTGCTTCCCTTGGCCTCAGCCCAAATTTCATAGACTATGAAATTTTGTATCTAGTTTATATTATAAATAAAGATCGTGGAAAGACCGCGTTTAACAGTATTATCTCGTCTTTTTAATGCTACCATGTATTTTAACTAGGTTTACCACAAATTCATTTCTTGTATATCCTGTCTTGATTTTTAGGTCCTTTTGTTACTTGAATTTACATTTGCTTAGAATTTTTCGAGGTTTTTAAATCCTCAATTAGGATACAGAGAAGTTGTGAAAGCACCTTTCTCCCTTCCTCTCCTTTCCTTCCCTCTTTCCTTTCTTTTTTCTTTGCCTGCCTCTGTGTGTGCATGGGGGGGGGGGCACTGGTTTTATAGTTTAAATCTTACAGGGCAATTTTATTTTTTTAACTGTTGTGAAGGGGCGTGTGTGCTTGCACGTGTGTTTGAGCTTACACTTGGGCACGTGATCATGTGTGAAAACGCTCAGCAGCCTCTAGAATCATCTTCAAAGCATATTTTTGATAATTGACACTGTAAACAAAATCTTATCTCTCATGTTTTACTTTCTGGCTTTGGGCATTTGTTTACATGGTTGGGGTTTGTTATAGGTCTTTATGAAATGAGTTTTAAATAGCACTTGGTCTGACACAGACATCAACATTTTGGGTTTTAAGTATGTAAACTTCATTGGAATAGGACTGCTGTTCCCTAATATATAATATAATATATATTATAATATATAATATATAATAATATGTATCTATGGTATCTAGAATAGTGCCTGCTACCTTATTGCACATAGTTCCTGAATAAATATCCACTTATTTTAAACCTCAAGATTGTTATTTTACACTTAGAATGATGTGATTGCAGTTCATTTGGCCAGCGTTGCTCTGTTCTGGGATTTTACTTCCTGGAGAGTGTGGAACATTCCCAAAGCTTTGTACATAGATATAAAAGCACCTTTCTCCCTTCCTCTCCTTTCCTTCCCTCTTTCCTTTCTTTTTTCTTTGCCTGCCTCTCTTTTTTCTTTTCTGTATTCCTCTTTCCTCCTTTTCTCTACCTTTTCTCCTTTTCTTTCCCCTTTTTGCACATTTGTTCTCTCTCTCTTTTGCAGGATCTTGCTATCTGTCTTGGGCTTGTCTCAAACTTGCCATCCTCCTGCCTCACCCTCTGAAGTAGCTGGACCAGTGCATGGGTGAGCCATTGCACCTAGTTTCCCATTTATTCATTTCCTTAAAAAGGTTTTTTAGGTTCATTTTATTTTATGTGTTTGTGTGTTTTGCCTACATGTATGTGTATGTACCACATGTATGTCTGGTGCCCACAGAGGTCAGAAGAGGGTGTTGGATCCCCTGGCACTGGAGTTAATGATGGTTGTGAGCCACCTTACAGGTGCTGGGGATCCAACCCAGTCCTCTGCAAGAGACCTTAGTCTAAACCACTGAGCCACCTCTAGCACTTCATATTTACTTATTGGGGATCCAGTGAATTGTTTATAAAGTGCAGGTGCAAAGTTACTTAGAGGAGCTGGGTGACCCCCGAAAGAGCTGCATGACGTGGTTATTTTCTTTCACTTTGGGGGTTCTTGTGGGAAACTTTGGAGCACTCTAGTTCTCCTGGCTCTGAGGGAGACTGCTTTGTCAGGCAGGGTGAGCTTCCCCAGTGCTCTAGGAAGTGCCCTTGGCTTGGGAGTGGCCCGTCTTAAATCTGCTCGTCAGCCATTCCAGATATCTACTGACCTTATTTCCACTGGAAGCTGAGAAGACATGGGAATTTTAGGTGCCTTTCTCTCACTTGCCTGCTTTCCTCTGGACTCCAAAAATAACCAAAACCTTGTCAAGAAAAATTACGTCACATGCAAATGTTTTGTGCTGAATAGTCACAAATTGAATTCAGGCACGTTTGTGTATAATGCACAAGATTGTGGCCTAGAAAGGGATGAGTATGTCATTGACCTTCTGAAGGTTCTGAAAAGTTCCCTGAGCTAAGGCACTTCCTGGGGGAACTGGAATTTCAGATTGACCAAAACCAGAGGGTTAAGAATATAAAATACATGTGCTCCAGCTTTGGGATTTTCATGTGAGAGATACCACAAGCGACTTTGTCAACTGCCATCAATATGCCCCAGTGGTGTCGTCTCTGGGTGGAACTGAGCGTGTGTTTGCTCACCACGGGAGCCTGTGGGTTGAGTGGTTGGGTGGTGTGGTGGGGTTGAGGGGTGTAACGCTCACTCAGTTCTGTCACTGTCCCTGCAGTGTATCTCAACCATGTATTCCAGACTGACCTGTTCCCCTCAAGTCTCCTGACCTTCATATTTAGAAACTGACACAAAATCTGGAGTACAGTATTTCCACACGTGTACATAATGGGTAAAGATCAAATCAAGACACTTAGCATTTCCATCTCCTCAAACAGTGAGACAGCTCGTAGAAGGCTGTAGGCTGTACCTACTATGATGGTCTGTAGACCAACGGAACTCATTTCTCCTGCTTGTGCTTCTGTGTTGTTAGTCTCTTTCCACCTGCCCCTCTACAGCATTCAGGAACAAATGGCCTCTCAGTATAGTTTCCTTCCCCCCCTCCCCCAAACAAATGTTATTTTATCTGTGGCTTTCTTCCATTGGACTCAGGAAGGCCATTTACTAGTAATTTTTTTTCTTTTTCTTTTTTTTTTCTTTCTTTCTTTTTTTTGGCCACCACTTACTTATTTATTGGGCTTGTTTATTTGTTTTTTTAAATTTATTTATTTAATTTTTTTTGTGTCTGGGTGTTTTGCCTGCCTGCATGCCTGCACCACTTGTGTGCAGTGCCAGGGGCCAGAAGGGGACATTGAATCCTTTGGAACAGGAGTTACAAACAATTGTGAGCCAACATGTAGGTGCTGGGAGTGGAACCAGGTCCTGTGGAAGAGCAGCCAGTGCTCTTAACCACTGAGCCGTCTCTCAGACCCTTACTTATTGGAGTTTTGACACAAGGTCTCATTGTGTAGCCAGGCTTGTCTGGATGTACTCCAACTCAGGGTACTTCTCCAGCTTCATTTTTTGATGGGGCAGCTTACTGTTACAGTAGAAGCTCCCACAGGCAGAGGGAGGTTCTGAGTGAGAGTGCCGCCATCATAATACGGGCCTTCGGTGGTTGTCCCCCTTACCTGGCATCACCTTTGTGCCCATCTGGACAGTGAGCAGTGGTGTCTGAACTGGTGACGCCCTTTAATCATTGCTTGAATTCCGGGGCCATTTATTGAGCCTTGTATTTCATTCTGTCAGATATGCATCCTGTTCTTCTCTGGTAACAAGGGCTCATTATGTCCCTACAGCGTGACGGCACTGCAGTATTTTCTTACTCTGTTCTTCAAGCAGCCTGCATGCCTAAAACGACTATTAGTTAGACTGCCTTTAGCTTTTCTCTCATTTCTGTTGTTGTTTTAGTGTTGGGGATTACACGGGTGTCTTTGAGCATACTGGTCCAGTACTCTACTTCTGAGCTTCTTCCTGGCTTATTATTTAATTTTTGGAATTTCCAGATAAGATCTTACTCTGTCGACCAGGATGGCCCAGAGCTCACCCTGGCCAGCCTTCAATTCAGGGGACTTTGCCTGCTGAACGTTGGAATTACAGACTCTGAGCCCTTTTTTGTTTGTTTCAATTTTTTTTAAATTAAAAAAAAATTTTTTTAACATCTATTTATTTGCGTTCATGTGTGCATGAATGTGTGAATGTGTGGTCGTGCATGTGTCTACCATGTGGTTCCTGAGCCATGTCTTCAGGCTCGGCAGCAGGTGTCTTTATCTGCTGAGCCATCTCCAAGGCCCAGTGTTTGCTTTCAGACAGGAGTTCACTGTGCAGGCCCCAGGCCAACCTGGAACTCCAGATCCTTCTGCCTCAGGCTCAGGAATGCTGGGATTACAGGTATTCACCCTACCTAAACCTCACTTATCTTTTAGTGAACTAGTAAAATATCCAGAGGCTATTGAAATTTATGCTGAAAATGCTAATTTCATTGGTAGAAACTGTCACATGTCCTAAAGAGCCATTAGAATGTAAATTATAGATAATTTATAAGTGGGTCTGTCACCCAAATAAGATCCCCTAAAAGGCGTGTATTGTACTGTGTGAGTTTGTAGGTAGACAGAGTATTCTGAATAATAAGCAGACAAAGAAAATATACAAGTAATATCATACTGGGTGGCAGAGCTGATATTTATCTTTGTTTTTCTTTGTTTTTGCTCTTTCTATGTTACCCGGGGTGGCCTTGAACTTGCTACTTCCTGCCTTTTCTTGCTGGCAGTATAGAAATGCCTCAGGATGTCTGGCTCGATTTCTTTATGAATCTAAGAGTTTGATTTGGCTTATTTATATACTGTTGAGCTTGCTCTGGCTCTGACTTGACTAGCTGATCTCAATATTAAGTTCATTTTCAACAATTTGAATTTTCTACTGCTAAATCCAGCAGCAGTTGGAGGCAACAAGGTGGAGTTTGGGTGGTAGGTGGATGTGGGGTTGCATCCCTGAAAGGTAGTTTTTTTAGGAGCCACTGGCTGTGTGCCAGGCTGCATTTGGGACTTTACATATGCTGGCTGGAACCCAGAGTGAGTTATTGACTTCCTGCTTGCCCTGGAGTCTAGCTGCTGAACCGACGAAGAGCAGTGTTCATGAGAGACCTGGCTGACAGCTGTTTTGTATTAGTGTTGAGTTATCTTATAAATGTATTGATTGTAATAATATTCTAAGAAACGGGTCAGAAAAGATCCCTGGAGTGTTTTTGCGCTATGCTGCTTTGAAATATCCACAAACATCTCTCTCTCTCTCTCTTTTTTTTTTTTTTTTTGCCAGGTTTGATGCACATTATCTAGACAATAACTCTAATTTTTCTTTCCATATAGTTTGTATCTACAGATATTACTCAAACAATTACACACTTGTCTGTTTTTCTGGCTGGCACAGCTTTGGAAGTGAGTTTAGGCTTGGATGGTATGACAACAGAAAGAAAGGGCCACTTTTGTTAGCATTTATTTACTTTGTATGCATGTACATTTGTGGGGTACGTGCATGCCAGAGCTTGCATGTGTGTTTGTATGCATTTGTAGGTGTATGCATGCCTTCACTTGCACATAGAGCCAGACAGCTTGTACGTTCTTTCCCTCCTCTCTGTGGATGTCAGTGATTGAACTTTACTAGGCTTCAAAGCAGTGACTTTCTTCCATGAGCCTTCTTGCCAGCCTTGTTTGCTCTTGAAGCAGGGTCGCACCATGGCTGGCCATGAATTCATTGTGTGGCAGAAAATAGCCTTGAATTCCTGATCCTCCTGCCTGTACCTTCCAAGTACTGGTATTACAGGTGTGGGCCATCATGCCTAGCATGAAGCTTGTACAACAGCAGGGAATATTATCTGTGGGTGTTAGAGATGGCTCCGTGGTCGAGAATGCTTGCTACACTCCAGAGGACTACAGTTTGGTTCTCGGCACCCCAAGGGCAGCTCACAACCACTGTAACTCAGTCTCACAGGAGTCTTCTAGAAAGTCTAGTGCCCTCCTCTGTCTTCTTTGGCACCAGGCCCACACATAGTGTGCAAATGTATGCACAGGCAAACACCAACGGACATAAAATAAAATACAAAAATTAATCTCGAAGAATACACAGGTATTTGAGTTAAGCTTATAAACAGGCCCAAAGGGTCTCAGATTTCTAAGATTTAGATAAAGAACAAAATCTGTAGCCCACTTATTGGGCTGAGATACAAGAGCAAACTGGTTAATGGTCAAAGAACGAGGAGCTCCACTTGCTCTCAATTTTGTGATTCCTAACCAAAGTGACTTTCTGTACAGTGGCATCAAGAATTAATTTGCCCTTGTAGTGAAACTTTGTGTGCTTATCTTGGTTATCTCTCTCATCTTTGGGGAATAAAATGTTTATATATATATATATATTAAGCATTTCTATTTACTCTTAGTTTCCTCTTTAGAAACATGTTGATATTTTAGTCTTTTTTTTGTTTGTTTTTGTTTTGAGACAGGTTTCTTTGGCTGTCCTGGACTGGCCTTGTAGACTAGGCTGGTTTCGAACTTACGGAGATCTGCCTGCCTCTACCTCCCCAAGTGCTGGGATTCCAGCCCATGCGCCAGCGTGCCCGGCAGTATTTCAGCCTTAAAATCAAACGTTCTTCTAGAGTGCATCTTAGGCAGTGTACCATCTACCCTGCTTGCTTGTGTCCACCCCAGGACACAGCCCTGGAGAGCAGGACCTGTGTTCTCTGGCTCAGTGCTGTGTGCTGGCGCCCACGCTGGCATTTGACAGCTAGGAGGTAGTCAATGTGCGATGAAGGAATAGATGAATCTAGGACATCTAAGAAATACGGACTTGTTTTGTTTTTGTAATTAATTGGGTGGTGCCAGGAATCAAACCCATAGTCTGCAGTGTGCCAGGATGGCGTTTCACCACTTAGCTACTTTGCCAGCTCAAGAGAATGTCCCTGTCCCTTTTCTGGTGCCGGGGAGAGAATGTTCGAGGCAAGCCCTTCACCATCGAGTTACATTCTCAGTCTTGAGAATGTAGTTTTTAAGTTGCCTTGTTTACCGTCATCACGTGCTTCATGGTGTTTGACTGGGATTGTAAACGGGAAAAAACGAGAGCAGTTTATCCAAGTAGACAGTAGTCCTGCTCACTCCTTGGATTTCCTTTTAATAAATTTGGCTTATCATTTCACACTATGCTTAAATGTTAAGCTACAGTAGAAGGAACATGGACACTCGAATTCGATTCCTGGACTTCAGTGTGATAAAAATTAGTATAACAAGACTTGTTACTTTCCAGAGTCCTCACTTATATATGATAGTGTTCTGATACCATATATCGTCATATTGCTGATAAAATAAAGAATGTGTAATTGGATTAAAGTGAGAAGAAAATGGAGGAAAACTAAACAGGGAGGGAAGGGACCGGCTGTGTTGAGGCCATGTGACCACTGCCATCTGCTAGAAGGAAGAGGTTCTATACTTAATTATTTATGGCATCCTCTGTGGAGGTCAGCTCCGGGCCTGAATTAGCTTGGAGCTCATTAGGACCTTTGTCAGATGATCTCTCCTTTGGGGAGACTTTATCTTGGGCTGTCCCCTCTCATCTCTGTCCTGATGAAAGCCTTCTAACTTCAGCAAGTCGAAGAAAGGCACCAGGATAAAATTATAGTTGCAATTTTACATGGGATTAACTTTTATTAAGCATAATGCATTAGTGGCTTTAAAAAACCCTCCGGCTAATTTGTGTTATCTCTCTGGTCTGTTTTAAAAATAGTACAATCAAAAAGAGTCTTAAAATAATTAGACAAGAAATGCTCTGGGAATTAGGAAGAGGTTACACTCTGGTAGGATTTGGACCTGCCTGGAGCAGCTGGTGTCTGTACACTAGAGTGAAGCAACCATAGTATGTGAAACGAAGCCAAGCTCTTTTTAACTTTGTTTCGACTCTAGTTACACAGCGGGCAGCTAGCTACAAATTTAGGAGATTAGTAGAGATACTTTTTAAACAGCTATAGATGAAGTCATCAATATTTTTGAAGATTTTTATGATTTTTTTTGGGGGGGGATCGAGGGGGACAAACTAGAAAACAAACAAACAAAAATAATGTAAAATATCTGACCCTCAAAAGGCTTCCTATGAATATAGTCAGTGATCCCTGTAAGTTTATGTACAGGTTCCAGGAAATTCAGTATTTAAGAGTCTTCGCAATGGAGCATGGCTGTAAGCCCAGCACTCTGAGACTCTGAGAGGCAGAGGCAGGCGGATGCCTGTGAGTTCGAGGCCAGCCTGGTCTACAAGGTGAGTCCAGGATAGCCAAGTCTATACAAAGAAACCCTACTTCAGAAAAAAGAGAGGGAGAAAGAGAGATATTCTTTCACTAGGATGAGTTTTCCACAGACACAAGAGTAGCCACCTGAATTTCTTATCAAGGAAAGGTTCTTATCAAGAAAGATCTCACAGGTGGGTGCCACCGATGCAGGAGACATAACAGAAAGCCAGTGTTGGACAGTTGGCAGGTCTCACAGCGCCTGTAGTTCTCAGGTCCTTCCGTGGCAGAGCTCTCCTGCTGTGCTTTACTAGCCCTGGGAAGGCTGGGTGAGGAAGTCCTGTGTTCCAGAGTTGTTGGCATTGGTCCTGGAATGTGGATTCAGAGGTGGAGCTTCCCCTTAGCTGCCCTGAAGCAGAACTCCACAGAGGAAGTAGGGTAGCTTCTATGCTTTGGGCAGAGCTTTCTAAAAACCCACAAATAAGGGTATGTACCAAAAGAACAAAAGAGAGGGGACAAATTGTTCATATTTGGCTTTGAAAAAAAAAATCTGCTTGTAGTTACAGGTGAAGAAACTGCAGTTAATTTGAGTATTGTAAAGCTTGATTTAAAAAAAAAGTCATTCTATTTCTGGGAAATGAAACACTCTGGGTAACTTTGTTGAATAAGTATGGCTTATCACTTTCCTAAATATCACTGCTAATCTCTGGAAATATTTATACATTTCTCTACCCCTCCTTTTGCTGTTTTCTTATTTTGAGATAGGTTCTCACTGTGCCCAAGTTAACCTGAAGCTCACTGTGTAGTCTAAGGTGGTCTTGAACCCCTGTCTTGTTGCTTCCTGAGTGCTGAAATTGTAGGTGTGTGGCCAAGTCTGGCTGCTTAAATGTTTGTGTTTGAAGTAGCCAAGTCCAGCTGTATTTAAAAAGGAAAATAATATACACAGAATAAGTTTAAGGCTCTCTAATTTTATTTATAAGAGGTCATATGCTCTTGGTGGTGTATGAAAGGGGTTGGTCTTTTGAGCCATGGCCTCATTATATAGCTCTTGTTGGTTATTTACTATGTTGAATAGGCTTGCCTTGAACTCCAGAGATCAGCCTACCTTTGCCTCTCACATGTGCCACCATGATTGGTTAAGATATGATACACTTAATTTTTAATTTTTAAAGGTAAATTAATTTTATTATTTTATGTTTATGAGTATTTTGTCTTCATTTGTTTGTGCACCTGTGCATGCAGTGCCCGCAGAGGCCAGAGGAGGGCATCCGATCCCCTGGAACTGGAGTTCCAGATGGTTGTGAGCCGCCATGTGGATGCTGGGAATTAAACCTGGGTCATCTGGAAGAGCAGGCAGTTCTCTTAACCAGAGATCTTCTCTCTAGCCCAAAGGGATGATATACTTTCATGACCCAAACAGTTTCCAGTTCTATAGCATGTCTTACTATTGTTATAGAAAAAAACATTTGACTTACAAAGTAGAGGTGGGAGGATTGTGAGGTTTAGGCCAATCTGGGCTACGTGATAAATCTGAGGTCATCTTGAGTTGCATAGTGAGACCCTTTCTCAAATAGAACTAAATATTAATGTGGAATAAGGGTCTAAAAGTAGTGTGTTTAATAGACCAACCATGGTTTATGTTCAAAACAGGTTTTTCTGCTCTGTAAATTGTGGAAGGTAGGAACAGTAGTTGCTTTCTCATAAATGTGATACTTGGATGACAGAAAACAGCAATGTGTCTGGACTGTTGGCTTAGTAAATACTGCTGGCTTATAGGCATCACCTGGGTAGTTAATTAAAGGCTGTGTGTACAAATGCCTACACAATGTTGGCGAGACAAAGTGGAATGCTGTAATGTGTAAGATTTACTGGGAAGATTTACCTAGGAAGGTGATAGTATTTTAGGGCCCCCAAAACTTTCTACGTAATTCCGATACCGGTGTCCTGTGGGCAGTGCTTGGAGAGACACTGGCTTTGGTTTTTGGAATACAGCTGGCTATATGATGATGCAGTGTCAAGGGTGACAGGAGTAGAAGACGTCATTCTTTTCGAGATTTATTTATTATATATGCAGCATTCTGCCTGCATGTGTGCCTGCACGCCAGAACAGGGCACTAGATCTCATGATAGATGCTTATAAACCACCATGTGGTTGCTGGGAACTGAACTCAGGACCTTTGAAGAACAGCCAGTGCCCTTAACCTTTGAGCCTCTCCAGCCTGACTATTCATTCTTTTAATCCAACCAAACTTAGTGAATTCTTACAGTATTTTAGTTTGTAGAAATAAAGGGACATTAGGAATATTCCCCTTGTAGAAAGTAAAAATATTGAGAAGATAGTTTTCCCTTGTTAAAAAAAAAAAAATGGTAAGACAGGCTGGAGAGATGGCTCAGAGGTTTTAAGAGCACTGGCTGCCCTTCCAAAGGTCCTGAGTTCAGTTCCCAGCAACCACATGGAGGCTCACAACCATCTGTAATGAGATCTGATGCCCTTTTCTGGCCTGCAGGTGTACCTACAGGCAGAACATTGTATACATAATAAATAAATAAACCTTTAGTAAAAAAAGATAAGACAAACATTTTTAATATCTATAGAAATTAAACATTCTTAAATTTTTAGATTTGTTTATTTTATGTGTAAGAGTATTTTGCCTGTGTGCATGTAAGTGTACCATGTATGTGCCTGGTGTCGTCAGAGGTCAGAAAAGGACAACTAGTGCAGTATAAGTGCTAATTTACTGTGTGTGTATTGGCTGGGTTGGGGTGGGGTGTTAAGATAGTTTTGGTATGTAGGTGGCCCTGTCCTTGAACCTGTAGCAGCTTTTTGCCATGGCCTTCCAGAACTGGGGACATATGCCTCCACCCCTGTCTCTGGTCCCAAACCTCAGTGTCTGCTTTAGATCCATCTAGATCACTTTATTGCACTAGGTGTGGCATCTCATGTGGGGGGTGTCTGTATGAGAGAGAGGGATAGAAACACACACACGAGAGAGAGGTATCACTCATTCTCTTAATTCACAGTTTATTCTTCACATTAAACAATTAATTTCAAACAATTGCTTTGAATGTTCATCCAGTGCACTTTGAGGGGCAGGGAAGAGTTGTGGTTGCATCTGTTACTAAAATTTCTGCCATTTACATGTAGTTTTATTTATAGAATCAGAGTCCCTGAATAGTGAAAAGTTGGGTTAGCACCATGGTTCAGAATTATACTGGGTAGAGCACTGCCTAAGACTTTGTAAAGTAATATTAGTTATAGGCTGCTGAGGTGGCCCATCGGGTAAAGTTTCTTGCCACGGAAGCCTGATGAGCTGAATTTTATTCCCCGTAATCCATTGCAGAAAAAACGAACCAACTTCTAAAACCTTATCCTCCGAACTCCACACTGCACACCCGTGAGCATGGAAATAGAAAATTTCTTTCTTTCTTTCTTTCTTTCTTTCTTTCTTTCTTTCTTTCTTTCTTTCTTTCTTTCTTTCTTTCTTTCTTTCTTTCTTTCTTCCTTCCTTCCTTCCTTCCTTCCTTCCTTCCTTCCTTCCTTCCTTCCTTCCTTCCTTCTTTCTTTCTTTCCTTCTTTCTTTCTTTTCCAGCACTTTTGTTGTTAGATCAAGAAATGGCACACAATTGTCTCCCTCCCCCATCTATTTCCTGAATACTATTGTGTATGTGGAGCTTAGCATTGCTTCTTTTTCCCCCCTCCTTCAAGCCTTGGCTACGGCCCCTTTCTGAGAGGCAGTGGGAGGCTGCCTGGTCCGCCGCCTGGCCCCGGCCCTGCGGAAACGGTCGGAATCTCTTTGTGCATGACTGCCTGCTGCAGTGCCCTTCGTTCCTCCCTTCCAGGTCACGTACTTCAGCCTTTGGTACTACAACAAGCAGAATCAGCGCCGCTGGGTGGACCTGGAGAAGCCCCTCAAGAAGCAGCTGGACAAGCACGCGCTGGAGCCCACGGTCTACTTCGGGGTGGTCTTCTACGTGCCCTCTGTTGCCCAGCTGCAGCAGGAGATCACCAGGTGAGAGGCTCCCTGCCGTCTGTGTTTAGAAAGCTGTCCGGAGAGGTCAGAAGGGTGCAGCTGAGGGCGAAGGCCCTTGAGATAAAGGCCTCTGACTGACTTTGCCCTCCGGCCCACATTTTTAGTCACCACATTACTTGGAGGTTCTGGAATGCAGTATGTCAGACTGAATTATGCCTCACTAGGCCCAAAAGGCACGGGAAAGATGATCCGTTCACCCCGGCCTGAACTCTTGTGAGAACCTCTTTAATGTTTTTGTTGTTCTGTTTCTGATTCCTCATAATGAGGAAATGGGAGGGGCCAGGGTTTAAACCGTGTGCTCCTAAACTCCTGCTCTCTCCTCAGGGAACTAGCCAGGTTCTTACAATGCCGACCCCGATGCTGTATTCTGTAGATGGGTCAGGGCTAACGTGGGGGACAGAGCACACACAGCGGGAGAAGGTGTTTATCACGGGAGAGTATTGGCCGGTAAATACCCTCAGAGGGGCCGAAGCTGAAGGCGAACAGTGGAGGGACTAGGAATCTTGCTTTGTTTCATCCTTCTGGGTTACATAAGGCCCTTTTCGTGCATTCCCTCCCCTGCCCCTCTACTGTCCCCTTTTGTGTCCCTTCCCATCCCGTCAATCCCCTTTCTTTCCCCTACACAGTTTCCCTTCTGCTTTCATGTCCCTTTTCTCTCTGTCTCCCCATATCTTTCCCATACTCCAGTCATAGTCTCATATCATCTGACTCCACGAAGCTCTGGCATGCCCCTGGTTGGGGTGCACTCTGTCTACCCCAGGCTACCTTAGGATTTGCTGGTAGATCTGTTAAGGTGGTTTGTATCACAGCTTCCTATTGTGGCTACTTGCGTACCTGTCTTTCTCTTCTTTCTACATCTTAAGTCCATGTTTTCTTTGGCTTGGCCTTCCATTCAACAGCTATAGTGCCCTGCAGATAGTAGGAACTGCTGCTGCCTCATGCTTGTGGAATGCTGTTTGAATCTGCCAGGTAATTACTGGAAGATACTAGAAAACCAAAGAGGCAAGGGTCAGCTGGTAGGGATAGGCACAAACGGACTGTGGAGCAGATCTGAAAGAGAAATATTGAAGAGAGTAAGTAGAAGCCAGGAGGAAAAATATGAGCTGGCCCCTTAACTCACTTACACATTTACTGAAGATATTCTGTGGTCTAAGAGCTGTTAGGTCCGTCGTTTGAACCTGACCCTGGAGTTGGTGCTCACAGTCTGGTGGAACTGGCAGTTCATGTACATATATAGTCACAATGTCCTACGGTAAGAAACATTTCATTTAAAGCTCCAGATTCCCAGGGCTGGGGCATGGAGAATGTGACTACGAAAGGGAAAGAGCTGACTTCTTGATAGGCCTTAGAAGGAATCTTCTAGTAGGGGGAATAGCGTGTGGACAGCAGGGAACATAGAAAGTCTCAGCTAATACCTGGAGAGGAGAGGCTTAGAAGCCAGGTGTGCACAGTCATAAAGACACGGGACAATGAGGAAGGTGCTCTCAAATCTTAATGGAGTAGAATGATTCAACTTGTGTCTAACAAAGACTGCTCACATTAGCTGATAAATTAGAGATGAGAAAACTGATGAATTCAATTGGAAGTGACAGGAGACCAGTTAGGGAACTGTTGTTGGAGTAGAGCTCAGACATTACTTCACAAAGGCGTGAGCTATAGAGTGGGTGAAAAGCAGGGGGTTGTTGGGTTCAGCCGACAGGACTGCTCCTTGATCAGGTGTTGAAGACCTAGTAGAGAAGTTCTTTCAGTAGGAATTAGGTATGGTTCTGGGTATCAATAAGAAGACTTCTAGTTCTGAAATGAGGCCCCAAGGGCAGCCATCCAGGCTTGTGTGACAGCTCTGCAAAACAAAGTCTGCTTCTTTCTCTTATATTATGTTGTCACCAGCATCTTCTTCACACTTACTGGGCTTCCTCCCAATGTAAGACATCTCTCTGCACAGGCTGTGGCTCTCAGAGCGGTGGAGTCAGGAAGCAGAACAGTGGTCACTATGACAGGGGAAGGTGTAGGTGGATGTGCGTCATGCAAAGAAACTTGCAGGGGAATAGGTACTTAGGCGGCCTAACCTGTAACCGTGACTTCGTATATTTTTTATATGTCAAAACTATATGTTGGAGTAGTTTTTTCCCTGCCAGTTATGCCCCAGGTAGATCTTGTAAACACCCACTCAGGGCTGGAGGTGCAGTTGAGTGGCAAAGCCCTCGCCAAGCATTTGCGAAGCTTTGGGTTCAGTTCCCCGTACACCAATGGAACAACACCTCCCCCAAAAAAGAAAAAACAAACCAAACAAACAGACAAACAAAACCAAACATTCAAAAGTACTTTAAGAAAAAAGGCAGAGAACAGAAATCAGGATCACGTCTTCAGAGCACAAGGACTTGTTAGGAAAATGTAGTCATAAGGCAGCAGAAAACTCTCACCCACGTGATGGGAACTTACAGGGATTTTTGTTTGTACAAGTCAGGAAAATCTGAGAATAATGAATGCTGACTCGATAGATTGAATTTTTACGGATTCATGAACTGATAGTATGTAACCTCATTGGTTACTACACTAGTCCATTTTTTCGTTACTTATAACACTATTAGTATAGTCTGTATAAATTTTAATGATTTAGTGGATTTAATGCCTCACCATTCTGGAGCATACGTATTTGTAAATGTGGCATTTTCCTGCTATGTCATTTACAAGGAAATTCTCATGTAAAGGATAGTGAACCATCACTGAACGATTTATAGCATATATAGAAGAATTGGTTCTCAGAATAAGACCTATTCAAAGCTAAGGTGAGAGAAGATTACATGGAGGCCCAAGTTAGTTTGGTCCATAGATGTCATGGATGCTGACCTCAGGATTTTTGTTTGATGTAAGGAGAGAGTCTAGCATAATGACAGTGGAGCATGCCCACCAGATACACCTCCCCAAGTGCTGTCTCTTTGGGCATTCAAAAGCTGTGTAGAAAGTTGTAGGTTTTCCCCTCTGGCACCGCAGCATTGCCAGCATTTTTAGTCGCTGATTGCCAGACACTGTGGTGCCTGCTAGCTGGTAGAAGGGGAAAGCTGGGTGCAAATTCTTTTTATTTCAGTAGATGGTGTGTCGGTCAGGCCAGAGACTTAAAGCCCAGGTGGAGGGCTGACATAAGAATGCGTATGAATTCTGGGGAATTCAGATATGGTCTACACTTGGACTGCTCAAAGACAGGGACCTAGAGAGACTCAGGTGGCATCGTAAACTGCAACGGCAGTCACTGGGTCAAATTTAACTCTTATCTCCAGTGTCTAGAGTGATGCTGCAGAACGAACAGTAAGAGGCCCTAGCGCTGACCTAGTCAGTGAATAAAAGGAAGCATTACGTTTTTACTCTGGGGCTTCATCCAGATGGAAAAATGATACGATGAAAGGCTCCTGACTAACTGAACGTGCATTGCTGATGATAATCCTCGCTGCAGCTTGCGTGCCAGCGCATGTCTAGTGTTGTTAATGGTGTTACACATGTCACTTGGATGTTTACAGCCCGCTGAAGGAATATCTTTATTTTATCTACAAGACTATGACTTGCCCAAGGTCATGCATAATCCTAAATTGGAGGGCTGGAATTTAAACCTAGATCCACTCCACCCTATGGGGGTGAGGGGCGCAGATGAAGTAACTGTGTTACAGAATAGTAAAGTCTTTTAAAAGTTATTCTCATTATGGTTACATTTTAAAAGCTTCAAGATCGCCTATCTGAAATATCAAGAATCATTTTCCTTAAGTTTTACAGAGCTAGTGAAGTTTTTATGTAAATAGCTATCTAAGGCCTTATTACCAAGTTACAATGAGAGGTTTAAAAGTCAAGATTGGCCAGAATTGGCACATTTTCCTTACTGTAAATAACAGATCGCCAGGGCTGTTTTAGAGGGTGCAAGACAGATGGCGTGTTGCCCTATAAATGACTTTTAACTTTGGTTTTTTCTGACGGGTGTGTGGCTTGCTGGAGATCAAGCTAGGCTCACACATGCTAAGTAAACATTTACCCCAGAGCTATGTCCCTGACACCTCATTTTAACTTTGAAATAATTAAAGCAAGGGAGAAATAAAAACTCATTAAACAGATCGAATGGTGTGCTTATACTGTCAGGGGCATTCTTTGCATTTTTGAAAACATCTAGGGCTACAGTTTCATTTGACAGCTTATGTTCCTCTACTAAACTATAGCAAAGTGCTTTGAGTGTTGGTCAGAGGTTATACTGACACTGGTTTCATTAACTCATCCTTAAAATAGGTATCAATATTACCTGCAGCTGAAGAAAGATATTTTGGAAGGAAACCTTCCCTGTACCTTAGAACAAGCCATTCAGCTAGCTGGTTTAGCTGTTCAAGGTAAGCAATGTATGCAAAGTGATAATTCTATCAGATTAAGATGTGTGTTAAAAACAGTAAAGGATTCTGAATGTAACTGATTTTCTATATGAACTGTTATAGTATTTATGTATTAGTGGAATATTGTGCTATTATCTGGGGCCTTTCTTGTAGGAAGACAATTTGGATTACTTCAGTAAAGTGTGAGATTTGTAGACATTTTTGAAAGATGAATTATGTAACATGTCAAAGGAGCAAACATCTATGTATATGTACAGATATCAAAGAATTTAACATGCCAAGTGCTAATTTCACTGTAAGACTTACTTGATCCTAATATTTTGATCTTTTCATCAAGAAGGTTGATGAAATTATATTCACTTATGTCTATTTGTTTTTTTGAGACAGGGTTTTTCTGGGTAGGCTGGCTGCCCTACACTCGCTTTGTAGACCAGGCTGACCTCAAACTCACAGAGATCCAAGTGCCTCTGCACCCTGAGTGCTGGGATTAAAGCCATGTGCCTGCAAGCCTGGCTTAATCACTTGTATTTTAAGTACATTCCATGTCTTTGGTTTCCCAAATAACTGTTCTAGATTATAGAGCATCCTCACTCACAATAGAACTGGTTTTGTGTTTCATAAATTTTTTTTTTATTTAATTCAACATTGCACGGGTCTCATGTATGTGTATCATGCTGCAGGGGAATTTCTGCTCCTGTATTATTTGAAGTGGTAACTGGTGTTTAACCATGGAAACTGGCTTTTAAGTAAAAGAAAAATTAAGCTGGGCATGGTGGCATACACCTTTAATCCCGGCAAGAAAGAGGATTCTGTGAGTTCAAGGCCAGCCTGTACCACATGGCTAGTTCTAGGCCAGTCAAGACTACATAGTAGGACCACAACTCCAAACAAAACACAAAGGAAAAAGCAAAAAAATAATAAAATTTTTCCAGATACTAGCCGTCAAGGACACCTGTGATCTTGAGTTAAGCTTCTGACACAGTTATGCACCATCCCCCTTATATGCTGCCTGAACACATGCATTCCCTTCCCCATCTTGCTTTCTTCTTGGCACTTGCCTGTGCACGGAAGCATGTGTCACATTCAGGGCAGGCTTGCTTCACTTCATAGACATTTTTCCAAGCCAAGATGCACAGACTCACCTACTGTTTTTTTAAAAGAGACTCTAAAAGCTCATTCTGTTGTCTGTCAGACAGATTTGGCTTCCAAATCGTAAGCATGCCATCTGTATTACTCACTTTGTTGTGAAAATGTGTTGTCGTGAAAATTAAACGGAATCAACATGCTAATGTTTATCATTTTGTATAGCTGATTTTGGTGACTTTGACCAGTATGAATCCCAGGACTTTCTTCAGAAATTTGCCTTGTTCCCTGTGGTAAGACTTCTTTTGGCATTGGGCCTTTTTATACATAGTTAATTCCTATACTCTTGGTAATCCCTGATTGTCCCACATGACAGACTTTCTAAGCGGGACGAGCATTGCAAAGTCAGTTCCCGCTTGTAAGCATCCCATGTGCCAGTCTTGGTCTGTGTAAATTTACAGAACGGAAGGGTGTTGGCTTCTGTGGGGCACAAAGATGTTCTTTTACCTTTGGTTTTGAGTCTAAGAGGGATTTGGTTTTGGAGAATTGCATAATGTTGGGTTGAACCTGACTTGTCAGTGTTAAAAGCCTGCCTTCCACTTTCTAAAGTTACCGTTGAGGAAATCGGTGTGAACATCTCAGTGTAACAGCTGAGGAGGGTGTTCTGAGGGGGTTACAACTGGGCTCGGAACTGGGCTGTGGATGTTACCAACCTTAAAACTCAGCCGAAGCTTTCCCTGGTTGGAGCCGAGAAGGCAGGGCCACTCTTTTGGCCCTGAGCAGAGGCCACTTGCTTCATTAGATGCATCATGGCTGTACAAAGGCTCCCCAGTGTTAGTACTGGTCAGACTTTTGTCTGTAGTGAGAAAGTCAAGGCCAGTAGCAGCGGTTCCTTCTAAGAGAGAGAGAGAGAGAGAGAGAGAGAGAGAGAGAGAGTGTGTGTGTGTGTGTACTCACTGCTGTGTGTTTCCTTCAGGGGTGGCTACAGGATGAAAAAGTGCTGGAAGAAGCAACCAAAAAAGTGGCTTTGCTGCATCAGAAATACAGGTACACAGAAAAGACACGCAACTGATGGCTGCTTGAATTTGAAATACGCTTTGTGTGTTAAGTTGGGAACTTTACTGCAGCTTGCTTGCCGTTTTACGTTTTGCTGTTTAACAGTCACTGTGTGCCAAGTACTGTTGTGAGTACGACCCCCTGTCATTTCAATTACTGTCTGCTTTACCGATGAAGCAGAGGATATTGAAAGCGTCCAGGACTGAAGGGGCCAGGTCGTCACCTCATGGGTTCAAAGTGAGATAGTAACTAAACCTGTGTAAAATAGTACGTGATTAACGGAGTTTGTCTTCTACAGTTCAGTCCTCCGGGTGCCCTTCCTTCCTCCCTTCCTTCCTCCCTTCCTCCCTTCCTCCCTCCCTCCCTCCCTCCCTCCCTCCCTCCCTCCCTCCCTTCCTTCCTTCCTTCCTTCCTTCCTTTACTTCCTTCCATCTTTTTTAAAATGGTGTCAAAGTTTGAACTCAGGGGCTTGTACACAGTAGGCAGATACTTTACCGCTGAGCTACGTATATCGTCTGCCCTTGAGACTACTGAGAACCCGGCTGGCCTCAAGCTCTCTATCCTGCCACCTTTGACCCCCCCTGTGCTGGGGTTACAGCATGCATCCCTGCGGCCTTTGCTCCTCTGTATGCTTTTGGAAGCGGAATTTCTGTCCTCTGGCGAGCTGTGATAAGAGTCCTCGTATCTGTCGCCCTGACTATCCTTGCATGTACCCACCTTGCTGGTCCAAGCTGACTTTCTTGATGGCGGATCTCCTAAGATGATAGCTTTTACTCTAAGCCTGATGCTTTCTATATCACTGTGCTCTGATAGCTCCAGTGTTCTTTAAGGAGGTTATTGCCTTCATCTTAGAGACGAAGGAAACTAAGCTCAGAATGGCTTAGGTCTCTGACATATGGTAGAAGTGACTTGAAAATAGCTATGCCTGGTTTTAACTTTCAGTCTTTGGCCGTAGTCTCTTTCTGCGCCCGTTGGTCGCAAAAGAGTAACCTTCCAAAAGCAACACTCTCATCTCCTTCTGCACTCCTTCCCAGAAGCTCAGGGGATTTTCTCACTCTCCAAAAATTGCTAATCCTACCCTTCCACCTCCATGTCTACACGAACCATTTTTTCCCTAGTGCACTTGAGCCCTGAGGCACACATTACTCTGATTTTTATCATTTCATCCATTTTTACTGTCACTTATATAATAGGACTGAGGAACCCATAAGTACTTTCTATCCTTATGAGACAGAAGGCTGGACAGTTTACTTTAAAGATAAATAGAACACTTTTCTGCCTTCCAAGAATGTGTTCCCAACAATCTTAGGATAGTCAGCACAACCCACCGCAATAGCAGTTAGTAACAGAATACCGTGCGCAGTGGGGCAGGTGTAGAGAGAATGTGTTAGCGCTGCACTGGCCAGGACTGAGTACTGGGGACGCCCAGAGAACCTGACAGGAGGAGTGGTCGGGTCCTGAGCCCTGAGGAAACTAGTGATTGCCTTGTCCAAGTAGGGATGGACAGGTACATGATGAGCAGGGCCTATGTGCACAAAGGTTCAGAAGTGTGAGGCAGTCAGTATTCAGAGCAGTGCAGAGAGCCTGCGGTGGGCACAGCCTGAGGTGCCTCGGGCACATGGGAGAGGGGCAGCCGATGAGGCTGGAGAGGTTGGTCGACGCGTCGAAGTGTCCTTCCTTCCTCACCTCTCTCCAGTCACCTGAACTAATGGGGATCTGCACGTAGCCTCTTCCTGCCCTTGTTTCTTACATTTGTCATTTAGTCTTTAAAAACATTTTTTTAAAAAGATGTGTTCATCTTATTTGATATATATGAGTGTTTTGCCTGCCTGTATGTAAGTGTACCACATGTGTGCCTGTGGAGGTCAGGAGACGGCATCAGATCTGGAACTGGAGTTACAGATGATTGTGAGCTGCCGTGTGAGTGCTGGGAATAGAACCCGGGTTCTCTGGAAGAGCAGCCACTGCTCTTGACCATGTGTCCATCTCTCCAGCCCCATCATTTGGTTTCTAAACCAAATTCTCAGTATTTCCTGATACTTTAGGATAATTAAGCAACTACCTTCTTATTTAAATAAAAACTCTTGAATTTGCCACGAAGATATCTTGCTGCTTTATTGATTGTCTGTCCTTTTACCTGCCTGAAGCATAAGGTTAGATATACTTGCTTTCTGCAGTTAGCACAGTGCTTCATAGTTTTTGATAAATATTAGAGATCAATATAGCCAATTACAGATGCTTAGAAGTGTGAAATATTCATAATGTCCTATTTCAACGGATGCACAGCTTTTAAGAAAAGCATTTTAAAAGTTTAGATTCGGGAGCCATCTCATGAATATCTTTTGGATTGCAGAGGGCTCACAGCTCCCGAAGCCGAAATGCTGTACATGCAGGAAGTAGAGAGAATGGATGGCTATGGAGAAGAGAGCTACCCTGCCAAGGTGAGTATGACCAGCCCCAGTCAAGCTTAGCAAGCTGGGCAAGGCTGTGCGTACCTGTGGTTGCAGCTACTCTGGTTGCTGAGGTAGGTGAATGAATCATTTGAAAACAGAATAGGAAACAGGGTGAGATTTTGTTGAAGAAGAAACAAACAAACAAACAAACAAACCGGGGGTGGGGTTGTTTGCGATTTGAGAAAATAGCATGGCTGAGGTCTGTGTGACCAGAAGTTTGTAACTAAATGCAGTCCTATATTGTAGTCTGCGTTTTGGTAGGATCAGGAAATAGAGTTCTTAAGAGCCTAAACGTGGCTGTGAGGGTTCAGGCACTCGCCACCAAGCCTGTAGACCTGAGCTTGATGCTGGCGTTCACATGGTAGAAGGAGAAAACACAGGTTGTCCTCCAACCTCTACCTGTGCACCGTGGCATGTGTGTACCAGACACAAAATAAACAAGTAAATGTATTAACAAAAATATTTTTAAAAGAGTCCACACTCCTTCTAGCTCCATGCTTATTAGCAAGATAATAAGTCTTTCTGACCCTGTAGGTCTTCTGGACAATATTTATGAGGGAAACAGGTTTAGGGAAGTGGATACATTCGTCCTTAGGCACCATTCCCCAGGAATTTCTTCCTTTCTTCTCTCCTTTTAGGATAGCCAAGGGAGTGACATATCCATTGGTGCTTGTCTTGATGGCATCTTTGTGAAACACAAGAATGGAAGGCCTCCTGTGGTATTCAGGTATTTTTCTGTGTTTTAAATACTTACAGTTGTTCATGTTGACATGTCTTTCCTCAGTGCAAGTTGGAAGATGAAGATATTCCTTCTAGAGTTAAAGCCAGCCAAGTATGGTGCTTCGTTAACATGCTATTATCTTCAAAACCAAATATGCAGGAAAAAAGTGCTTGTAGTGACAGCCTGCTTGTAAATGCTTATAAATTGTAACCTGTTAGCACAGAGAAGCCATTCTTTGTTTTGATGGGGATATTTTCACTTGAGCTCTGGTTTCTCAGACTATTTATTCACTGTGGAAAATCTAGGCTTTCTTTTGAATATAGTTCTATAACAAAGTTAAGAAAATGCCAACATCTTGGCAAACTTCAGTTTTTGTAAAGTTGTTTTCCCTCCAGTTATAAAAAACCGATGTTGTTCATTTGCAGGAATCTTGGAGTGTATGTAGCGGGGAGGTACAATGATGGGCAAGGGTGTGCTGATAGTGCAGGTTCTGAGAAGTGAACCCACAGGTGGCTTAAGCTCACTTTGTAGGGTTCTGTGTTCCAGTGTTTGCACATACAATGTTTTACTAATTCTTTGAGATTTTTATGTCTTTATACAATGTTTTTGGGCCATGCTCATTCCATTTCTCCCTCTAACTTCTCTTGAATGTAATCTCCTATTTGGTATCCATGTACATAATATAAACCCATGGAGTCTATATACTCATGGGTATGAGGCCATACCCTTAAAGGAAACTGCATGTTCTTCCCCAAAAAGCTGGCAACTGTCAATAGCTCCTTAGCTAGGGGTGGGGACGGGTCTGATCTTGTACAGGCAACCACAGCTGCTATGCATTCACAAATGTCAGCATTCCTCTAGTGTCTAGACACTGTTCCACTCCATTCTTCCATGGCCTTTGCTTTTATAATCTGTCTTCCTCTTCTTCCGTGATGCTCCCCGAGCCTTGGTGTATGTGTGTGATATAGATATTTTATTTGTGGTTGACTACTCCACAGACATTTACTCTCTGCCCTTTGAGCAGTCTGAGTTTCTGTGTTAAATACCGACCATCCATAGCAGACAGAAACATCTGTATGGAGGTCTGAGGGCCGCACTAATTGATAGGTGTGGAGATAACCAATTTGGAGGGCAGTTTGACACTATGACCATTTAACAAAATTGTAGGTTCTCCCCGGGGCCAGTGGGTTCCCCCAAACATAGGTCCTTGTCAGATTTATTATAGAACAAGGCATGAGGCTGTCCCCACAGATTAGCTTTAAATTCAGCCAGAAAGCGGTTGTGCCACTACCTATGACATTTGTGCTACTACCGCACCTGTAACAGTATCTTGCCGTGCCTGTCATTGCAGCTGCAGCATTCCTAGCTGGGTAAGACTGTTGATGATTTCCCTCTCAGCATCCTGCATATCACCTTCAGGTACCATGAAAGCTAGCCAGCAGGGAAGAAGTTTTCTGACCAGCACAAATTTCATCTCTCCCATTTATATCTTAAATGTCATAAATTAGGTCATGTTTTATGTATAATTCCATATATATGTATAAAATTTCTTATATATAATTCCTTAAAATCTATAGTCATAGAAAATTTTTTATGATTTTTATAAATATTTGCTCTTTTGCTCTCTTTTTTTTTATCGATTTAAACAAAACAGAAGGTTTATATTGTTTTCATCAAGCAGTGAGGCAAATCCTATCACTTCTGTCTGTTGTTGGTTCCTTTGTGTCTACTATTCATTGAGTGTAATTTATCAGGAGCCAGATACTGTGTTGACTGCTTTCTCTGCATTTACTCATGTAATCTTCATCTTCATATAACTCAGGGTGGCAGGTATTACCACCACTTTTCACACAAGATAGTGGAGGATTAGAAAAACTAAGGGATTTGTCCCAGGCTGCCCCACTGACAGGTACAGGTAGACAAGAACTTGGATTCTCTACTTAAGCCGGGGCTCTTAAGCACTGTATTCCATTGCCCGCCCCCCATAGCTCCTTCCTTCTATGTTTCACTTTACTTTTGAGAACTGGTCTTCCCCATTAAAGACTTTTTCACTAAGATGACATCTCTTCCTTCTCTAGCTTTGCTCTGCTGCCTTTGGGTCCTGAATTACCCAGAGTGACAGTAGCTACAGAGAGTAGACATGGCTGTGGGAACAGAGCCCCATTCCCACATTGCACTGCCTGTGCGGGGCTGCCGCCTGTGGCAACTGGGCTCTTGTCCCCAGCCTGGTTATAGCGAGTCTTCCCGACATGCTGAGCTGGGGCCACAGGGAGAGGGGACTGTATCAGGGCTCACTCACAACTGGACTTGTACCCAGAGGCCATAGAGAAGCCTTGGGAACTCAGTCAGTTGCTTTCTTCACTGCATAGGAATTTTCAGATCTGCCTCATTTAAACTGATGCAAATAAGTCTTTAGCTTTAACAACTGAGCGTTAAGTCAGTAAATTAACTTTGATCTAACAATTTTTAACTAAATAAATACAACACAAGCCGAACACCCCGAGTCAAAAAATCCCCAATCAGAGATGTGGGGGACCAAGGATAGAGCTCAGAGGTAAAGCACTTGCCTCAGGTTTGCAAGGCCCTGGGTTTGCATCCCCACACTGGCAGGCGAGGGGCAAGAGTCCACCCTCGAAGTGCTTCATGCTCAGGAGCTTTGGATTTCGCATTAGGGCTGCAGAACCACTGATTCCAACTATTTTTTTTTTCTTTCCTGAACTCTTTATTTTATTTTATTTTATTTTATTTTTTTGTAATTCTTTTTTTTTCTTTTTTTTATTATTATATCCCCCCATAAGCCCCTCCCTCCTCCCCTCCTGACCCCACCCTACCTCCCCTTTCTTCATGCATGCTTCTCCCCACATCCACTGATAGGGGAGGTCCTCCTCTCCTTCCTTCTGATCTTAGTCTATCAGATCACATCAGGAATGGCTGGATTGTCTTCTTCTGTGGCCTGGTAAGGCTGCTCCTCCCTCAGGGGGAGGTGATCAAAGAGCAGGCCAATCAGTTTATGTCAGAGGCAGTCCCTCTTCCCATCACTATGTAAGCCACTTGGACACTAAACTGCCATGGGCTGCATCTGTGCAGGGGTTCTAGGTTATCTCCATGAATAGTCCTTGGTTGGAGTATGAGTCTTTGGGAAGTTCCCTGTGTTCAAATTTTCTTGTTCTGTTGCTCTTCTTGTGGAGTTCCTGTCCTCTCCAGTTCTTGCTATTTCCCATTTCTTACACAAAATTCCATTCACTCTGCCCGCCAGTTGGACATCAGGCTCAGCATCTGTTTTGATAGTCTGCAGGGCAGAGGCTTTCAGATGCCCTCTGTGGCAGGTTCCTAGGTTGTTTCCTGTTTTCCAACTATTTCAAAGCTTACGAATCTCCTGAATTAGTCACACTTCCAATACCCAGTAGTTGTGAAGACTGAGGCCCGGCGCTGTGAAACATCTTCCAGAGTCAGTTTCCTTCTGATAACATCACACAGCTAGGAAATAAAAACCAAACCCAGTCTCTAAAAGCTGAAGATGCTAAAGTTAGGAGACTCGGGAATAATTCACCTCTTGATTTCTGAGCACTTAGCTCTCTCTTCACGCGTGGCTTTTCAGAGTGCACCTCTGTCGCTCCCCCTTTCCTTCCTTTAGCCTGTTTGCCTTCACTGCTCACCAGTATGTTTGCTTTTGTGCTGTCTGGTGCTCACCCACCCTCCCAAGTGCCCCTTCAGGGACCGTCACCAGACTGATTTTGGTATCACTAGGCCTGGTACATTTATCGTTGTGATAGTGGATGCCCTTTAAAATGTTTGTTCAATAAGTAGTTGAGGCATGAGCAACAAGCTACCATAAAGATCTTTGAGTGTTAAGCCAATCAAGCAAGTTAGGTGTATTAGTTACTCTCTCGTTGCTGCGATAAAGTTCTACCACCAAAAGCAACTTAGGGATGTTTATTTTGGCTTCCAGCTCCAGAGGGTCAGAGTTCATAATGGGAGCGGGGGAGGTGTGGCAGGAGGCAGGATGGAAGGTGGCCAGGGCTGGAAGCTGAGATTACTCAGCTCCCACAGAAGTGGAACAAGTGTATCAACTTGGCTATAAACTAATATATACACGTGTATATATTTGTGTGTGTGTGTTTATAAATAAATAAATAAACAAACTATTAACTCATGTACCAAGCTTAAGGAAAGATGATGCGCTGCATCTTCGAATGTGATACATGCACTCAGTATTCTCTGTTGCTCCGTAGGTGGCACGACATTGCTAACATGTCACACAACAGGTCCTTTTTTGCCTTAGAGCTGGCAAATAAAGAGGAGACCATCCAGTTTCAAACTGTGAGTGTGCACTGGGAATCACGGGATGACTCTCACAAAGGCTCGAGACTTAGTGCCTCTGAGTTCTCTTTTGTGTGGGGGTGGGAAGTGTGGCAGTAACGTAGTGCTTTCACAAGTCTATGCAATATAAATTTATATTTTAAGTGTTCCAAAACGGCACTTGGCAGAAGGTGGTCGCTTGCTAAATACTGTTGAGCACATGAGTCTTTGTATCCGTGTTCTTCTATCCAAGTGCCTTCTCAATTAAGTGTAAAGAGATGACGTGGAGGAGAAAGCCGGGCAGTGCTGCTTACTTGTGCTTGCTGCCTGCACAGAGGTTATATTAAGACACAGAAGCAAATGTTTTGTTTGGAAAGTCTTCCGAGTGTTGCTTCTCAGGAATAAAAGCTGATATTCGATAAAGACGTGACCTTTTCAAGCTAAATGTGTTTTAGAATTCCGAATCACTTAGAAACTATTCACCTACACTGTCGGAACAGATCTATTTGCTTTCCCAATTACATCCTCACGGTATTCAGAAGCTTCTTGCAGGGTTGGGACGTGAGAGGGTGGGTGGAGAGTGCTGGAGGCGTGACTTGTCACCGACTACGTCTTGTTCTTGGGTAGCTCTGCGTTAGAGGTGTTTTCTTCTGTGTGTGCCTCTCTGCTACTCTGTGTATCTTTTCATTTGCCAGGAGGACATGGAAACAGCAAAGTACGTGTGGAGGCTGTGTGTGGCACGGCACAAATTTTACAGACTAAACCAGTGTACCCTGTGAGTATCTCCTGCCGTGGAAACTGTAGGAAGTCATTCGGAAATGAAAAAAAATTAAATTGCATTGATTTCCTTCTCTGTTTGCATGTGTGTCAGGGGACCGCATGTAAAAGCCAGAAGACAACTTGGGGAGTCATTCTGTCCACCGTATGGGTTCTAGGCATAGAATTTAACTGTTGAACCTGGCACAAGCACCTTTCACCATTATGATCCTTGAAGGGTTTTTTTGTTGTTGTTGTTGTTTTGGAAAGTGATTTTTTTTCTTCCTTTTCTCACATTTCCATTGTGACTGGGAAAAGATGTGGCATCCTCCTTCCCTTCTGGTTTCCGGGCCTCAGAGGAGTGAAGAGGACTCAGAGTCCATCAGTCCCTGGAAGGAGCAGAGTGGAAAAGAGTAGGAGAGAATAGGGATCACCACAGGCCCCCACGGTGGGGTGGGTCTCCCGCCTTCTCAGGCTTGAGGACAGGGAGCTCTGCTAGAGTTGGAGCAAGGCAGATTCCTTTTCTATGCAGGTGCTTGGGTAGATGAAGATGAACTACGGTGAATCCAGTCCCTCACCTCAGTATTTCCTGTGTCCGGCTCAATCTCTGCTTTGCCCACAGTGGCAAGCTGGGGCAGGGATCCAGAGCCATGTCAGTGACCTTGGAGCAGCCTGGACATACACCTCTGGCCCACCCTAAAATGGGGAGGGGGCTTTTGTTTTTCATCACTTTGTTAAGGAACAAACACTTTGTTAAGGAAAGTCACTGAGACAATATCCTGAGGTATTTCTACCATCTAACACATGATCAGCACTTGCCCTTTGCTAGCTGTGAATAAACCAATGGTCCACTGAAAAGAAGCAGCTCACAGAGCAAGCAAGACAACTTTTACAGTTTTAAGTTAATAGATTAATATTGTGTGTGTGTGTGTGTGGGGGGGGTGTATTTGAATGCATTTGGAAGTTGGTTCTCTCTTGCCACCTTGAAGGATCCAGGAATCGAACTCAGGTTGTTAGGCTTACACACACGTGCTTTTATCCTCTGAAGCAGCTCACCTGCCTAGGAAATGTGTATTGAACATCAATGAACATTGGCTTCTGTCCCTCCTCACTGTGCCATTCACGTGTTCAACACACATTTGAGGGCTGCATATGTTCAGGCATGTGCTCTGTGAACAACACTCAGAAGAACAATGAGAAAAAGGGGCACACACAGAAGAGTGTGTCCTCTCCTCCTTGGAACTTATGACTTAGTTGGGATTAGGGACATAGTCAAAATAAAATGATTGTCTGGGCCTCCAGTCAGGCATCCAGCAGACCTGCCTGTTCAGATGCTGGTTCTGCCACTTGTTTGCCACGTGACCAGGTGTGATCTACCTAATCTAAGTCTCACTTTCCTCACTTGTAACCGTGATAATAACTGGACCTGCCTGATGGTGTTGTTCAGATTGAGATAACCACATGCAGTCTTAGCACAGTTTCACCAGGCAATATCATGCATTTCGCTTAACCTAAGAGCCACTTGTTATCTTCTGCAGTGTACACATTCTAACAGTCAGTCTAAGGAGTTTTAGCTGCCTCACTTCTCAGTGCCTAGCACAGAAAGCATCCCAAGAGTTCGGGAAGCAGAGCCAACAGTTGTTTCCTGTTGTTGGCTAGCCTCTCCTTGAACTGTACTGAGAACAATGAGAAAAACAGGCAGACTGTTAGAAAGGTTGCCTACATCAGACCTACCAGAAGAGGGAGTCAGATTCCATTGCAGATGATTGTGAGCCACCATGTGGTTGCTGGGAATTGAACTCAGGACCTCTAGAAGGGCAGCGAGTACTCTTAACTGCGAGCCATCTCTCCAGTTCGGCTCTGTTGTTTTCAACAGAAATGGCTTCTGCTTTTCCCTTTCCACTGGATGCTGCCAGCAAGATGCCAGTGGGTAAGAATGGCTGCCTCTGCTCCTGAGCCCTGCAATTCTTGGACTCTGTACACACTGAAGACATGTGTTCTTGCCCAGCTGGCCAGATGTGCAGATATTGTTAGGTGTTTTAATAAGTTCATCAGCAGCTCTTTTTCCTACCTGTTTGTTTAAGCTGGTTTTTTTTTTTTTTTTTTGTTTGTTTGTTTGTTTTTTGAGGGTGTTGGGGAGTACTGTTTTGAGACAGGGTCTCTGTGGCTCTGGCTGTCCTAAAGACCAGGTTGACCTTGAATTCTGGCTGCCTCTGCCTCCTAAGTGCTGGGATTACAGGTATGCACTACCACACCTGGCTTTGGTGTTCTTAAAAGCTCAGTACATTGATGGCCAGCCAGTGATTGACTGAACACAGTCTTCTTTAAACCTAGGCCTGACCATGGCTGGTCCCCAGAGGCAAAGTAAGCTTCAAAGTAACAGAAATCGGTGTCTTCTGTATATGTAAGGGGCATTCTAGAGAAGATCCACATACACCCTACAGGCTTGAATACTTGACATGACATTGGAAAGATAAAAGTGTCTTTTAGAAAATAGACACAGCTGTACAATACCGTTCACTTCAAGGAAAATAAAAGGAAAAAGAAAAAAAGATGTACATTATTCTCCAGAAATCTGAATATTTCCCAGGCGTGGGAAAGGAAGTTGCTTAAAGAAAGTGTGTAGGAATCACCTGATGTTCAGATCCTCATGTCTAAGAGTTTTCTTTTAATTTTAAAGGTCTTGTAAAAATAAGCTAACATTCAGAGTGTAATACAGATGCCATTATCAGAGTTCTAAGAATAATGCTAGTTTAAAAGAAAAGAGACTTGTTTCTGGCACATTTTCTGAGTCAATGAATTTATATGGTCTGTAGACCACTAACCATTGTCACAGAGTGTGTTAGTAATCAGTTATGTATCACACAAGCTCTTGAGCCAGGAGTAGATGGTAAAGCAAAACGTTCTTGACAAAATTGTGGGCATTATCAATATTAGCAAGAATCTAATGCATATGGTCATGCCGTGTTCACCTCACGAATGTAAAGAAAGTGTGTGTGTATCTGTCTGTCTTTGTGTGTGTGTCTCCAAATAGAGAAGTGTGTGTTTGTTTTGTTCTGGGAAGTCTGTGAAGTCTGACATAAGGAAGCAGTGAATCTCTTCTCTGGAATTTATGGCATGTTTGTCCTTTTGTCATTTTCTATATAACATACCTGTGTAGATCTTTTTGTTATTGTTGTTTTAGGATGGTTTGTCACTCTGTCTGTATCCTAACCAGCCTGTAGTTCAGATACCATCCAGACTGGCCTCGAACTCCAGCACACTGAGCTTCTCTCGTGCTGGAGTTACCACAGGGCTTCCTTCCTAAACCATGTTTATTGTTGTCTTCTCCCACAGGCAAACTCAGACTGCCACGTTGAACTCAGTCAGGAGGGGCTCATCTTCCAGGATGTCTCTGGTAAGAGAAGGAACGTGACCACCTCTTCTCTCTTAGTGAGGTCACCGTCTCTAATTAAAGTATACTTTGGGCAGTATGTTGAGTTCGAACCACAAAAGTGTGTCGATGTTTGATGATGTTCATCCAAAGAAAGTGACCTCCATATGTTCGACTTAATAATTATTGTACACATTTAAATACTAGATAACTAAATATAATGAATTTTAAGTGGTTAGTCAGAAATCCCAAGTAGGTATTTCACTTATTTGATGACTTTGTCTTGTAGGACTGAACATAGTACATGAAAGCTTTTTCTGTTCATGAATGTAGACAAGGAGGTTTGTATCCATCCATTCCTTCTTGTTCCTAACTTTATGGATGTAGACTTTCGTGTGCTGTCTAGAACCCTTGGTGTCAGTGCACAGGGCTTGGCTTTGCCACATGTCATTGGAAATGACAGATACGTTAAGACCTCTTTCCTCTTCCTGGTTATTTTCCATTTATAATACACTTAACTCCTGTAGACTTTTTTTTTTTTTTTTTTTTTTTTTTTTTTTTAGTGAGAGAGTCCAGCAAAGAATGACTTTACCTTTTTTCACACGGGCAATGTGTTTTAACTCTATGTCCAACTTTCCATTTCTTAGCCTAAACCCCAGCCCTATGCGATGCCTCCCCCACCCCAGCTGCATTATAATGGACATTATACAGAGCCATTTGCTTCTTCCCAAGGTAAAGTACACCGAGCCTGCAAAGCCGTGCACAGTTGTTTCTATGAATAACTCTACAAAGGCCTAGAGATCTTGAAGTCTGGATGGTTTCTTACTATGGTTGTACCCAAAGTTGTTGTCCTGATTTACAGCCACCCTGGAATCACAGAAGAAGCCATCGCATTCAAGTTCTTTCTTGAATGTGTGTTGCTCAGATGACCACAAATACAGCCAGTGGCAGCTCCCTAAGATGGTTCCTCCCTGTTAGCCTCATTTAGGCCAGGCTACCCTTAACGTCTAGTCTTCGTCTGCCAAGTGATGGGATTCCAGGCATGTGGCACCACATCAGGCAATGAGAAGTGCTTCTTTTTGTCACAGAAGATATCCAGACTAGTTTTTGTTTTATCCCTGCCTGAGATGTCCTGCTGTAATGCTTTAAGCATTTGTTACTGCTACTGCAGTTACGCATGCACAGCAGTACTTCCATGCTGAATCATGACCATCTGTGTAACATTTGTCCATAAAGTGCATCTAACTGCACAGAAGGCCAGAGAGGCAGATGCAGACGATCGGTTCCGGATAAAGAGGCTTGGGGTCTAACTGTAGAAATAAGGTATTTGCTCATGATTTGATCACAGTTGTTTTGCTAAGAGAGCATGGATTAGTAAGCTGTTCGTCCTGTCGCGGGCACTGGAAGAGCTTTCTGGATCTAGCTAGATGGCTGGAGTTCTTCAGTTCCAGGCAGGTCTATGACTGGGTCTGCTGTACTGGCTGTTGAGTGTTATGGCACAAGAGAAGAGGCTGTTTGGAAGCAGGGTCCATTGACCATCATGAAGGGACAGAAAGAAGGTGTGTTGCCTGCACTCCTAATTGTGGCCTTCTCTGCAAAGTTGAGGATGTCTCCACAGTGAGGAAGGCAATAGGGAAGCAGAGCTCTGGTGTGATTTCAGTGTCCTCTGGGACCGTCTCACTGCTGTCATCTCGTCTTTGCACATGCGTGTCTGTACTTGTACCATAGCCTTCCAGCTGTGGGGACAAGGCTTCCGCCTCCTGTGTTCTCCTGTGCCATCTTCCCACTTCAGTCTATGATGATCCTGCCATTTTTTCTCACCTCTCTCTTCACACGATGATTTGGGCTATTCTGTCTTCCCCTTTTTCACTACACTTTATCTGAGAGTGTCTCTGTGCTCCAGCGCATTGATTCCCTCTTACTTCCTTTCAGGGGTTTCCATACCCATAGGTCATCTTCCTGTCAGCATTAGGTAGTGTCACAAGGCCTGTCTGTGGCCTTTTTCTTTCCTGTTGGTGTCTTCCACAGCAGCTCCTTCACAGAGTTCCTATAACAATGACTCAGTTTCTCCTTCTCCTTCACCCTGTCATCATCCCTGTTTTCCATCCATTGTCCGTTTCTCACCGTTTTGATGGTCCTTTATTGTGATGAAGTCGGTCTCCTGGTTATGTGGCTTCTAAGCTGCATGTAATTTCACCCAGTCAGCTAAATATCCATAACCTGTAAGATAATGCATTATCCTTTTCGTATCCCTTTCTCCCTGTCCCCTGCTGCTGTTCCAACACCAGCCATTATCCCTTCATTCCTCCCAGTAGCAGTCACGTCCCGTGAGCTGCGTCTTCTGTCCTCACACTCCCCACGTCTCCTGACACAAGGCTCCCAGCTGACTTCAGTGCTGTGTGCGGCCATCCCTTGCCTGTGTCTGCGCTCCTCAGCCTTCCCGTAGCCTGTGCTTCTTGTCTTGCTCCTCCAGTTTGTTCTGTTTGAGTGGACCCTGCTCTGTCCCTCTGCCCTGCCACCCACACACCCTTATCCCCAACACCCTGCAGTCCACGAGCTACTGTTCAGCCAGGGTGGGCTGCCTGTGCTGCGCTGATGTTTAAAGCTCTCAGTCTCTTCCCTGTCCATTGTGCCCCGTTAGGTCTGCTCCGTTCCATGTCAGCTTGTATGGGGGGCTCAGCCTGGAGGAGCCTTTTCCATTGTAACACTGCACTGGAGGGTTGGGAAGACAAAGTCCTCAGAAACTGGCTCTTAACTTTCAGCTCACTTTCTCCTTCCTGCCACTAGTTACACATCTGTACTTGGCACCAAGGGATGAAGAGGTATAGTCCTATGTGCCTGGAGGCAGGGACACTGGCTAGGTGGGTATCACACTGGTCTAGACAACCTGGGTGAGGGATCTGTGATGAGGAAGGAGTCTGGAGGTTTAGCAGTGGCTGAGTGGTCTGCAGATGGAGAAGCATGGGGTGAGGGCACAGGGTTTGGCAGGAGGAATAGAGAGGCCATGAGAATGGCTTCCTCAGAGCTGCGTGCACATCACAGTAAAATTGCCCAGCAGGTAGTCACACATCATATTGCCTGGAGCTTTTGAAGTACACAAACAGTACTTTCAGCAGGACTTGACTGCTAAAGTTATTTTTAAGGGTTGAAAGTAGTGCTCATAAGGCAATTCAGGCGAGCTGTAGGTCGAAGGGAGGAGAGATGGCCTCTGTTAGCCTGGACAGGCACACCAGTGCTGTAGAATTAGTAGCCTGAGCCTGCAGCCCTGGGTCCATGTCTTGCTCAGCTGGAGGTTTGGTGTAGGCAACTACAGCAATCTTAGCCTGGTTCTTCTTGGCTTGGGCCTTTGGTGGAATCACAACTACCAGGGACCCTCCTGTTGGACAGGAAAGCTCTGTACCTGCTGTCCTTCTAGAGTGGACTTTTCTTCGCTAAGGAAGAATCTATGCAAACAACCTAAAATTGCAGTTAAGGCAATGTTCATAGATAGTTGGTACCCGCCCTAGCTCAGCATCGTAGGGTTGTATCCTTACCCACAGGGGCTCAGGGCTTTCCACGGTGCCTCTTCACTGAGTTCCACAGTGCTTCAGAATGCCTCCTTCAATACTGGACTTAGATCTGGCTAGATCCCAGGCACCTTGCTTTAAGCAGACAGACCTACCCCATCCTGTAGGCAAGGACGCTGAAGCTCGCAGGGCAACAGCACAGCTGAAGATGTCGTTTTAGTAGGAAAATTTACCAGCTCTTTCAGGGCCTGTCTCAGTATTTGGCTGGAGTGATGGGTCCTACTTAATACGTGTTCAAAATCTTTTAAAACTTTTTCCTCCTCAGATAACATCTTCGTGCCCAACAAGAATGGATTCTATTGTCACTCCCAAACAAGTCTGGACAGAACTCAGATTGACCTCAACGGTCGCATCCGCAACGGCAGCGTCTATAGTGCACACAGTACAACCTCCCTAAATACCCCTCAGCCCTACTTGCAGCCCTCCCCTATGTCTTCCAACCCCAGCATTACTGGCAGTGACGTCATGAGACCCGACTACATCCCATCCCACCGGCACAGCGCCCTGATTCCCCCATCCTACCGCCCCACCCCCGACTATGAAACTGTGATGAAGCAGCTCAACAGAGGCATGGTGCATGCAGACAGGCACAGCCACTCGCTGAGGAACCTCAACATTGGCAGTTCCTACGCATACAGCAGGCCTGACGCCTTGGTCTATAGCCAGCCCGAGATTCGGGAGCACGCACAGCTTACCTCACCCCAGTCGGCCCACTACCCGTTTAACTTGAACTACAGTTTCCACAGCCAGTCTCCGTACCCCTACCCTGCCGAGAGGCGACCTGTGGTGGGCGCTGTCAGTGTGCCTGAGTTGACCAATGTGCAGCTCCAGGCCCAGGACTACCCAGCTCCAAACATTATGAGGACACAGGTATACCGGCCACCCCCGCCATACCCTTACCCAAGGCCTGCCAACAGCACCCCGGACCTGTCCCGCCACCTCTACGTCAGCAGCAGCAATCCGGACCTCATCACCCGGCGAGTCCATCACTCAGTGCAGACCTTCCAGGAGGACAGCTTGCCCGTGGCCCACTCTCTGCAGGAGGTGAGCGAGCCCCTCACAGCGGCTCGGCATGCCCACCTCCAGAAGAGGAACAGTATTGAAATCGCGGGGCTCACACATGGTTTCGAAGGCCTGAGGCTCAAGGAGAGGACCATGTCAGCCTCCGCAGCAGACGTGGCCCCGCGGACTTTCTCAGCAGGCTCGCAGTCCAGCGTCTTCTGCGACAGAATGAAGCACGAGGAGACCGAGGAGCAGGAGGCTGGCAGATACAGCCACAAGAAGTCCCTTTCTGATGCCACCATGCTGATACACAGCAGTGAGGAGGAGGAGGACTTAGAAGAGGACAGCGGCAGAGCACGTGCCGTCTCGGCTGTGTCCGAGCCCCGCCTCACTGCCGCTGTCTCCCAGGAGCAACAGCTGAGCTACCCCTGTGCTTCGGCCACGCCGCTCGCTGGCCCTCTCCACATTCTTGAGCCCAAGTCCCACGTTACAGAGCCTGAGAAGAGGACGAAGGATATCAGCCCGGTCCACCTGGTTGTGGAGACCCATCGGCCCCGAAGAGATGGGCTGCTGACCCCCTCCATGTCCGAGTCTGACCTCACGACCTCAGGGAGGTACCGAGTTCGGAGGGACTCCCTCAAGAAAAGGCCGGTGTCCGATCTCCTCTCTGGGAAGAAGAACGTTGTGGAAGGACTTCCGCCACTAGGGGTAAGCTTGCCCGGGAGCAGAGGTGCCTCAGATGTGGAGGACAGGCCTCCTAATCTGTGATTCATTTCAACTTCTAATCCCCCCACCCACGTCTCCTGTTCCCTCAGTACCAATAGTTCTGTTTTTTACCTTTTCTGTTAACTGTCCGCCCCTGCCCCAGCTCTGATTTTTGCCTTATTTGGGATGCACAAGTTTATGTGGAAACTGCACTGATGAGGATGGTCGTGGTTTTGCTAGAGGTAAGTTGGGTGCAGAGAAAAGGCCTGTGAAAGGGGATGGAAGGAGTCTCCAAGCCAGCTTAGTAATGTACTGAGGAAGAGCGGGACAATTCATTTCTCCAGTCAACATTGCTTTGCTAGCTACCCTTTAAGATACTGTGGGTGACAAGGCACCCCAGAACTGCATTTTTACAGAGTTTTCAAGTGGAGACAGCAGGTCCTGCCTTTTACGTAGTTGTCAAGAATGGATCCAGCTTGACTATCCAGCCATGACCTCGGTGGGCGGGGTAGTGACTCTGGACTTGGGAAAGTAGTGAGTGAGCTGAGCACTCAAGAAAGCCCTTGTAGACATGGTGGCTGTTCTCCAGGGGAAGCACTTCCCACGCGTTTAAAACAAAATGCAAGAGAGCAACGAGTGCTGTTTTCTGTAGCTGTCCTTTTCAGAACATTTACCACGTGCAAAGATTTCGTCTTTGCTGTGCCCAGCTTATAATGAGCCCATTGTCATAGCCTGTTGCACAGATAAAGGAGAAGCTGACTGGAAAAATATGAAGTAGCGTTTCCAAGGTCATACAACCAGTGAGTGACTGACCTGGCATTTCCATCTTATTTATCCCTATAACCACAGTGTACTGCGTCCAGGTATCCCGTATGAACTCTTTCACTCAGTAGCAATTGCCTGAGGAAGCCTGGCTACTCCACACGGAGTCTCTTCTGAGTCCCCAGCCTTTGACTAAGCACTCGTGGCTCTGTTTGTTAAGTGCGTCTACTCGGAGTCGCCACGTTGCACTGCCCTGTTATGGCCCTCACCAAGTTGTCCCGTGCCCTGCACTAGAACCAAGTCACAGTGACGAAGTTCTCCTCTTCCATCTCTTGTTAGACTGCACCCAGAGACTGAGGAGGAATCATATGTGTACTTTTAGACTAGTGGATGAGGGCCTCAAAGAGATGCAGGCCTCCCGGCAGGCCGGACTCAAAGATCATAATGCTTATGGGCGACCAGTACTCACAGAAAGCACAGCTTCAGAAAGGGCACAGATTTACGGGTGTTTTAAGCTAAGGATGGAATTTTAAGTTTAGCTTTATTTTCTTCCTGAGTGTACAAAGGCCAGTGCTCTAGTCTGCCGTGGTGGAAGCTACAGGCTGAGTAGTATTCAGGCAGAGACAGATTGGGGCTATCCTTAGTCACTACCCGAGTCCCCAAGCCGTCCTTGGGGTCTTAGTGCAGTAACAGCTGCCCACTGTTGTGCCAAACACGACTCCTCCTCAGTGACACTTGCACTGAGCACAGTCCCCTCTGATTTTCTAACTTCCTATGAGTTGAAGAGACCAAACCCCTCCAGCCTCCCCCATCCCCCGGACCTCTTCAAGGTAACATAGCTTGCCCATTATCTTCTATAAATGTTCAACAAATATAAAGAATTAAGAGAAGCTTAATGTATTTTGAATGGCATCTGGCAGGCTCGGCTTACACTGAGGCCTTTGATCAAGTTGCGTCTCTTAAGATACACATTTTCTCTCTCATATTTTAAGACTTTTTGGCAAAGTTGTGTAATTTGACCATTTTTTGGCCCTTTCTTGTCTGCACAGGGATTTTACCTACTTGATGATAGGTGTATTAGAGAGTTAATCAGTGGACAGGACGCTTCATGCACCGTACTGTGGTTTCTGTGACCCAGGACAGTTATCTCCTTTCTGTCCATTTGTCAGTTTAAGTCCCACTGTGATTAGGCATGGGAAACCACTTTCTGAAGCAAATGCTTCAGTGTAACTAATTTTAACAGAGAATTTGTTTATATTGTGTTGACACTGATTCCTTTATTTAAAAAAAAAGGGGGGGGCAGCTGGTGACCTTGAGCAAACTATATATTCATCCATGACCCAGTTTTCTCATTTGTAAATAAGGTGACCTCAGAGAGTTTGTGGGGGCCTAACATAACCCTTCAAAACACCAAAGGTGCTCGGTCAGCATTGACTCGTGACCGCGTTGTCACCTAAAGGTTAGTTTCCCAACTTTCCAAGGGTTAAGGAGGTCGTTCCCGCTACTGGAGCCGCTGCCCCCTTCATGGTGACATTACAACAGGCGCGAACGTGAGGTAAAGTTAAAGAAGCAGCGAGCAAGTGGCTGACAAGAAGGGACATTTCAGAGTTCCCCACCCAGAGCCTCCACCTCCAGGGACTTGATTGTTATCTCTAAGGCAGACTGGTTTGGGTGCTCACACATCTGCATAAAGATCGGCTTGCTGACGCATCCTTTTATGCCCAGGCAGTGTGGTTTTCACCTAAGAAGCCCTGCAGACTTTGCTCGGAAAACCATGGGCCTGGTAAGGGATCATCACAGCTGGCCTTGACCACTCTCACCTGGCTCATCAGTGTGGGGTGTTTGTATTTCAGGCAGGATAGGCTAGAGTCAGCTAATACTGGCTAGCAGGACCTGTGAGGTTTTAGGAATACGGGGAGCCATAGGACATCCTTGGGCGATTGGGAAGTGTCTGAGCCATGAACTTGGCCGTGAAGACAGAACGTCTCCTCTTGGAAGCCAGTTGTTAAACACTGCAGCACAGCACTGTTGTCTGCACAGCTAGATTCAGGGCATGTTAGTCTTTGTGTCTTTCCATGTCGTGCCTTCCCCACTGTCTTTTTCTATTTTTCTGTTTAGGGAAGACTTCCCTGAACGATTGATGTTCGTTACTTTCATGCTGAGCTTTAACCCAGGATTCTGTCCATTCTACGTCTGAATTGCCTTATGTGGGAAGCTCACAGGCAATATGCACTATGACTTAAATATATCCTAGTTAAAAAATATCCTAGGGGCTGAAGAGATGGCCCATTGAGTTAAAGACTGCTTGCTGTGCAATCAGAGGGACCTGAGTTCAAATCCCTAGCACCCACATGAAAGCTAGTCCTGGTTGCGGCCACCTGCAATGCCAGCGTTGTGTGGTGGAGGTAGGTGGATTCCAGGAGGTTGGTGAGAAAGACCTTGTCTGGAGGAGTAAGGCAGAGAGTGGAAGAGAAGACACGGATGCCCTATTCTAGCCTCTGCTTACACGCACAGCAGCACACACGTTCTCCAGTAACAGTAATCTTACCGCCTTTTCTTTCTCACCAAAATGTCTTGTCTCTTTGTTTCTTTCTATGAATTTGATTTTGAGGGTTGCGGCCTTTTTAGGCTGATAGAGCTGGAGTAAGCTGGTTTCTTGACAAGAACCGAGAAAGCGGTCCTTCGAGTCCTGGGCTCTTTGTAACTCTGTAGAATGTTGGAGGAGACTAGGTCTCAGGTTCACCTGCCACAGAGAGGGAAGTCGTGAGGCTTGAAGACTTTGGCAACCCCCTGTCTTTGTAGGGCAGCACTCCGCTGATGCTCCCCTTCCACCCTGGCTTTCTGATGGAGATGTCAGCTGTGTTTTTCTCTTGGTATAGAAATGTGGTTGTTCAGCTGGGTGCAGTGGCACACGCCTGAGATCTTAGCACTCAGGAGGCAGAGGCAGGTGGATTGTGAGTTCAAGGTCAGCCTGGGCTACAGAGTGAGCCTAGGACAGCAGCCAAGGCTACACAGAGAAACCCTGTCTTGAAAAAACAAAAAACAAACAAAAGATGTGGTTGTTGTGGTTCTTAGAGACCTGGGCCACATGGTTCTTCAAGGCTGTAGAGCGGAATAGATGAAAGCAATTTTTCTTTCTTCCTTCCCCACGCCCCCAGAATGATATAATTTTTTCATCGTTTGTTCTAAAACATGGTGGTTGCATGCATTTTATCCCAGCACTCAGGAGGCAGAGACCAGTGCGTGGTTATCTGTGAGTTTGAAACCAGTCTGATATGTATAGAGAATTACAGTCCAACCAAGGCTATACAGTGAGATCCTGTCTCGAAACAAGAAAAGGGCTATCGCAACCATCGATACCTTGTTTGGTGAGGACTGGGGCAGAGTTTTGGTGTCACGTTTGGAAGCTGGGTAGCTCTGTGAGAATGCTGCCTCCTACAGCCTCACCTTTCATTGCAACAGAGCCCTGTAACCAGCCAGACTCCACACCTTCTAATCGGATCCCTGGCCTTGAAAGGAATGTCTCTTCCTAAGGCTTGTTTAGCAGCCCTGTGGGAAGGAGTGGAGCCTCTCATTGGTTGCTGGCAAGGGCGAGAGCTCTGCCTCTGTCTGCTCTTCAAGCTGTTGACCTTTCTTTTGAAAGGGTTGTGTCCCCATACATTTTCAATGCGCGTGTAAATGTTTTCTTACAGGGAATGAAAAAGACTCGAGCAGACGCAAAGAAAATTGGTCCCCTCAAGCTGGCTGCCCTCAATGGACTCTCCCTGTCCCGACTGCCCCTGCCTGATGAAGGAAAGGAAGTATCCACCAGAGCAACGAATGATGAGAGGGTGAGTGTGTGCTGGGGGCCAGCTTCCTGCTTCCTGGGAGCCAGCATGAAGGCAACTCCAGAGTGCCCTGGTGCAGTTTTGGTGAATTTTTTTCTGAACTAATTTAATGGTCATAAATGAATGTTAGGGAATATGGCTATCCGAGTCACAGCTGGAGGGAGTGCGTGGCTTCACTGTCTTAAAGCATTTCAGGCTCCAGTGTTGATTAAGTTTTTTGCTTCTAAAAGTTCTTGATTGTTTTATTTCCTCAGAGTAAGATGTGTATAAGGATACATAGAAAGAAAAGAGAGCAGACATACTGAAAAATTCATCTTGTTTCTAAATTAAAATTAAATGCTGAATTAAATACAAAATTCTTTGTGAGATTTTATTGTTTTAAATTAGGACAGACGCTCATTTCCTCACAGCGCCACCTGGAGGTGGCTCCCAAGGCCTGCTGCTTCTTCTTTTCTTCTTCTTCTTTTGAGACAGGGTTTCTCTGTGTAGCCTAGGCTGCCCTGGATTCACTTCATAGACCAGGCTGGCCTTGAACTCAGAGAGATCCTCCTGCCTCTGCCTTCCTGAGTGCTGGATTCCAGGTCTGTTCCTAGTTTGCTTTCAGCATCTTATGTACATTTGTTACAAGTCAGAGCACTTGCGCGCAGATTCTGGACCTGATTATCCTATTCTAGGCGAATTCTGTTTCTTATAGATCATGAATCAGACCATAGGTTTAGGCCTCAAGTTAGCAAACGGCCTAAGGCCAGCTTTCAACTTCAAACTGAATTCCACATTTATACCTGCCAACAATGTTATGTATCTTGTTCTAATATTCGTGACTTGTAGAACTTTTCATAACAGCTGTGATATGTGACTTTATTCACCACACGAATCCTCTTTCATAGTGTAAGATTCTGGAACAGCGCTTAGAGCAAGGAATGGTCTTCACTGAGTATGAACGGATTCTTAAAAAGCGGCTAGTGGATGGGGAGTGCACCACAGCCCGGCTCCCTGAAAACGCAGAACGGAATCGATTCCAAGATGTGCTTCCCTATGATGATGCCAGGGTGGAGCTGGTTCCGACCAAGGAGAACAACACAGGCTACATCAACGCGTCACACATTAAGGTGAGACTAGCATCTCAGGGATCAACGGCCCTGTGCAGTCTGGGGCTGACTTGTAGGAACGGTAAGATTTACATTGGGTTCTGCTCTGGGAAAACATCCTGTGTTGAGTCATTGTGACAGTTTTGGTATAAGCTGGAGAATCCAGAGTCAGTCAGAGTCACATCCACTCCCTCCATGTGGTGGCCTTTCTGCGCCTATACTGTAGCCAGGACTTGGAGCATCTCATTGGTCTTGAATCTGAAGACTCTTAGAGCCTGTCAGGTCTCTCAGGAGCTGCTGAACCTGACCCACTTGTTTCCCCCTCACCACACAGCAGTGTGCGTTGTATGTATCGAATGTGCCTGGTTTGCTTTTCATGTCCTCCCTTTTCCCAGCACTGGCGATGAAACCCAGGTCTTTGTGCTGGGTAGACACTGGAGCACTGAGCAGCGTCCCAGCCCTGGCCTGGGACTTTGGAGGACGCTCGCACAAGCTTTTGCTTATAAGGATGCCATCTGTTCTCTCCTGTCTCTCTTGTGATCATCTAGTGTCACTTGCTCTTTAAGAAGCGCCCCTCCTCCCCCCCCCCCCGAAGAATCTGGGCAATGTTACCCTTGCTACAGTGGGAGGAGGCAGCGCAGAGCACTGGGCTAATGCCAGCTAGCTGGGCTTCTCTATGGTGGAGAGAATGCCCTTAGAGTGAATGAGTTGTGTCTGTGGTTAGGTGCATTTTTCTTTCCTAGTTTTCTTCAGTTTGCAAGTCATATTTGATAGCAGCCTGATTGAGGGATTTCTAAAGGCTTGGCAAATGTGTGCTGCTTAGTGTATTTATTTATTTTGGTTTTGGTATTTTTGAGACAGGGTCTTGCTACATCTCCTTGGCTGGCCTGGAACTCTATAAATAGAGCCTGCCTCTGCATTCCAGGTGCTGGGATTAAAGGCATGCCTAATGGTTTTGAGGAATCAATGGGAGTAGTGCCTTGCTTCTTATATAGGTATCATGTATTTAGAAACATACATATCTTTGGAATAACCCATCTAGTCTTTTACAACTGGATGGGAAAATGGAAAGATGTGATTTTTTTTTTTTTTTTTTTTTTTTTTTTTTTTTTTGTAGTGTTGTTTTAGAACCTTCAGTGTCAACTTGAGCAGTCACAGAAAGAGTCAGGCAGGTTGGGTCAGCTCACTGGTCTCTCAGCAACTGTGGAACCTCCGTTTATTTAACCAACTGCCGTGATACCCTGGGCCCACCGCATGCTGCTGCTGAAAGGGGCCCCAGTGAGAGGGCTCAGAGCATGTCCTGACGGCTGGCTGCCTTGGAGGAGGGCGTGAGGGATAGGGCGTGACGCAGACCTTCACACTTAGTGGGTACTCAGAAATGGTGGCCATCAGTTACCAGCAAAACATAGTTTAACCCAGGCTTCTTGGCTGTAAATCCAGTAACTCCTTGCTATGTTAGCACTGGGGCCATTAAAGTGTGAGTGGGAACTTGGACCTAAGGAGAGTGATCTTGACTTAGTTCAAGATGGAGACCATTCTAAATTGAAGACACTTTTTTTTTTTTTTTTCTCATAGAAATCTGGTATTAGATTAGGCTTTGACTTCCTTACTGATACTTTTCCAAGCATATTTAATATTTCATCATGGCAAATTGTTTGTTGTTTAGGGTCCTGTGATGTTGGTATTACCACTGCAACAAGCGTGGCTGTTTATTAGGACTCATTGTGTGCTAGACACTGTACACACTGCCTCTGTCTTCATAACCCTATACCCTGGGCGATTATTTTGTAGATAAAAACTGACATTGAGAGGTGAGCAGATTGCTCCCAGTCATGTAGATGTCATATGAACCCATGTTCACATCTTTATATGTTTATAAAGATGTCAGCAGTTACAATTGTCTCAATGAGGAAAGGTTAAGACAGAAATCTGTCCCGACTCTGCTGAATAGCCCCGTCAGTTTTCAGTGTTACCACAAACATATAAACATCTATGCATTCATATTCCACGCACATACACTAAGCTTTTAACTTTTTCTGATTTTAGGTCTCTGTCAGTGGAATTGAATGGGATTATATTGCCACACAGGGACCATTACAAAATACCTGCCAGGACTTTTGGCAGATGGTGTGGGAACAGGGAATCGCAATTATAGCAATGGTGACAGCGGAGGAGGTGAGTGTTCATTCCTCTCAGTTGATTTTTCTGTGTCTCCAAAGAACTGTTGACCATTAGAGCAAACAGGAGGTGACATTGTGGCCTGGTAAAGGCTTGTGTGAAGGTCACCCCTGGCCAGGGCCTGTGCTGCTGCTGAAAAACGCTTGTCTTTACCAGGAGGGTGGCCGGGAGAAGAGCTTCCGGTATTGGCCAAGGCTTGGTTCAAGGCACAACACTGTCACCTATGGAAGGTTTAAGATCACGACTCGGTTCCGCACAGACTCCGGCTGCTATGCTACTACAGGTTTGAAGATGAAGCACCTTCTCACAGGGCAGGAGAGGACGGTTTGGCATCTCCAGTACACAGACTGGCCTGAACATGGCTGTCCTGAAGACCTCAAGGGATTTTTATGTAAGTGTCTGTTTATAGGCAGCTTCCTTTGTCTTAGGTTTCTAAAATAGTGCCTCTCTGCTGTTTCATGGAGTTTTGTTTGTTTTAAAACAACGTGTCTCAGGAGGCTTAATAGAAGATGGATTTGTAGTTGTGCGTGCGTGTGTGTGTGTGTGTGTGTGTGTGTGTGTGTGTGTGTATGTGACACATCATGTGTAGAGGTCAGAGTGCAGCTTGGGGAAGTTTTTTTTTTTTTTTTTTTTTTTTTTCCACAGTGTTGCGTCTGGGGATTGCGTCTTGGCAAGTGCCCTTACCCACACTGCCATTTTGCCAGTACAAGAAGGCATTCTCAAGAGAGGGCTAGTCTTGAACAGAGCCACAGCTGGCTCGCACGTCTCCGTCATCTAGTTTTGGCTGAGGCAGTGACGTGCGTGCAGGCAGCCTCAGGCCAGCCCTGGTATCTTGGCGCCAGTGCTCTTTATCTGTTGTTGTCTCAGTGGAGGGAAGATGGTTGTTGGTTTGATGAGGACTTTTGTGTCTCACAGCATACCTTGAGGAGATCCAGTCTGTTCGACGTCACACGAACAGTACAAGTGAGCCCAGAAGCCCCAACCCTCCACTGTTGGTGCACTGCAGTGCTGGCGTGGGGAGAACGGGTGTTGTCATTTTGTCAGAGATCATGATCGCCTGTCTGCAACACAACGAGGTGAGGAGTTTTGCTCAGCTCCGTGCTCTTGGTGGGCAGAGTTAGGGCTAGGGGGAGAGGGGCATGGTGGCCCCAATATCCTCCTGAACACAGTTCCTACGACTGTAGTGGACCACAAGATAGATGGTAAGTGTTTTAAAAGGTTTTGTCTTAGAGGTTTCAGCTCCGACTTTTCAGTAAAGACTGAGATGTCCTGTAATACGGAAGGCCGTTTATTTTTGTCTCATCTAGTGTTTTTCCAGTGTGAGCTGAGTGCTTTGTTTTCTTTTGTTTTGTTTTGTTTTGTTTTCTGTAACAGCATTAGCGCTTCCAGCGCGATTGGTGCTGTCCAGCAGTCTGTGTGGGAAATGTTGCCTTGATCCTAGCAGCGCCTAGCATACTATGTTTGTATTGAATCTTAGAATCTGGTGAGGTTTCATTTACATGTAATTGATTTACCAGTCAGTATGCCACAGCTAGGGAGTGTTGAAGATATAATACTCATGGATATTTTATTTGTAGCTAAAACAAAGCAGATCTTAGGTTATCACAGAAGACTCTCATGTAGACAGAGGGTTGTGTGTCTCCTGGCAGATTTCTGTGAGGGCGGCAGCCTATGCAGTGTGTTTCCCCTGGGAGTGTTTTCTCATCACGGTTTCTCTCCACCAGGTGCTGGACATCCCCAGAGTGCTGGACATGCTGAGACAACAGAGAATGATGCTGGTGCAGACGCTCAGCCAGTACACATTTGTGTACAGAGTCCTCATTCAGTTCCTCAAAAGTTCCAGGCTCATTTAAGCTCCCACACTTTTTATGGGGACCCACTCATGTGAAGTATTTACAGCTTGAAAAGGAAAAGGAAAGAAAGAAAAGAAGTGCAGTTCACACTGTGTCCCAAGTAGTCCCCTGTGGAGATCCTGCACAGGAAGTGTGGGCTGAGGAGCTGAAGCAGTGTGCTAAGCACTCAGCCGAGGTGGGGTGTGGGGCAAACTGAGGAAGGCGGGCTGGGCGCCCCGGCCTCAGCTGCCCAGACTGCAGCACCTGCACACACTCTGGAGACAGCCCTCTGTCTCACTGAAGCTGTGCTGGGCAGTTCTGGCAATCATTAAGGTGCACAGACTTCTATCTTAAGCTTGTTTTTCACAATGTAATTTTATGACTAAATAGGGCTTCTCTCTCTCTTTTTAGCTAGAGGCTGAACTTTTCTGTGGGGCGTCCACAGACTGAGTGGTTATTGAGAAACTGTATTTAAAACCATTGTTAGCTTTTGTTTAAGAACAAAAACCATGGGGGAATTAAGTGGTTTATTTACCAAATCCAAACTAAAGAGAAAATCTTAAAAGTGTTATTTTGAAACATAGAAAGCATTTTTATATTCAGAATGTTTTTTAAAAGTTCTATATATTTGTACCTTCTATATTTTCCAAATAAGAGCTCAATTTGTTATGATACTGAGTCAGTTAATGTAAAGTTGGGGATAAAGACACATTATTTAAAAATCAAAGAATCAGATTCACTATTTTTTCAGTATTATTAATAAGCATAAATTAGTTTGATTTTATTGATTGAAAAAGAACAATTCCATAGGATGGTTTTAAGCACTTTTTTTTTGTTAAAAATGGGTTTAATATATGTGGCTTTATATTTTAAACAACTGTGGACACTATTTCAAAGAGAAGGGCTATGGGTATGTAAGCTGGCTAGGACGAGAGTAAGTGCCTGCGGTGGTCTCGCAAGATGGCTTGGTCGTTACACACATGCAGTATTATCTGTACTCACACTGAGAGCTGGGATGGAGAGTGGGGTCTTGGGGGCTTGGGATGGATGCTAGAGGGCTTCTCCATACAAGAAATTCGAGGTTCCCCGTTGTCAAGGACTTGCTTTGTTTCTTAGGGTTCTTCCTGTATTTCTGTTCCCCGCAAACAAGTTGAGGTTTACATTATCATTAGAGAAGCCTTTAAGAGGCTTTGTTTCCTTTAGGTTGAAAGGAAGAAATAGTTAACAGGAGGCTCCTTTCCCAAAACCACAGTCCAAATTTATGGGGCCACCAGAAATTGCTGTGGTTTTCTGGGGGTACTGAAATTTAGCACCTTCATCCTGTCCCCACGGAAGGGCAGTTCTAGGTACTTGTCCCCCTCTTCCATGCCATTTGGGCACATCCTTCTGGTCAGAACCAGCTCAGGTTTGAAGGGGGAGTGTTGCTCTTGGCCCAGGCTGAGTTTGCCTTGTGAGATGTGGAGGACAAGCTGGCACCTTTAGCTGTGGTGTGTCGTGTTGTCCGTCTGTCCTTAATCCTACCCCCGAGGCTGCTGCTTCATAGTATAGGTGTTTTAGAATCTCAGATCTAGGATTAGCTCCCAGAACGACAGTGTTCTGCGTCATTCTGATTTGACTGTGGTGAGCATTGCCCTCCATGACAAGTGTGTGCCAGCTAGGCACAACAGACTCAGGTAGACGCGCTTGCGAGGATGGGGCTTGTGTGGCGTATTTTCCATCTCATGCCATGTGAAGGACAGGACATTTTCTGAAGCTTTTTCTTCCAATGGTACGTTGTTTGAAGATGCTTTCTTATCACACTTAACCATTTGGAAATATCCCACTGACAAGAACATATTGTAAAACAAAACTTTAATTAAAGAGTAATATATGGCATGTTTGTGTTCCCGTTGCAGTACTTTGATAAGTGAATTCTTTCAGGGCAAAGTGATACTGTTTAAATCTGTCCCTCTTCAATGTTGCATGCATGACATCGCTTCTACGGAACATTAATGTCAAACTTCATTACAGCTAGCACACGAGAAGTTTTGAGTGAAAACAACTACATTATTGCATTTTGGAATTTTCAAGGGCCAATTCAAAATTAGGATTTAAATGTTTGCCGTGCCTGAGTTGAGAATGTTACTGGTCTGTCTGCCAAATTTTATGCAATACTTCATGTATCACTAAGGCTTTTGGCTCCTTGATTGATTCCTTAGTATTGTTTTCATATCAGAATTATCAAATTGTACATTTCTACATTAACTTTGGTATTTCTGGCATCCGCTTTCCTGATGGCTGGGGCTTTTGCTGAGGTTTCAAGTTTTGAGCCTGCGAAGCACACTTCTTAAGAGTGTAAACTGAATGTTAAGTTATAGTCAGTTATTTTTTTCCCCCCCTCAGGAGCTCCTATGTGAAGCATTCAAGAAAGTCCTAGAATTTAACATTTAAAACTTTTGGGAAGGGTTAAAGCAGATGTGCTCCTGTAGAAACTTCCAGAAAGAGAGATGTCTACCTAGGAACCTGGGAGAGGAGGACAGGGTTCTGATACAGGACTGTGTGATAACATCAGGGTGTGGCCAGATTCATTTCGGAGAGGCAGACATATTAATACAGTGTAAGAAAACTGACAACATAACTGTGATCATATATAGTAAGCTGGAGGTCTGCTGCAAACAGGAAAACAAATTAGTATTTTAAATCTTTTCATTTTTTTCTTGTACAGTAAAGAAAGAAGTAATTGTTCTAATACACACACATACACACATACACACACACACACACACACACACACACACACACACACACACACACACATAATTTTAAGGCAATCTCACTATATAGCCTGTGATGGCCTGGAACTCACTATGTAGACCAGGCTGTCCTTGAATTCCTTTATATCTGCCTGCCTCTGCCTCCTGAGTGCTGGGAATTAGGCTTTTACTACCATGCTTGATTTAAATTATGCTTTTAAAGGAAACTCTCTTGAGTAAAAACTTAGTACATGAAACATGCTAAAATGATCTTTTTACTTAAAATTCATTTTAAAAAACCAAACTGAAGACAGGACCCTTTTGAGTGACATCTGGGGGGACTTTTCTTAAATGAAGTTTAAATTCCTCAGAGCAGGGCCCTAGTCCTAGGACCTACTAATTGTGTACAGGAAAGGGAGGTGTAAAATCCAAAGTCTGCAAGTTTGGCTTGGACAGAGCATTTCAGAGAACAACTCAAAGGTTCTTTGGTTGTGTAAGAGGCATCATCTTCTGGGTATCTGTCAGCTGTTAAATAAATACAATCTGACAGACCACTGCATGTAAATGAGAGAATCACATTTACTTTTTCAAATGTTGCAGTGTGTGTGTTAGTTCCTTTGGTTTGTCCCCCAGAGCCACAGGGGAGGGGTGGGCTGTGTTTGTGTGAAAGGTAGAAAGAGGTAGCCAAATCTCACGTTGTGTCCTCTGCGAACATGTGGAATGACTGTTCTCCCTGCTGCAGCCTGGTGGTGAGATTGGAGAATGGGTTCTCCCTGCTTTGCTAGGGAGTGGGGACTAAGATTCATAGTTGAAGCCAGATTTCCTGGAAGTGATTATCTTAGCATTTTCTGCAGAAAGCTGGGTGGTGGTAAGATGCCAGATGGGTGGCTGAGGGATGAGGCAAGCATGAATGTTGCCTGGGAAGGTGGCTGCAAGGCAGGGTGAAAGGGTGAGTTGGCAAAGAATTCTACCTTTGCCGTTGTACTTACCTACCACACCCTTCCTGGTAAGGTGACTGGATTGGGATGGAAAGAAAGGTGTCTAGCATCAGCTGAGGGACATTGCCAAGTGCAACAGCAGTGTCTGAAGGCTGTCCCTCGATCATCACATTTGTATAGAAATCATGTCTCCTGAACAGGTTTCTAAAACCATTTGGATTGGTGGTGTGCTTAAACACTTAAAGTACCTTTAATAATCTGGAGTTAATGAAGAGTTTTCAGTATATTGATGCTTAAGATAGGGATATCACTGGGCAGTGGTGGCACATGCCTGCAATCCCAGGACTCAGGGTGTGGGGGCAGGCAGAGGCAGGCGGATCTCTGTGAGTTCAAGGCCAGCCTGGTCTACAAAGTGAGTCCAGGACAGCCAGGGTTACACAGAGAAACCCTGTTTCAGAAAAAAAAAAAAAAAAAAAAAAGATAGGGGTATCACTCAAATATTGAAAATGTGTATGTATGTACATGTGTGTGTATGCCATAGCATATGTGTGGAGGTAAACGGTCAGCTTTCAGGAAGTCGTTATCTCCTTCCGCCTTACTGAAGCAGGGCCTGGTTGGTTTCTGTGCCTTTAACCACTGAGCTGTCCCAGCACTCTTGGCCTTTAAACTCTATGTTATTTTAGTAGTCCATTTGAGTATGTATTTTAAATTTCCATGATAAGGTACACATATCAGGTGACTTGAAATTAATGGACACTGAGTGACACAAATCGTACTGCACTAGTTCCTTTCCTTCTGCCATGACAAAACACCATAAGCAAGGCAACTTATAAAGCATTTCATTGGGCTTATATTTTCAGAAAGCTACCATGCAGGGAACACAGCAGCAGCAGGCAGGAGGTAGTGCTGGAGCAGTAGCCATGTGCTCACATCTTGATTCACAAGTAGGAGGCACAGGAAGCTAACTGGGAATGGCATGGTCTTTTTGAATCCTCAGAGCCTTCCCCCAGTGAGATAACTCCTCCAACAAGGCCACACCTCCTCATCCTTCCCAAACAGTTGCCTTGATCCGTGGTATTTTACCATAGCAGCAGAAAAGTAACAAAAGCAGGGTCAGTGATGCTCTTGCAAAGACATGGTGGCAAGAATAACTGAGAGCTCACGTCTCGAACTACACGTAGGCTGAGAGCAAGGCATGCTGGGAATGGCACTGAGCCTTTTGAAACCTCACGCTCACCTGCCACCCCCTCCCCCATTAACACACTACCTTCAACAAGACTACCCCTCCCAGTCCTTCCTAAACAGACCCGCCAACTGGGGACCAAGTATTCAAACATAAGCCTAAAGGGGCCACTCTTCATCAAACCACCACACTTTTTATTATGTAATTTAGAGTTAAGTATGTAAAAAGTTTTGGTAAGTCTTAGAATTCCATGTGTAATATGTAATCACACACATGAAGTATATATATATATATATATATATATATATATATACACACACACACACACACACACACACATATATATAATACACGCATACAATTTTAAATGATATTACCTTATTAAGGGTAATAATGTTCCCCTCAAGAGTCTAACAAAAATCCCAGCAGCAGAAATGAGAAATCCCTCTGAGTTTGTCGGGAGTTCCGAGAGATCCCAGAACAATAGAGGCTATTGCCACTGCCCGTGCTCCCCATCGCCTCCCAGAATTTGAATTTAAGTTCCTGTTGCTGATGATACCACACACTTTAGAATCAGGACTTGAGCTGGGTCTGAGCTGGAAGCTTCTTGGACTAGCAAAGTACAAGAAGGTGCCATTTAAAGCTGCTAAGGAAGAAGAGTATAGTCAGTAGTCCTATCCAGATGTGACACCTCTGAACCACAACAATGACCAGATCGGCAAGTATTTCCAAAGGTACAATAAGTGGCACTTAGATTTTTCTTGGAGGGGGGAGGGATGTTTCAGTTTACAGTGCCCACTCACTGTGGGAAGTCAGGGAAGGAGCCAGAATTCAGTGAAGCAGAGGCCATGGAGGAGTGCTGCTTACCGGCTTGTTCTTCAAGGCTTGCTCAGCCTTTTTATCTCAAACAATTCCCAAGGGTTGTATGCCTAAGGATGGTATACCCACAGTGGGATGGTCCCACCCACATCCGTCATTAATCAAGAACATGCCCCACAGGCCTGCCCACAAGCCAGTCTTGTGACAGCATTTTCTCAGTTGAGGTTCTCTCCTCCCAAAATGACTGTAGCTTGTGTCAAGTTGACAAAACAACTAGCCAGAGCAATTGTCAACATGTAACCTATCACTCTTTAACTATAGCTTTGCATGTTTATCCCCAGCATCTCATATCAGTACCATGTCTCAGTGGATGTGGGAAGTCTGGGTATAGAGTGGGGTGGTGGAGGCAGTGCAAAGGAACCTGTGGGTCCACATACACATTGTGGAGTTAACCAACAGCTGTCAAATTGGACCTAAGGCCCATCCAATAGGAGGTAAGTGATGCCTGGTACTGTAAACCCAGCCAACTACCCATGGCTGTTGAGGCCATAGAACCTGGAGGACTACTACTGCCACTTTCCTAAACCAGTATAATCTCTAACTGCATTCCACATACTCATTCTTACAGCCACACACAACAGTAGACCTCAACCCTCATTAAACAGCTGTTTCTTGGAGGAATGTCCATTCCAGAAAGCCATAACTTGTCCAAATGCAGA
>NW_026596134.1:12703113-12743308 GCF_907164565.1 Psammomys obesus
GGGAACACTGCAGAAAGGGGTGGAAGGGTAAGAGCCAGAGGGCTGGGACATCAGCTGTGAGGTTATGTTGTCTATATATGACAGGGAAGTTTCACCCATAAACTCTCAACAACATTGCTGCTTCAGCAAGACCTGGACAAAGACACCCACCAGCTGACATCCCAGGGTGGATGGGTGGAAATCAAGACGAAGTGCAACAGGCAATTTGTGACTGAGAAAATGAGTCTTCTCCAGGGATGACAGCTCCCCAATCGGTTATCCAATACCAAGTGGTCAGCCAGGAGAACATACTTACTGAATAGCTCAGCAGGTTGTGTTTATATTCTTATTCATAAATGCGTATGTACATAAAATAATTAAAAAGAAGCAATGAATGTGTGAGCAGGGGTAGGATATGGGAAGGGCTTTGAAGGCTTGGACGGAGGGGAAATGTAAATATAGTACAAGTATATAAAATTTAATAGATGATACTTTTGGTAAAGTTTGAATATCAGTGATAAACACAGTACAAAAATTAGCCTGAAAAAAATTAATGTCTTTCAGAGATGACAAGTTTCTAGAAAAGACAATAACAAGATTAAAAATATTTGTAAGAAACCTTAAACCCATGTGAATCAGTTTTAAAATGGAAAGCAAAAACAAAAACAAAACCAAAACAAACAAACAAAAAAAACAAAACCAAAACCAAACCACAAACAAAACAAAACAAAACAAAAACCAAAACCAAAAAATGGCAAGGGCTTCATATATGATTCTGTGGTTAAGAGCACTGGCTGTTCTTTCAAAGGCCCTGGATTAAACTTCCAGCACCCACGTGGAGGCTCAGAACCATCTAAATTCGTTTTCCAGGATATTGGGTCCCCCTTCTGGCCCCCTTAGGCACTGTCACACACAGTGAACAGACATTCATGTAGGTGAAACCAAACAACCATATTATAGAATTTGAAAAATTTTAACAGGCAATAATTTGCTACTACTAGAGCATTGTAAGAAATTTCCAGTTTGAGTTTTAGACACTATAGAGAAACTATCCAATTTCTCTATATAGGGATGATTTTTTTGTTTGTTTCTAAGAAACTTATTTCCTTGTGGTTTGTATTGCTGTACTAGAATACCTGAGCCAGATTAATTTAAAAAGAGGAGGTTTATAGTCATAGTTGGTTTATATATTCTACATTTCTGAGGGCCTTCTGAAAGCCTGTGGTAGAAGCTGCCTTTAAAACCTATTCTCCAGGGCCAGGTGTATGAACACCTTTAATGCCAACAATTGGGAGGCAGAGGCAGGTAGAACTTTGTGAATTTGAGGCTACCTAGGTTTATACAGAAAATCCCAGGCAAGCCAGGGTCACATAGTGAGACCCTGTCTCAAAAACAAACAAAAAACAAACACAGCCAATGTGAACAAACAAGCGTTTCATGTACCTTCACTATTTACTATGTTCTCCTTTCTGGAAATTTGCATCATGAAAAAGAAGTGGCTGTCCCGAATCCCTATTCCTTACCATCCTCGCCTCTAAACCTTACATCATCCTTCTTAGGATAGGAATGACTGTATTAGCTGTTAGGCAGCCAGTGACCTGGGGATCCAAAGGGATTCTCAAGGAGTTTACCTTCTAGAGGAGACACTGTTGCAAACAGTTCAACAATACAGTTCATAGTGCAGAGAGGTAGAAATGGAAGGTACAGCACTGGAGCAATCACTCAGAGTCACAGGACATGTGGCGCACCCGAGCTGAGCTATAAAGAAAGGCTCCAGGGTACTGCAGGAGGACAGGACACTCTGCAAAGAGGCTAAGTGCAAAGACAGAGGCAGAACAGGCAGGGCAGCCTGACGGCTGGATGAAGATGGCTGGGATGGAAACGACTTCCTACGGTCAGCAAGTGGACACTTTAAAAGGAGCAGCCTGTAGGTGTTCCACATGGCTTAAATCTTAAAATTGTGGTGTTGTAATTACACCCACCCAAAGCTTGAGAATCAGAGGCTCAGTACTTCAGGTCACAGAGATCAAAGCTATGAAATCTGCCTCAGAAGGCACGCTTAGCACAGCTGTGAACCCCAGGACAGATGGGCCATGTGATAGCAACCGAGATAATGCTTGAGGAGTCTAAGTCAGCTTTTTCTTAACCCATCATTCATAACTCTACCTTGCATAGAGCTTTTGCCATACCCAAGAATCATTTTTAACAGTTTTTATCAACTCTTCTTTTTAAAACAGAAGATTGAATTTTGTTTTAAACTAAAGGATACCATCATAATGTCCTAAGGGGTATAAAAGTTAGAAAGGGTGAGGACTCCAAAGACAAAAATGTAGATTCATAGTTAGAGCATAGAGATGACCTGGCATGCCAAAGAAAGACAGATACTGGGAACAGCAAAAGTTACTCAAAACACCTCAGAAAGATGGTGGCCCCGACAAGGAAGAAGCCAGGGTGATTGTCTGAGGGAGTCAAGGGGTGAGGAAAGACGGAATTCAGGACAAGGAGACCAAGGTTGGGCTGAAGTTATGTTAGAATAGATAAGATGAAGGATGGAGAAATACGCTGTTTACACTTGATTTTAGCCAAATCCCAGAAGCATAAAGGCACCACTTAAAAACGTGTTTAGAAAGTTGCTGGAGATGTGCTTCAGCTGAGAGTCGTTGCCTAGCATGCACAAAGCCCCAGGTTCAAAACTCAACACCCTATAAAACTGAGCACATGCCTTCAATACCACCACTGGGGAGACAGAAGCAGGAGACCAGAAGCTCAAGGTCATTTTCTACTGCACAGCAGGTTTCAAACAAGCCTGGGTTACAGGAGACCCTGTGTGAGCTGTGAAATTTCCAGAGGCTGAGGAAGGGCTGCATTATGGGACAGCAGACATCGGAATAGTAGAGTCCGCCTCAGCACAGCTGCTTCCTCCCAGGTGAGCATGTCATCATCAAACCATAACCATCCACTCCCCCATCTCCTGTAGCGCTGGCAACACTAGTTTAACTGGGAGATGACAAACAACAACAAAACAGGCTAGTTGGAGGCCACTGCTAGAATAGTATTTGGGTTATTAATAGTGTGTCATCTTAATTCTTCGACAGTATCTAGACAGAAAACTTAGCACATTATGGTGGCTCAGTATCCAACCATACTGTAAATAGTTGAAAAGGCAAAATTAGAGGCTAGTCTCCTATAGCATTATTTTTATTTTGTTATGACTTCTGGTTTTTCTTTGAAACAGTTTCTACTACAGGACAAGCAGGCCTCGAATTCCAGTTCTCTGTACGTTATAAAATGTAAGGTTTAAGACCTTCCCAGATTACAAACCATTTCTCAATGCCCATGAGGTTACTATGTTGGGTCAAACATGTTCCTCTGAGAAACATCTTTACAAGTGGTAGTTGAAAGAGCCTCAGGCACCCAGTGGTCCCCACCTCTTGCATTTGTACCCTTGTGTATCATCACCTCACCTCTTAAGTGTGCAAGAGACCTGTGACTTGCTGCTTTTAACCAAGAGTTAAGGCATAAACCAATGGCAAGTTATCCATTTTGATAGTAGTCTCTACGATTCTCCTTTACTTTCAGAGAGCAAGTAGCCACGCTGTGACCTGCTCTGGGAGAATGCATGTGGAAGGAGATGGCAGGTCGCCATCTGCCCACCAGCCAGCCAAAACAAAACAAAACAAAACAAAACAAAACAAAACAAAAAAACCCAAAAAACCTCTTAGATCTAAAGTGCAAGAAAAAAAGCTCTGCCAGCAACTGAAGCACAGAAGCAGACTGTCCCTCCGTCAAGCCTCCTGGTGAGCTCCCAGCCCTGAACACCACCTGGACTGTGGCTTTTGAGTCCCAGAGTAGAGGTCCCATCACTGTGTTTCAATTCTTGAACTACAGACTATGGGATTAATAATAAATATGTGGTATTTCAAGACACTAAATTTATGGTATTTTATTATAGCATTGAAAATACAGAAATCTTAATATTTAAAAAAAGGAAAAAAAGAAAAGTAAAATTGAGTTACTGGCCACATGGAATATTTATTAATGAAGAATCCAAAGGTTAGTCTTCAATGCTCATTTCCATGATTTTTAGAGTCGATAATTCCTTGTCATGATTACTGCCCCCTTTGATTCTGGGGAACTGAGCAGAAGGGAACAAGGATGTGCTAAGACAACAGAGTTCCCTGGAAGGCTCAGCCTTTTCATAGTCACTGTCACCTTCAATGACATCCACAGAGGTTTCCTGATCTATTAAACTGTCAGAAATACTTGGATTGTTTTCATCCCAGGTTGAGGCTTCAAGATCTGTTTCATCATTGATCTGTTGAATTATAACACTTTCTGAATACTTGGATTTATGGCTGGGCCTCAAAAATTCACCCGGAAGAGAGAACATCTTTTCATCCTTCGGCACAGATGACAGCATCTCCAGGGCCTCCTGGTATTGCTGACGTTCATGCTGCATTACTGTATCCTCATCATTTGTGAGTTCATGTTGTTTTGAAATCAGAGCCTTTTGAAAATCAAGTTGATTCAACATTCTGAATTTCTTTTGCTTTTCTGGCTTTTCCTCAGATATACAGCCTAAGTCAACCTTCAGCCCATGCAGCAGGTAACGCATTTTCCCCTAGAATTAATGAAAAAAAAAATTCAATTCTGAGAATCATCACATTAGTTAAATTAACAAAACTTCTGCCTGCAGGGCTGCTAGTCTCAGAGGAGTAGCACACTCACAGCCCCTACACCCCTTCCCCTCACAAAAGGCATAAGGGGGAATTATCTGTTTTGAATTCTTTTAGAATATAGAAAAACATTAAATTCTAAAGAGACAAACCTCCTCCAAATGATGTTTATTTTGATTTATATGTCGCTCAAACAGTCGTTCTAAAAACCTACAAATGATAAAGATAAATATTAATATCTTAAAATTCGATAAACCACTAAATGTAACATAGTTATATAGTGTAAAAACTGACAAAGGCTGGAACGTGGTTTCCAGATGAATGGTGTTCTCTGTGAAGCTGGAGAGTAATCCTTCCTGCTCTGTCAAGTTCTCTAACCTGGCAGGCAGCCTGGCTTCTGTTACACATTTGTTTTTAAGTTAAATAATAAATACCAGTGTAGCTGAAGGATTGAGTACTCTTTATGTTTCTGTTTCAGGTGAGGCACAGAAGTCCCTGCAAAGGTCTCTCCCCATTAGACACACAGACATTAAAGATCTCTACACTCTACACCCTTCTCTGTGAGAGAAAATGCTCTCACAGAGCTAGTTCATCTTGGCTCCTAAAGGATACCCTCCATTGATGTCAAACCTACAAAACAACCTCCATGTAAATGCCGGGGAATTATGCTAGCATAACTAGACACACAACAGTCTGCCCCACCCACCCCAGACATGGTCTATGTAGCCCTTGCAACTCTAAGCAGACCAGGCATGTGCTACCACACCTGGCTCACAGCAACACTTTTAACTCTCCTCCTGCCAAAGCCAGGACATGAAGGTCCTGTGAGAACCATATTAAAGAGAAAAGATTACACCTCTAGGATGAGCTTCCTATCCCCTAAGGTCACAAGGTCTTCAGAGAACGTACCCTTTCTACACCAGGCCCAGTATCACACTACACAGCCACAGTTTCCTGAAACACAATTTCCCCAGTCACTCAAGTTAACTCATGCTCTTCAATGATCTTCAACAATCCAGGAGGTCTAGGTTAGTCTATCATTTTTAAAAGACCAAGAGTATCCTACTCTTTATAGCTACTGTTTACAATCTGGAATATTCACACCTTGGCATTTTTCTATGCTTATGGAATTGCATAATTGGAATTAAACAATACATACTATTTGGGCACACACACACACATTTTCAGATCAACAAGATGCACTTTGAATGTCTTTTTTGCACCATTCTTTCTCAGGCTGGTTCTGTTTGGTCTTATGAACCAATGCTAAATCTTAGGAGGAAAATATAAACAGTTAAGGAAAAATGTGAATGCTTTGCAAATTTTGGGGGGTTGTAGTAAAAAACATGAAAGTTACCATTTTAACAATATAAAATGTGTAGTCCAGTACTGTTCAACATATTTACTTCTTAAAATTATTAGTCTTGTACATGTATGTATAAGTGTGCATGCCTGTGTATACACTCAAGGTAAAGGACAGCATCAATGCTTATCATTCTCTGCCTATTCCTTTAAGGCAGGGGTGCTCCCGAACTGAAGCTCCCATTTTCAGGTGGGCTGGCAGCCAGCAAACCCCAGTAAGCCTCCTGTCTCTGCTCCTGACAGCCCTGCATGAGATCACACTTGGCTCATTATGTGGGTGCTGAGATCTGAACTTGGGTCCTCATGGTTGTACAGCAAGTGCTTTAAACCACCGAGTCATCTCTCCAACCTCCATTAAACAAGTTTTTTTTTTTTTCTTCTTCTTCAAATAGAAGAGGTCTGAGAGTTTTAGCACACACTGACCTCTGATCTTTAATTCCAATAATGAAAGTGTCTTCCTTCATTAAAAAGTAAACCCTGTGAGGCTGGAGATAGGGCTCAGAGGTTAAGAGCACTGGCTGTCCTTCCAAAGGTCCTGAGTTCAATTCCCAGGAACCACATGGTGGCTCATAATCATCTATATAACGAGATTTGGTGCCCTCTTCTGGCCTGCAGGCACATATGCAGGCAGAATACTGCATTAAAAAAAAAAAAAAAGTCAACCCTGATGTAGGCCAGAAATAGCCACTTCAGTGTCTGAGAAAGTGTGCAGAGCGTGTTATGGAGTCCTCTGCTCTGCAATGTGTACAAACAGTTTCTCATTTGTCTTTATTAGATCTTATATAAGTTGTAGTAAAAGTGTTTGTGAGCTGATAAGATGGCTCACCAAGTAAAGGTATATGCCACCAAACCTTATGGTTGAGTTCACTTTCCAGGCCCGCAGAGTGGAAAGAGAGGATTGACTTTCATAGGTTATCTTTGACCTTTATAGCATGCTTGACATGTAACTACAAACATATATAAATGTAAGAAAATTTTGAAAACTTTTTTTTTTATTCCCATTACTGTTTCTGATAGCAAGGTAGAATTATGGAAGCTTTCCACACAGATAGCAAAAATTCAATTCATTATATAATCTGATATAATAATATTTAAAATCTATTGTTTTCTGTGGAGTATGAAACAGTCTTTGCAACTTACTATCGATTATAAGAAAATGATTACAAAAAGCAATATACCTTTTTACAAGCTTTAATAGTGTGAAAAATATTTAATGTACATCTCAACTGCCATACACATTAAAGAAAAATCTCTAACCTGTTGGAAAATAAACCAAGTTTCAAGATTTCATCTGTCACATTTTCCATGAAGTTCAGGTACAGCAGCTCTTCTTCACTGCAGAGGAACACGAGCATCAGAACCATCTCATGGCGTGAGAGGCCAGGCGGGCACACCCAGCTCTGCCATTACAGGGATTGCTGCCCATGAGTACAGCGAATATTATAAAACAAATCTGTTTTCTCATGTTCAAAAGGAAAATAGTACAAGTGAGAAAATACTACCCAATGGAGAAAAATTTCAACTTTCTGGAACACTCATAACAGCAAAAGGACTAAGAGAGCTTATACCCAGGGAGGCAGGGTAGGTGTAATGCTTATCAAGTCCTGCTCCAGCATCTTGTGTTCAAGTTGGAAAATTTACTGAGCAGAAAGATGTTGTTTTCAAAATCCATATAAAGGAGAAAAGATTTTCTAATAGGTAAATTTATAGATGAAAATGCAGTAGTAATCTTTTAAATCACTTAAACACATTTCTTACACTATTTCATGTCTAATTTTAGTACCTATTATAAGAAAGTTAGGATACTATTATAATTGATTTGAGTTAGCTCAAATCATGAATTAATGGAAAATGGCAAGTAGCTACTCAATTGATGAATACAAATATAGGGAGAGGTGGTTGTGATAAATCAGCATGTTTTAAAAACAACCCATATAACTTGCTTAAGAACAACCAGACTTAGAAATAAGTGAAACTATAAAATAGATTATTTTCCTGAAAAATATTAACTTAAAACTGTAATTGTTGAGCGTGGTGGCACACACCTGTAATCCCAGCAATAGGGGAGGCAGAGGCCAGCCTGATCTACAAAGCAAGTCCAGGATAGCCAAGGCTACACGGAGAAACCCTGTCTGAAAACCAAAAACCAAAACCAAACCAAACCAAACCAAACCAAACCAAAAAACTTGTAATGTGACCTTTGACACTAACTATGACAGAGCATGCAATGAAGCGATGCAGTCACAGACTACCAAAGAGGCTTCTTAGCTCCAAATAATTTCCGGCAGGTTTCTTTAGTTTATAAAAATAAGCAAGAGTCTTACACATTAATTACTGTAAATTATTAGCAGATATTATTAACTTAGGGACACATTTCTACTAAAGATAAAATGCCCAACAATTCCTCCATTGGCATGGATTAAACGACTGCCAAAGTTGGGTGTAGAGAGATGAGTTCCAATCTTAATTTATCTTATGTTTCCCCCTAGTCTTAATTCTGCTTCCCACTACAGCATAAGGTCAACATGCTCTTACTCAGAGAAGATTTTACTGTCTGAAGAAAGCTGTGTAGAGAGCTCACAGTCTGGCCTAGAGAAAGGAGAAAGGGAAAATATTTTAACAACAAAAAGGTTGGCGTACATACATATATTCCATGGTTGTTACTCTACATTACTAATGTCATGCTTTGGAATGTCTATCTCTGCACTTCCCTATCGTGATGTAATTCGGCGGGTATGTGCATGCATGCGTGTGTACACATGTGCTAATATGTGCTGTCGCGTTTCAAGGACCTGTAGTCAGTACTCGACCTACCTGTGGCCTTAGGCAAGATCTCTCTAGCAAAGGTCTGAGGAGGAATTGGGCCCTATGGGTCTGTGCCCTCTCCTGTCAGCGCCCAAACACATCCTCATTCTTCCCTGTGAAGACTCTGCTCCCTTCATCTCATACCTGGTCTCTTCCAGGGGAAATGCAGTTGAGAGCTGAAACTTGCTAGTACAACATTTTGCTAGGTGATCATGCTACAGTCACTAAGCATGAGGAGCAGGGTTTAAAGAGCATCTCCCAGCAGCAGGGCAGACCGAACACTGGCATGTGCGAATGTTCCACATCACCAGTTTTTGGCTTTTGAGATTTTTATTAATATAATGGCTGTGTGTGTGTGTTTCTGTGTGTGTATGTACATGTGTACAGGCAAGTACCATGAGATCAGAGGACGACTTTGCCAGTCTCCAAGACACAGATTTCAACTCATCAAATGGTAAGGTTTTTCAGTACTATTGGTGCCATAGAAACTGGCTAATATCATTGCCAGAGAATTTGCTTTGAGGGTAATCCTTTCTAGTGTTGAGAGATGGCAACTATTGCAAACTAGCATCCCTTTTCCCTTTATTAACACATTATCAAAATGAATTCATTCTACCCTTTACTGAGCATTTTTAATATAAAATTTCCTTAGTAAGACAAACAGTGTTATAGAATTGTATAATACTCATATTATTAGCACATGTAATTAAAATAGTACTTAAAGGTAAATGCTGTATGTCTATTGCATAGGAAAGCAAATGGAGATAGGCTCGCACTCTATAACCCAGGCTGACCTTGTACTTGTAGTGCTCTTCCTGCCTCAGTCCCCAAGTATGGAGCCAGGTGTGAGGCTGCACTCACCTTCGTGAGGGCTGCTGCGGAGCCCCATCTTTAACCCTGTCCCAGTCTAAGTTTTGTTCTTGTGAGGATAAAAGAGATAGTTTGTCTTCAGCATCATATGTCATATAATTAGATGCCTGGAAGTAGAACAAAAATAATAAACTTTTATTATAAAAGAAAAAAAACAACAACAAACTTTAATGAAAATGAATACCTAAAAGTACCTGATACAGTAAGACAAAAACATTTTAGAATATTTTACCCAATCAGCATTTTCCCCACATTTATTTAAAGAGGAACTGACTTGATTTTTATGTTAATGAACCACATTTTAAACGGCATTAGGAAATCATAAGGTAAATCATAACTCACGGACTGGGGCAGAAGTCTGAATATGTAATCCCAGCTCTGAAGAGACTGGAGCATAAGGGTCTCAGCTCTAGGTAGATCTGGGGCACCTGCTTAGGGAGACTGATCTCACTACAAGTGGTCCATGGCCTTTAAAAGATTTATTTTATATTATGAGATAAAGTCTCACTATGTAGTTAACTGTCCTGGAACTTGATATGTAGACCAGGTTGTCCTCAAACTCACAGAGATTGCCTGCTTCTGCCTTCCAAGTGTTGGGATTTAAGGCATGCCCCCACACTTGGCTAGCCCTGAAAATGCCTCATCCCAGAGCTAAGCAGAGTTGGTCTGGTTAGTACTTGGATGGGAGCCATCACCCCGCCTACACATAAAAAATAAAAAAGATAGAATAGAAATCCATGAAAATGATACAAATTTGTAGCTATTAAAAAATTGAGGAAAAGAGTCCATTATTAAAAATTCAAAAGTGCATCTGTTTCAAATATGTCCTATATGAAAGCAACTGCAGTAGTGATGCATATGAACAATATTGACAAAAAATAATGGCACATTACTTGAATAGAATTCTTATGTGTCACAAACCTGGTGATATTTTATTTGCATCAATCTTTACAAAGTTATTTATTTATTTATTTTTGTTTACTTTCAAACAGGTCTTCTGTAGCTCAGGATGGCTTTGATATCCCTTTGTGCCTAAGGGTAATCTTGAACTTCTGATCATCCTGCCTCTACCTTCTGAGTACTGGAATTACAAGCATACATCACTGGGATTGGAGAAATGGCTCAGTGGTTAAGAGGATTCAGGTTCAGTTCCCAGTGCCTGCCTGGCCTCCTGTGACTCTCCCTGCCTCCAGTCTGGAGGATCCTGACCTCTCCTGACCTCCCTGGTCACTTGTCATGCACGATACTTTTGGATAATGCTCTTGCAGACTGTGTACAATTTACCCTTGTTCACTCAAATGCTCATTTCTCTATCCCACTATCTGGTTTCAAGCCAAACATTGTATTGTGATATTTATTCTAAGCATCTCCTGTTTCAAGAAGTTTGTGTAATCATGCCACCATCTGTTCTATGGATTGCCAATAAAAGCCAACTAGCCAATGCTGAGCAATACAGAGAATAGGGTAGGACACCCTGGTCCAGTGAGGGGAAGAGAAAAAAAGTAAGGGGAGGATGGATGCATGAGGAGAGGACTTGGAAACATCAGGAGAAATGCACCAGACTTAGGGTATGGTTAAAAAGCAAGTATAATGTGGGAAATCTGAATGGGAGGAAGCTATACTAGCTTGGAGGCTTAGGATGGAGTGTTTATTGCTCAGCATTGTGCTCTAGGCCAATTAAATAAATCCTAGCCCCTCTGTGTGGTTATTTGGGCATATAGCTGGTTAGGGAGTAACCGCTGCTTTACTAAAAATATAAATCAATATTAAATATTAATAATCTTTCATCATGGTACACACAGATGTAGGCAAAATACCCACAGACATTTAAAAAAAAGTGCTGAACATGGTGGCACATGCAGGGGCAGAGGTGGACCAGCCTAGTCTTTATAGTGAGTTTCAGGATAGCCAGGGCTAAGTAGAGGTACCTTGTCTCATAACAAAGCAAATAAAAGCCAACAAAAAATAAAAGAAAAGAAACAAGCGTGTACCGCTATATCAAGTTCATGCTGCAATTCCAGCTCTGTTCATGGTAGGCAAGTACTCTACCAAATATGTTATCTCCCCAGCCCTATAAAGCTGATTTATTCAAAATGCTTTCCAGTTTTAGAAGTGTGGTTAAAATGTACATCTACTGTAGTTGATAATACTTTACTAGAATTCTCAAGTCCTAGACTACTGTGAGGACCCGTCCTTTTCTTGAAGGACTATGAACATTTGGATCCCAATGTAATAAACTGGGCTTCTTACATTTTCACTTATCATTATGATGATGATGACAATCATGTGTGTATGATGTTTGTGTGTGTGCAGGTGCGTGTGCATACCACACTGCACATGGAGAGGTCAGTTTTCGGGAATCAGTTTTCTCCCTCCACCGCGGTTCCAGGGAACTCAGGTCATTGGGCTTCTGTGCCAAGCACTTTGACCTGGGGAGCAGTCTTGCCTGCCCTGCATTAGTTTACTTAGTTATCTAGCTATAAGCCTAATTCCTTCCATCAAAATCCAAGGTAAAAACAGTCATCATTTCTAAAGCCTTTCCCAGACAAGGAACGTTGCCTATTTTGCCCTCGTACAAGGACCCTGCATGTTAGTTAGATTTTTAGGAAGACACTTGGCTCTCAGAGGATATTTTCTCCATGACCCTTAAGTGGCCCCTCTGTCAAAAAGCTATCAATGGCTGAGATGTAAATCCATCACTTCCTACCTATTTTCAGAAAAGAAAAAAAGTTGTATGATTATTTTATTTTTGTATCCCTGCAACTGTGCCTGATATTTAAATATGCAAACATATTTATGAATAATAAATTTAAGTTAGAGCATAATACATGATTGAAATGACCCAAATTGGATGAGTTTGCCTGAAAAATCATGTCTAAAACTATGATATATTAAAATAAATCATTGCTAAACATTAAAAAATATAGTATAATAAAGTTTATAAAAGTAAAGGCAAATGTAGAAGAATGGCATCTACTGATTCTTCTATGATGTATGATCTATAATAGTACAGTCATGTACAATTCTTTAAAATATATAGGAATTGAAAAGTCAAGCTTCTGCTGGACAGTGATGGCACACACCTTTGATGCCAGCACTTGGGAGGCAGAGGCAGGTGGAGCTCTATGAGTTCAAGGCCAGCCTGGTTTACAGGATAAGTTTCAGAACAATCAGGGCCTACAGAGTGAAACTAAATCAGAAAAAAAAAAATTAAACTTCTACGTAGCTTTGATATACCTTTAGCACCTTGTCTACCTTTTGTGTATGTCACAGGTGGTTGCTAAGTAACTTTTCTACCACTGAGCTATAGTCCCAGCCCTTGATTGTTTTAAGACACAATCTTGCTATATAGCTCAGGCTACACTCAAACAGGCTGTACAGTCCAGGATGGTTTCAAACTCATGAGCCTCGTACCTTTACCAAGTGTTGGGATTATAGGCAAATGCAACCAAGCCTGATTCTCAGACTCTTTTTTTTTTTTTTTTTGGGTTTGGTTTTTTGAGACAGGTTTTTTTCTGTGTAGCCTTGGCTGTCCTGGACTTGCTTTGTAGATGAGGCTGGCCTCAAACTCAGAGATCTGCCTGCCTCTGCCTCCCAGAGTGCTGGGATTACAGGCATGCACCACTGTGTCCAGCTCAGAATCTGTATTTTTGAAAATGTCATTAATATATTGTATTCATCCATATGTTCAGCTAGCCAACCAGCTAGCGAACCACTTGGGTGCTAATAACAAATGACTTCCTAGATGTGGTAGGATCCATCTGGCCATTCAGAGAGCACATTCAGAGTTGCCATCTGCACACAAGCACTGTTGCATGTTGACCACCTTGAATTTAACAAGTGTGTCCTAGGGATTGCTCTCATAGGCCAGACAGCAGGAGGCATCTCACAAGTCACAGCACCTGCAACTCAAAAGCCACAACATGAAAGGAGCTCATGCTTAGTACCTGCTTCAGGTTCACTTCTGCATCCTTTGAGTTCTTTGTGTTGGCTGCCCCATACTCAGTGCTAAAGCTACAATAGTCACAAAGAAATGATTGTTACTCCCTTATGAACACAGTGATGAGTCTTACTGTCAGGAAAAGGTGTCACATAAGTAAATGAAATCCAACTATTTACTTTTCCAAAACTATGTAATTTCTAATTATATATCTGGAAATAGAAACAGCCATGATTTGACTCGCATATGCTTCCTTTTCCTTGCTTAAAAAGTAGACTTCAGTTAAATAGCTAATGGGGTAGGAGAAATGAGACTATAGCATTTATAATTCCTTTTTCTCCATCTTTCCTTTTTTTTTTTTTTTTTTTTTTTTTTTTTACCAATTGAACTTGTTCCTTGACTCCAGACAAGTATATTGGCCTTTCTGTTTCCTCCCCACCCTCTCCTAGCTCCTTCCCTGTTACCACCCTCCTTTCCCACACTCAGGAATATGGCATGTAACCCCAATTTGTGTGTCATCCTTGCACAGGGGCCATGCTAATCTTCTGTCTCACTTCAGTTTTAGTATTTGTGCTACCAAATCCAGCAATGACTTCTTCAGTCCTCCTCCAGTCGATGATTTCTATTACAGACCCAATTCCTTTTTTAAATTAAATATATGCAGATTAATTTGCTCTCATCGCACCTCTTATCTATACTCATAATACCAGTCTTACAGTATTTGACTGTTTGAATAACTAAAATCTAGTACAAAATGAATTTCAATCACTTGGAAAACTTACTGAATATTTATCATGAACCATCCATTACAGGAGAAGATTTTCTATTAAGGCCAATCATACTTAATTTCCAGATGTTCTCTCAAATGTCTAAGTCATCTGCAGCTGTTACTATCTAGGCTGTGAACACATGCCAAGAAGAGAGACAGGGAACTGGAAACATTTTTATTTTCCCCTCTGGGCCTTACTGTTTTACCACTGTCAACATGAATATATACACTTATGTCAATGCCATCTGATAATGTATCTCTAGACTTCTCTGAAAATGCAACATTTGAAAACATATAAAGGTTCAAGAGTTATGTTTACAACAATAACTTGTGTAGCACTCATATTTATAAGAACTTAACAAATCTAAGAGCTTAAAAAAATGACTATGCTGCTTCTAAAGACCTACTGGAAAGGCCACCAACTCATTCTAATGGAAAGGCTCAGCCAGCTCTCAAGGCTGGCATATAGAGTGCACAAACAAAGCAAGAAGTAGTACTTATTGTTTCCATCGCCTTTGGCCTTGCTGTCAGCTGTGGACACACCATACGAACCTGCTGATTTCAGTCTGGGTTTCGGCTTCCATCCGCTGCTCTAGAAGATCCTTCCTTCTTTTGGCAGGTGTGTAATAGCGGTACTGCGACAGGAAGGACTTCGCTTCTGTTTTTAAAGTGCGTGGTGTGAATGGCAATTGCTTGTTAGAAAAGAGGTCTGAGTGTTTTTCCAGAAGATCTCCACTGGGTGTCTTGGAAATAACTAGCTGGATCCGGTGGCCATTTGGGAAGGCACTCCCTGGCCTCCTGTCACGGCCATGTCCAGAGCGTGGGCTCCTGGGTGCAGGCTCTGTATAAGCCATGCTGGGTGAGGAGGTGCTGGGATACTTCAGGGTGCCATCCATTAAGATTTTGTAAGATTCAGGCAGACTTAGATTCACTGAAGAAGGGACGAGTGACTTTGAAAATGATGGATATCTTGTCATTTCTTTGATTAACACATCCTCATCTTGTGGTTCCCCTGAGGGCTAGGAACATTTGACAGTCATCAGTTGCACTGCAGATTCATGTAAGTGGTGAATCTCAGCATAAGCTTATATGTGTACCTCGGCTCTAACTTCTGTGTAGCAGTGCAATCAGTACTTTTTTTCTCCAGTGATGGGACTGGATCCCAGGGCCTTGAGCTGCTAGGCAAGTGTTCTACAACTGAAATACCTTCCCAGCCTTGCCCTTATTTTCTAGAAGAGAGGGTCAGGCCACAGATGAATGCTGCTCTGCTCCTTACTCTTATATATTCTCTGTTTTAAGAATTCATCTGAAAAGCCGGGCTTGGAGGCTCACCCTTGTAATCTCAGGAGGCAGGCAGATCTCTGTGAGTTTGAGGCCAGCCTGGTCTACAAAGTGAGTCCAGGACAGCCAAGGATACAGAGAGAAACCCTGTCTTGAAAAACCAGAAAGAATTCATCTGAAAAACTAATTTTAGAATTTGTTTATAGCACAAGGAATCTTAAATTGATTTTAATTCATTTTTTGATAATGTACAGGTGAGCTAACTTACAAACTGATGTACTCAAGTAAGGAAACTACACTACTGCTTCCTGAATAGGTCCAGATACCTAATTTCCTTTCCAACCATTCCTTCCCCAAATAAAGACAAAATGAGTTAAAATGAGTGTTCTGTATTAAGTCATGAGTCCTTATGTCACCACTTCAGGACCTCAGCTTTAAAACGTGCTCCCAAACTAGACTCACATTACAGCTGGTGTACAAATTGCCAATCTCTTTTGAAAGAAATTTCTGAATCCTACAGAGCTAATTAATTAATTAATAACCATAAGAATTATTTATACCCACTGGAACGGTATAAGCTAAGTCTAGGGTAAGGAAAAATGCATGAGGCATTAGATTGTCTGTAAAAGGAAATTCTTATCAGTGTGATGTTTTACTAAACTGAAATACCAAAGAGAACCTTTGAGAAGAGAAGTACAGAGCTGGGGCCAGTGAGATGGCTGAGTATATAAAGGTGACTGCTTCCAGGCCTAACAACCTGAGTTTGATCCCTGAATCTCACATGATAGAAGAAAGGAGCTAATTCTCCCAAGTTTTCTTTGATCTTCACATGTGAGCATGCACATACATGAGTGCCTGTGCACACAACACACACACACACACAAAATTAGTAAATGTAAATAAAAGTAAATTTGCCCAGTATATTTAATGTTTAATGCTCAGCAATGGAAAACAAAACAAAAAAAAAAAAAAAGGAAAAAGAAATACTCTTATCAGTTTGATATGGGAAGGCAAGTTGATTTTGAGCTAAGAGAAAGCATGAGCCTTACCTAGTATATTTTCACATCTCAAACTCTACCTTGGATTCTACTCCCCCTTGGAAATCAAGAGAGTGCAATATGAAATTAGTTATACTGACTGATCTGATTTTTAAGATTATATAATAGTTTCCTTTAGTTTTAAATATTGAACTAAAGGAATAGGTATTTGCACACAATATGGGTAACACATTGGTAAGGCCATCCCAACAGAGAACGCAGGCCACAGGAACATTCTGGAACAAGCAGTCTGCCTACATGCTCTGCTTCATCGTGCTGACAACATGTGATGTCATTTGCTACAAACTGGATCTATGATTTGGATTTATGCAAAGTTCAAGTTAAGAACACCTACCCAATTTGTAATCACAGAGCAACTGAGTAATAAATCTCATTCAGGGATATAATAGCAGAAGAAATGTTAGACCAACATCTTGGAACTGCCAGGTTCTGGAACAGTTGAAAACTCAGTTCAACTGAAGACCAGGCTTGGTGCAGATTATGTGAAAAATCTAATACCTATTTTACAAAAAAATTCCAAATTATTTATATTGTATAAAAGAATAAACAGCTTTTAATTTTTATTATTTGGACTGCTTTGAAATGTTTCCTACCTCTATGCAGAAATATAGAGCATTCCTACATATTTGATTAGTGTTATAGCACAGAGAAAGAGCTGTGCCCATGGAAGGGAAGCACGGGGAAGGGTCCTGAAAGCTGGCATCTCATGAGCCAGGGAGACAGAAGGAATGCAGGAGGGCCTGGGCAGTGAGGACACAGGTTCTGAAATATGTGCTCATGTGCAGACCCTGCTAAGACACTACGGGCCAAAGCTAGCACTTTAAATTGTAACTATCTTTTCAGTGAGAATATTGTATAATTATAGTAAGTATCTGTTAACCATAAAAGTCTACCCAATTATTAAAATACATTACTAAAACCAAGAATTTAAGATAACTTGGATGTGTCTAAAGCATTAATGAATAAAGCTTGCTTAAAATGTAGGCAAACTAAAAATTACTATTCTAAATGGAACCATAAAATGTATAAATGCATAGATGAACTACCATGTAAGGCAAGCAAGTTATAGGATTGCAGATGCTAAAGGAAAAATGAATAGACATTAAATAATGTGTTTTATTTTACTTTATTATAAATGATTCATAAAATACATTAAAATATATAATTTAAAATTCAATAAGCTATTTTAATCTCAAAATTACTACTTTATATTCAAAATGTTAAGAGGTTAAACAATTTTAATAAAAATATTGGGGCTAGACATTTCTTATTTTGCAAAGGACCTGTTTTGGTTCCTAGGATCCAATGGTAGTTCAGAAGCACCTTTAACTCCATTTCTAGTGATTTGTCTATTTTCGCCCCTGAGGGCACATGGCATATGTGTAATAATATAACATACATTCAGGCACTCACACATATACATACAATAAAATAAATCTTTTTAAAAATCTACTCGTGATTCTAGCATGGATGGACATATTAAAAGGTGTATTACAATGCAGGTGGAGCAGATTTAATCTAAGGGAAGCAGCCCTCCTGGTCCTACAGCCATACAACAGCCCAGGAGCTCTCAACCCTACCTGCTGACTCCTAGATCTCATCCCCTGAAGGAGATGCTTCTATCCAGTGTCTCTTGAATATATTCATTGTTCCTATACAAACTGAACATGCCAAACTGGCATACTCACGCCTTTCATCAGTGCTACCTCAGAAGAAAACCTGTACTTTTTCTGGTTCGTATCAGAAGCCTGGGATCTCTTCACGTCTGCCTTTCCCTTCACATCATCTAAACAGATTTCAAGCCCTAGCACTTCTACTTTCTAAATAATAATAAACCTCCCTTAAGTGTATTCCCTCTGTTCTTTATAAGGCCCTGGATCAGCTCTTATTCTTTCTTGTCCAGATTACTGTAGCTCTCCTGTAATTAGTCTGCTGGTCACTGCAGCCAGCGTGGTCTCCATAAAGGGTATGGCATCACTGTCTAACTAAAAACTGCTTCATAGCTCCTCCATACTTCTCAAGGAGGAAACCAGTCCCAAATCTCCAGAATGGCTCCAATACCTGAGTCTTTCTTACTGCCTGCTGGTAAACCACACCTTCATCTGTACTGAAAGTCCTAGAGTTAAAAGCACAGTATCTGGTGCTCGGTAAGCAGCAGGGAATCTGTTCTGCCAAGAGGGCTTGCCTGCCCTTCCTCTTATTTTTCTTTTCTTTTGTGTTCCTTTCTTTCCCTCCTACCCTCCCATTTTCCTTCCCCTCCCTTTTCTTAACCATACCATGGATGCCAGGGCTTGAACTAATACTTACTCAAGAGCATGAGTAATCTCAATGGCTATTCTCCAACTGGGTGAGTTGCCCATCTTGACCCTTGGCACTTGGAGACTGAAAGCCTTAGGGAACCTAACTCCCCACACAAGTTTACAGCAGAAATTTTACATCATTTAGAACTCTGCAAAATTTCAAGCCAAGATTTATTACTAACTAAGGTTCTCTCATATATAAATTATACAGTGATAAAAGGTATGGAAAGAGGAAAACTATGGATTTTAAAAATGTTTCAATTAATTGAAGTTAACTAGATACCAATTCTAACAAACTCAAAAAATATCATGAGACTGTGTGAAATCGAAACATGTTATTTGGCAGTCTTAAAGAGTGACTGATTTTTAGGCATAATAATGTTGTATTTTTTTGAGAAAGGCTCACTGTGTTGTCTAGTGTTGACCTGAGCCTGGGGTACCTAGTGTGGCATTTGCTAGAATTATAGACATGCACTATTACGCCTGGCCACGTGGGTTATGGCCATGACTGTGGGTTATGTCAATGTGTTTATGGGTAAAACTATACAGAATCTTACAATCACATCCAAATGCTCTGATCTGGAGGAGGTTGGAGATGAAAGAACACTAGAACGAAAGATGAAAGAACACTGCCACATTGGATGACAGAAAGTTGTAGGTTTGCTACAGTATTAAAGTTTGCAAATCAGCTGTTCAGAAAAATGAGATTATGAAATCTGCAAATCATTGTATCAGCCAGCCTTCAGCAGAGAAGCTTCTTCTTGTAAGAAATGGTAATTAGCCCAAAGACCCACAACTGGACAATGTGCACAGGGGGAGAACACTCTGTCCTAAATGGGATAAATTTATCAAACACCTCCCCTCAAGGGTCAGGGAATGTGTGGAAAAGGAAGTGGAAAGATGGTAAGATCTGTAGATGGTAGAGGATTCCAAAGAAACACAGTTTTCAGACACAAGAGGGCGGATACAAACATGAACTCCGACACTGTGATGGCACACACAAGACCTGCACAAGTTCAAACCAGACAAAATCCAAGCATGGAGAAGAGAAAGTGAACACAGAGTTCCACCCTCAACTGAAAAGCTATTTGCAACTGACATCTGCTGGGAAATGGAAATCTGCTTTCTGGAATGACACTGAGTACATCAACCACACCCAGGCCTAGGAGTCAGACAACACAAAACAGACTCTGGTTTTTGTGCACTTTTTGTTTTATTTTGTTTATTTGCTTTGAGTTTTACTTTGTTGGTCTTTTTAGTTTTTGAGAGAAAAAAAAAACATGAAATTGGGTGGATAAAGAGGAGGCAGGGGAAGGGAAGAATATGATCTAAATATATTGTATGGAAAAAACTGAAATAAAAAATACCACCCATAAAAACACCAAATAATTTCCAACTTCTATAAGTCAGAATCCAGAAAAGGAGAAAGAATGCTCTGTTGGCTGAAGCTAGCATAAGCGGCCAGAAGGAGAAATGTACACCAGTAACAAATGTGCTCAGATGTCAAAATCCTCAACAAAAGTTTAGCCATTGAATTCAGCAACAGAAAACTTCAACACTTTAATCACAGCACTGAAGAGATAGAGGCAGGCAGATCTCTGTAAGTTTGAGGCCAGTCTAGTCTATTTAGTTCCAGGACAGCAAGGAATGCATAGAGAGACCAAACAAACAAAATGTAACAAAATCCAAAAGAAAAAAAGAAAGAAAAATTTTAATGCACCACAGCTGGGATCTGTTTATATTAAGTACACAAGTCATTCACCATGTTAACAAATGGAAAATCACATCATCATTGCTAAGAAATGCAAAAAGAGCATTGCCTAAAATTACCCATCAAGATCAAAATACAGTATATCAAAAATCTTTTTAATTAGAAAAAAGGATACTTTCATGGGAGAGACTCTGAAAATTAAGTATCAAATTAATTAACTCATCAAATTAAACAGAAGGCTACTTCTTCAAACAAATGTTAAAGAGAATCATAACAAAACAAAACAAAAAATAACCCTCCCCCCAAACAAAACAAACAAAACAAAACAAAACAAAACAAAACCCACAGTCCAGTCTAGCCAACCACACCCTGCAGGCCACATCATTCTTTCTAGCTTGTGGAGCTTGACTGGAACACAGTTAGGAACTTATTCCTGCATTGTTCATGCTTGCTTCCCACTGGCAGGAAGTTGTGACAAGGTGCTGTGGTGGGAAAGGCATACAGTGGAGATCCCTGCCTCTTGATGCTCAAAGCTTGCTGACCTAAACCTACTGGAAACAGTTCTGAACCAGGCGGCAGCACTGATGTGCCTCGGAAACATCTGCTTTTAAGGAGCAAAATGACAAACCTTACCTTCTGTAGGGAGTTTAAAAAGGACCTGGAATTCATCTTGGAATTGTTCTGCATTGTGGATTTACTTATTTTAAACTCCTTTTCATATCGTGCCAATTCTTTCTTCAGTTTCTCTCTTCGTTGTTGGTCTGCGTCTAAAGAAGGAAGCAAACCTTTTAGCATACCAACAAAACAGAAACACTAACTTTCTGCTTTTTTTAGACTCGTACTATCAAGGATCTCTCTCTTTGGAAGCTTCTCATTCTATACTCCAGGCTACAGGCTGTTCTCCAAGCTGAGAGCTGAGATAGCCTTGTCTGGAGGAGCCCTTCTCTGGCGCTGGGATTCGAGGCCAATGCCACCAGGAGCAACCATCACATCTTCCTTGCTAAACATAATTGCATTATGATAGATGAGTACAAATTCATATACTTTTAAAGTATGGAGAGATTCTAAGTAATATGTAATTTACAGACATTCCAAACAGAGAGTAGAGGCAGGAAAAACCACTTGATCCAGGAGTTCAAGGCCAGCCTCACAGCAACAACTCATCTCAAATGAAGAATCAATAACAACAAAGCCATGGAGACATTTTAAAGACAGGTGTACTCAGGCAAATGACTTCTGTTTCCTGGAACTGCTGCTCATTCGAAAGGCTAGTAGAACATTACTTTCTTTCTTCATAGTGTTTTTAAGTCAGGCACGGACAAGCAAGTTAATCAGAGAGTTATCACTAGACAAGCACTAAAAATGATAAAATGAAAACTAGCTACATTTCAGAATTAAACAAACAATAATATTACATGTATTTTTTTAAAAAATTAAAATGTCAAGGCTAGTATGGTGGCACATACCTGAATTTGACAATGTAAGAGGAGAAAAAAAGCCTAGATTACACAGTGAATATCAAGCTAGCCAGGTCAATATTCTAAGATCCTGTCTAAAAGACCAAAAGCCATGCAATGGGTTTAAGCCTGGGGAGTAGAGGCAGTGACAAGGCTCAAATGACCCAGTAGGTAAAGATGCCTTCAGCCCACGCCTGATAACCTATGTGCAATCCCTGGGACCCACCTGTGGAGAAAGTGGACTCCCAAAAGTTGTCCTCTGATCTCTACAAATACACTGCTGGACATGATTGTACACATGCATGCACACAAGCATGTACACACACACACACAAAGGTGTAATACCTAAGAATTCAAAACAACCCCCACAGAAAAAGGGAATATTCATTAACATTTTTATTTTATCTGTGCACTGTATGTGGACACAATGAATTGTGTGCAGACACAAATGATTTCTTGTATATGAGATGTTTAGAAAAGGCAAATCAATGGAGGAAAATGATTTCTCAAGGCTAGGGGTAAAAATTATGTGGCTGAAAATTGGTACAAGGAATTTATATGGCAATGAAAATGTTTTAAAATTGTACAATTTTGTACATTTGGTAAAGATCAGAGAATTAATGGCAAATCTTGTTACTAAAATATTTTATTAAGAATAACAGTAAAACTATCTTCTATAAAAATAAAGCTTGTATAGTACTCCATAAATACATACAATTTTATGTGCCTAAAAACGAATAAACGTTTAAAATAAAATGGGTTTAGGCTGAGGAGATAGCTCAGGGGGTAAAGTGCCTGTTAGGCAAGCATAAGGACCAGTGTTCAGATCCCCAGAACCCACGACAGGCCAGCAGCAATCCTCCGCTGAGATGGGAGGCAGTCAGGTAAAATGGCTAGAGGCCTGCTGGCCACCCAGTCTAGCACTTCCAGTGCTGAGCAACAGACTGTCTCCAACAAGATGAAAGTGGGGGCTGACTTTGATTGCCGCATGCACAGCATGGCACATATATGCCTAAACGCCTACACACCCCCACCCCCACCCACAGAGATTAGAAAATCAAATATTAAAAAAAGAAAAAAATAAGAGGACATGTTCAATCAAAAATTGTAAAGCTGGGGCTGGAGAGATGGCTCACCAGTTAAGAGCCCTGGCTGCTCTTTCAGAGGACCTGTTTTCAATCCATAGCACCCACATTGGTGCTCACACCTGCCTATTAACTACACTCCTGGGGATCTAATGCCCTCTTCCGGGCTCTTTGGGCACTGAACACATACGATGCACAGACATACATGCAGGCAAAATATCCATACATATAAAAGAAAAATAAAGGTAAAAAACTCTAAAGCTTATCTAATATGTGACATGTAACATTATTTAAACAACAAACTATATTCCAGTTTTGATAATGTGAAGACTTAAATGATTAAATCAGCATTCAGCCATATCAGGAAAGTATAGAGCATGAAAACACAGATGGCTTAAATCCAGTAAAATATTGTTTTATATCATAAGCCTATTTCTGAGTTACCCAGAGCAATTATGGTGAACATAAACTCAATATTTTAGGGAGTAATAATGGCTACTAGTTAGCACTTTGGAGCTAACAATCTTTTTTATTTTAGCCATTATACTTTTCTTTATTAGACAAAAACAAACTCATGCCTTAAATTATTTAAAGCAATATAATATCTATCATGACTAAATGGGCATTAAGTTGAGATTTAAAAACAAAATAAAAGCAAGATTTCAAATACCGTGCAATTCTTTCAACTTTCAAAATGTGATTTCTATCCTGAACTGCAGACTCATAGCCTAACTGCCTCCCTCAAGACAACTGCCTTTGTTTCTCACTTTAAGTCACGTGGGTGGCAGTGCACACGCCGTGAGTGCACGCAGAGGCTAGAGGACAACCTGCGGGCCACTGCTCTTCTCCCACCCATAGGCCTGCTGGTCACACTAGTTCGTTGGGTTTGGTGGGAAGTGCATTTCCTGCCAAGCCATCTTTCTGGCCCCAACTAACTGGATTCCTAACAGGTACACATTTTGACCTTCAAGTGACGAAGACTGACATCCCGAGTCATTTCCTCCTCTAAATCTTTTCCTACCATACTCCTCAGTTTAGTAAATCATGGTTCCATCTTTTTGGTTGACAGCTCCTTTTTTTTTCCTTCTCCCTGCCTCCTTTCTCTCACACCCTAGTCATATCTAAGCCATTGATAGATATGTTTGGAACATTTCCAGAATCTAACATTTCATTCTCTCTTCGCTGGTATCAATGTAGTCTAACTATCCACCTGCTTCAATGACAGCATTCTGCAGACTATTTTCACCTCAGCAGCTGGAAGGATGCTTTGAAAAGTAAAACTGGCTCTGATGCTTCCACTCAAGACCTCCAGTGGCCTTTCTCTTCATTCACCATGAAGGCCCAAGCCCTCCCAATGTATACCTCTGTCAGTCTTGGTAACATCATCTATCACTCTTCTGAAGGCTTATTTCACATGTTCCCCATGCTGCTTCTTTTAATTCATCAATCATGGTTCCATTTCATGGCTGTTTCTTCTGCCTGGGTTGCTTTTTCGCTGGATGGCCAAAACAATAGTCTCAGTTCCTTCAAGCTTTGCTTGTCCTTCCAAGACAAGGAAGAACTTCTCCTCCAAAGGCCCCCAGATTCCTTTACCAGGCTTTCCTCACCATTGTATGAGTCCCATCTGACATTTTCTATTTATTTGTATATGCTCATTGCCTGTCTCTTCCTATTACACTGTAAGCTCTGGAAATCAAGTAATGTGTTTTTGTTCAACATTTTAGCTTTAGTTTTTGAACAATGTGTAGCACACAGTAGGCTCCCATAAATATTCTAACTGACAAGTGTGGATTTTACTTTAAAAACTGTTATTTATGTGTGTGGCAGAAGTGGGGGAGAGAAAAGACTTGCACAGAGGCTAAGGAAGTCATCAGATCCCCTGCTCTACCACTCTCTAGTGTATGCCCTGGAGATAGGGTCTCTCCCTGGACCTGGGGCTAGGCTGGCAGCAAGGCCCAGTAGTCCTCCCATCTCCGTCTGCTACAGCACTGTTACAGTGTGTGACGCCACACCTGACTTTTTCATGGGTGCTGAGGATTTGAACTCAGGCTTATGTAAATGTTTCTTCAAAATTGAAACTAAGAACATACCCTTGTTTAGAATTTGAATGTAAATATGCTTTGATTTCTCTCTATGTTCTAAAATAATACATATAAAGCTCTCAGGTTTCATATTTTAAAATGTTTATTACTGATCCAAATGGAATTTTACATGAAGGAACTGGAATTTTACATGAAGGAACTAGAGAATTCTATTAACTTTTATTTCCCAAATGGCTAGTCAGCTCTTCCTTTGTTTAGTGTACACACTCACTTACTCTCTCTCTCTCTCTCTCTCTCTCTCTCTCTCACACACACACACACACAAAGCTTCTTTTAAATGTCAAATTCCTGTGTGGATTTTATCTCATTTCAGAATTATGTTTATTTATTTACTTGTTCCGATTTCACTACTAAATGCTTCTTAGTACCAAACTTTTAAACACCCAACAGAGCTGCTCTCCCACTCCGACCATGTCCAGATTATTTCTTGTATTGATCTACCCGGGTTAATTTTAGAATACATAGCAAAGTTGCAAAAAGCAACATTCATTTTACGGCAATGTAAGTACTCAGGTATCCACAGTTTAGTGGTTCCATGACTCCCGCACGTTAGCAAAATCAAGTCCCTTATGTATTATCTTCTACAGGCTTAGCCTAGTTTGTTAAGAGTCTTTATTATATTTTCAGTTAGGTGTATCAGGGCGAGGCACAGTGTTTTGCAGATTTTTGCAGGTGTCCACAGAGGTCGTAAGTGTGCTTTGGATCCCCTGGAGTTGGAGTTACAGAGGAGCTGCTGGCAACTGAACTCAGATCCTGTCAAAGAGCAGCAGCAAGTTCTTTGAATCACTGAGCCATCTCCCTACCTGTCTTCCTATGTACTTTAAATCATCCCTAGATTACTCAAAATACATATTACAAAGCAAAGTGTATGAAAATGGTTATGCTTGGTTTTTTTAAAGGAATGAACAGAAAAATCACTAGGTAGTATATGTCAACAACAAAGTTTGCCTTTTTATTTCTGAGGCATCTGTTGGAATGGCTCTTCTTTTATTTCTGATTTTGAGTCTTCATTCTTTTCTTTCAACCTAGCTAAGGGTCTATCAATTTTCAACAAACCAGATTGGTTTGTTGTTGTTTTGTTTTTACATTCTGTTGTTTTTCTGTGTCTCTTTTCTAATCTATTATTTCCTTCTTTCCACTAACTGGGGACTCCTTTTCTTTTCTAATCTTTTTCCTTTCTGTGCTGTGCTGACTCGAGGTCTCTTACACGTGAGGCAACTGCTGTTGCACTGAGCTACAGCCTCAGCTCTTTCCAGTTTCCCAAGATTTCCATGTAAGTTGTCTGAGATCCTCTCTTCTATAGTGCAGGCATTTGCACCTTAGCACTGACTATGCTCTGTCTTAAAGTTTTAGTATTTTTGTAGTCACTTGGGTTGCTGTTGTTTTTAAGGTTCGGGGCTCTTGTTTTCACTTTCGTTTGTAGATTGTCTTACTGTAGAGCCCAAGCTGGCCCTGAACTGTCAGGCCCACTGTGTCACTGCCCAGGTAACAGGTGTGCAGCACCACATATCATCCAGAGTTCTATTTGGACTTCACCTTGGACTCAAAGTTACTTAGTTTCCAAATGTGTGAATTGTACTGCTTTCTGTTTTAAATTTTTATTTTAATTAAATTGTGGTTAAAAGATACCTGCAATGATTTTTGTTTTCTGAAATACATTAAGATTCATTTGTGACTTGATATGATGAACTCCAGGAATGTTCCATGTCGTCTTAGGGAAAGTGTCTACTATGCCATTCAGTGGAAAAGTTTTGGTGTGTTTGTTGGGTTCACTTCATTAACTATGTCATGTAACTCAGATATTTCTGTGCTGGTTTTGTTTAATCCTGCCATTACTGAAAGAGGAGTATCTTTATCTACTGTCTACTACCACTGTATTGCTGTTTTGAGATATAGATTTTTCTGTTACTATTTGCTTTATATATTTCCAGACTCCAAAACTGAGTATATATAATTGCTAGACTTTCCTATTGTACCTTCTAATGACCATATTTTTCTCTATAGAAAGTTCTGACTGAAAGTCTTTTTGGCCAACATAATAATAATCACTGGTGATTTCTTTTGGTTTTTATTCCTGTGTACTATCTTCGCTTTTTATTCTTTCATTCAGTGTGTGTCTTCATATCTAAACCAAGACCAGTATGAACAGCACATCAATTTTTCTTTTTCTTTTTAGATTAAGCCAATTACTGTGTACCTTTGGATTGGAAAGTTTAATTTGTTTACATTTAAAACACACATACTCACACACACACATTGGTTTTTCAAGACAGGGTTTCTTTGTGTGTGGTCCTGGTTGTCCTGGAACTCACAGAGAAACAATTGCCTCTGCTTCCCAAGTGCTGGGATTAAAGGTGTGCGCCGTTGCCACCATCCAGCTTAAAACATATTTAAAGCTGGGATTTATTACTATTGTTATTGTTTCCTATATTCTTGGCAAGTGTTTTGCTTCTATTATTTGGTGATTTTTTTTGATAATTTATTTTTGTAAAACAGGAGAATGTGGGCGTTTCTAAATCCACAAACAAAACCAACCAAACAAAAACCAACCAAACAACAAACTAACCAAACCAGAAACTACCATGTGTTGTGTCTGGAGAAACTAAAAGCCTTGCATGTGACTGGTAGAATGTAAAATCATGCAGAAAACACCATGCCAGTCCGCAAAAAAAGCACAAAGAGAGTCAGTAGGAGACTGAAAAACTTCACTTCTAGGTATATACTCAGAATACCTGTATACCTATGGTGCCAGTACTACCACTGACAGCAATGGAAGGAAGACTGAAGTTGCTAATGTGAACAAACAAAATGAGGCACATGCACACATTAAGATTTTATTCAGCCTTAAAAAAAGATTTTGGGCTGGTGAGATGACTCATGCAACACTAGCTTAGTGTCTGAGTTTGGGCCCTAGAACCCAGTTAAAATGAGAAGGAAAGAACTAATTCCACAGGGCTGTCCTTTGACCTCCATATATATGCCATGGCTCATGTGCTAACACATATATCATACTAACATGCACAATAATAAACTTTTAAAAAAAGATTCTTATATATTACAACGAAAGCAAATCTTAAGAACATTATGTCAAGTAAAATGTTGGTCACAGAGAAGAAACACTGTAGGGTTCTACTTAATCAAGGAACTTAGAAAGTTCATGGAAAGTAGACTGGAGAGACACTGAACTGAGAGACAGAATGACATGTGGTTCCCAGGGGCTCACACATGGCCGAGGGTAGCTGGATGACAGTGATGACTCTCCTTAAACATACAAGTCACCGAAATGAACACTTAGAAATAGAATGATAAATCTCCAGCCATGTGTTTCATCATCTTTTAAAAGGGATATTTATGTTTAGAAATTACTTACATTTGATGCTGGTGCTCACACTTATGGGAACTGAGCAGTCCACTGCGGCTGAAAGAGAAAAAGATTATTAGTATTCTTGATATTTACAAATAATGAAAAACATTAAATGTATAAATCATAAAAAGCTCTGCAGACTTGAAGTTCTTTGCTTTAGTATTGTATTGCTAGAGATTAAAAGTAAGAGAGCAGATAAAAATTACTTGGTAGGTAGGCCCTTGGCACACATGTAGAGTTGTGCAGCTTGGTCTTCAGGTGGGACTCCTAACAACTGACGCAGGGGCTGTCTCTGACTCTGTTGCCTGCCTTTGAATCCCTTTCCCCTGGCTGAGCTACCGTGTCTAGCCTCACACACCACAACTTATAAGTCAAGGCAGGTTGATATCCATTGGAGGCCTCCCCTTTGCTGAGGAGACAGGGAAGAAGGAAGGATGGGGGAGGAGGAGTGAAGGGAGGTGTTGGGAGGAGAGTAAACTGTGGTCAGATGTAAATAAATAAATTAATAAAAATACTAAGTAGAATTAACAGCTTATTAGATAATGTGGAAGAAAATACTGGTAAACTTGAAAACATAGCAGTATAACCATTGAAAACAAAATATAAGGAAGACTGAAAAAGAAATGAACAGAGCATTGATCGCCTAATGCCATGCCTTAACTATGGCACATCAACACATGTGAATGGAGTCTTAAAGCAAACTGGAAAGAAAAGAGAAAATGAAGCATTTACACTACCTATTTCAAGACTTCGTGTAATGTTACGAAGATAACGCAGGTTGGTGTGGACAGAAATGTGGACAAGTAGATAAGTAGGTAAAAAATAAAGTCTCAAGACAGATTTATACATCTGGTCAAACTATGATAAGGTAATTTAATAGGGAAAGGATTTTCCCTATTTCAATAATTGACTCCAGAAATTTTATATATAAGTAGGCAAAAACCAGTATCAATTTTTTTTATACAATATATCAAAACTCAAAATGAGCCACATAAACTTAAATGGAAGAGCTAAAAGCAGAAAGCTTCTAGAAGAAAACAAATTTAGAAAACCCTAAGATTAGAAAATGATTTCTTAAACACATTTTTAAAAATACAAATTCCAAAATCATTGAAAATTGGCTTGATTTTATGATTTTAATGCTGTAACACGTTATTTTCCTCAGTTATTTAAAACGTAACCTAAACATTTTAAACTTCATGTCTTGAAGCTACATAGTGAAAAGCTAATGTCACAAAAAAGTAAATAAACATTAGGTAAAATTAGTTAAAAAATTAGTGAAATTAAAGTTTCTAGCTAAAGTTGCAAATATTCACAAAGAAGAGACACCATACGGGCAAACAGCTAGTGCTGGTGAAGATGTAGTGACACAAGAAACACAAACCAGCAGTCACTCCAGAAAGGATACAATCACAAAGCTAAACGTTCAGACAAAGCTTCCATTCTACTCTTAGTAAAATAGAAACATATGTTCACAACTGTATAGAAACACAATAATTTAATTCCCAGTAGCGCCCAGTAGTTTTGAGTCAAAACCACCCAAAAATATTCACCAAGTCATGAATCAACTAATTACAACATATTCATTAAACGGAATACATTTTTTGTTGTTGTTGTTATTTTGAGACAGGGTCTCTCTCTATAGCCCTGACTGTTCTGGAACTCCCTATGTAGATCAGGCTGGCCTAGAATTCAGAGATCTGCCTCCCTCTGCCTCCTGAGTGATGGGATAAAAGGTGTGTATCACCAATTTATACTAGTTATAAATAAAAATAAATATGTTTAAGGGCTGGGGAGATGATTCAGTCAGTAAAGTTGTGCAAGCACAGGTCCTGAGTTATATCCCCCAAACCCATGTAAAACAGCCAGGTGTGGTGGCGCACACTGACAGCCCTGGTGCTGCGGAAGCAGCTGGCTCCTCAGGCTTGCTGGCCAGCCAGCCTACCCTAATGGGTGAGCCTCAGGCTGGTGAAAGACTTGTCTCAAAAATAGGGAAGAATGACATATGAGGATGTCCTCTGGCACACACACACACACACACACACACACACACACACACACACACACACACACCGCCCCCAAACTAAGAAATACTGATAAAGACAACATGGATGCCTCAGAGCATTGTGCACATTGAAAGCCAGATCCAGTGTATAAATACCTATTAGTCTAGAAGCATAAAATTGTAGAAAAGGCAAAACTTTTTGTAGGAACAAAGCACAGATCAGTAACTTCAGAGATCTGAGGGGGAAGCACTGACTGCAAAGATTAGAAGGGGAACTCCTTTAGGATAATAGAAATATCCCACACCGGGGGTCAGTAAAGTGTAATTGTAAGGGCAGAGGGTAAATGCTCTGGCTTTGAGAAATGACTTGGCTGATCACAACTAGTTGACTCTGCCTTTCAGGGCAGAGCCGGTGTGAGAAAGAATGAACATGATGATGCTTACGGGAATTAAATTCAAATCTCATACTATTTCCAAATGCTATAAAATACTACCTATTGATTTATTTAAGCAGCAATTTAAAATACACCATTCTCTGCTCATGAATTGAACAAAAACAACTGGCAGGAACACTGACATACATGCTATAGTTAAATGATCTCTGGTTAACTGTGAATACAGTAGTGGTCAGAGATGTACGTATTTGCAAAGTATTTCCCTATGCACTTATAACTAGTGCACCTATTTTATACAAGTTAACTCTTAATAAAATCAACAATAAAAGAAAAAAAAGTGGCAGCCAGCATCTTCTTTGTGTAATTTACCAAGTAAAAGAGCAGCTTATACAATTCTATTAAGAGCGGCATCCAGCTGGACATGGTAGCACAACACATTTCTTGGGAGCCCAAAGCAAAAACATATTGACACCAGGCCAGCCTGGCTTTATACTGAGACCCTGTTTTTCAATGTAGAAAAAGGAAAGGGCACAGGAATTTAGCACAGCCACTAATGTGTTTGGCATGAAAGCACAAGGGTGTCTGGACCCAGGACGTCAGCACCCACAGCATGGCAGCGACGTCTGTACCCCAGCACTGAGAGGAGACAGAGAATCTCGGGCTTACTGGCTAGCTAGTCTAACCCTAACATGCCAAGACCAAGGTCTCAGGGAGAGGGCCTCTCAAAGAAGAGATGGCTCCCAACAAATTACACCTACGGTTGACCTCTGACTTCTATATGCGTATGCACACACATACATAACATGCCCAAACACACAAACGTGCCCCAATACACACACATAAACTTTTAAACACAAACAGAAAAATGAGCAATATCTAACAACAAAAATAATATTAGAATACAGTAAATGAACCGAGGATGTAGTTGTAAATATTGTTAAAGTAATACTAGCTGTTAATATAAAAAATAGTTGGTATCTCACTTTAAGAAAACAAGTCCTCTTTGAAATAATGTACTAACTTTTGACTCAGGTTTACCATAATGAGAAGAAAAGCTAGGGTTTAAATTGGCACAGAAAGTTCACATTTGCGAATTTTTACCTTTGGCTGAAAGGATTTTATTATAGTGAACAGCCATGTGGTTCTTGACCAGCTGCAGAGTGGTTAGTCTGAGAGAGGAGGAATCAGTGCAAAAAGCTAAAAATTAAAAATAGTCCGTCATTACAGGTTTAAACTTGACATAAACATCACAAGATACACAGTCACTGAAGTCATTCTTAGTCATGTTCTGGAGTTCCCTGGAAGAGGCTGAGGGGACACTTCCATGCTGCTGTGTCCAGCCTTTGTCTTGCCCTGGTGGCTCTGATTAGCAACTCGTCAGTTTTGTTCAAACCACTTTAAGAGTTAAGTTTGACAGGCTAGAGAGCTTGGGAAAGAGATTCTAGAATATAATCTAATAAAATAATCCAGAATGTAATCTGTTAATAGATTAGTTGTGTTAATCTGTTAATTAATTATTATTATTATCTATTTTATGTCTTTTTATCTCATAACTGAAACTCTTCAGTCACTTGCTTGGTTATATGAACAAAGCACTGAGTCTGGGAAATCAGACAAGTCCCAAACCACAAGACCCTGCTCTGAGAGGCAAGGCTCTGATGTTACACCTGGACTCAACATCCACAGACTGCTCTACATACAGGAGCAGAAAAGCCTAGGCTGTTCAACTTTTCCACCTTCACTCAGATTGCTGAAAGGGAATCTTAGAAGCAGTAAGCACCGATATTTAAGTATAAAGTACTGTGGACGCATATTCTTAACCATTAAAAACACTTTTCTGCATGTGCACGTGGGTGGTGTAAGTGCGTGTGTACACATATTCACATGCGTGTGAGTACATGTTTTGTGAGAGGAGTGTCTGTGTGTGTGTAAGCGTGTCAGGAACCTTCCTCAATCACTCTCCGTCTTCTTTACTGAGGTAGGATCTTTTCATTTGAACCAGTGAGCTGATGAGGCTAGTCTAGCCAGCCAGCTTGTCTGGCCATCCTACCTCTGTCTCCTCAGGCTGGGGGGGGGGCGGCAGCTGCTCCCACAAGCTTTTTCATAGCTTTTGAGGATCCAACTATAAATGTGCATGGCAAGTGCTTTATCTATTTATCCACTGAGCTGTCATCCAGCCCCCGAAAAGAAGCTATAGGGACGTACACTTAGAGAATTCAACAGTGGAATAGAATATAGTGGAATTGAAAACAAGTGGCTCTTCTACACGGACACTGAGATTCCCTCCTGTATCTATCCTGCAGTACCTCAAAATCAACTCATTCAGGGAAACTGCAAGACAAGCCTGTTACCACGGAAGACGCTGCTGGCGGGCACTTGCCATGCATTGTTACACTCTCTCTACCAGTAAAATGTTTCCACTTAATAGAAGTGGAAACCGAGGCACTGGGCTGTGAACTAAGTCTGTGTCATATTATAGACAAGGAATGCGTGCTGAGATAAGAGCCAATGCAGCTGCAGACTGACAACTCTCTGCCTGCACTAGCTCTGCAAGCACACTTGAAAAGTTAACAAACCTTCTATTGTATTCTTCACCCTGGTCGTGTGTGTGTATGTGTGTGTGTATCTAAAGATTGGATCTAGGGTTGCATATATGTTATGCAAACACTCTACCCTGAGCTATATCCCCAGCACTCTTTACTTTTTATTTTGAGAGAGTCTCATTCAGTTCCCAGGATTGCCTTGATCTCACTGTCTAGTCCAAGCAGGCCAGAAACTTGCTATCCTCCTGCCTCAGCCTTCCAGATAATGGTATTACAGTCTTGCACAACAAGACATTGCTTCAAAGGATTTTTGCTTGTTTTTTAAAAATCAGTTTTCCTAGCTGTTTCTATGTACACACTCTGGTACAAAGAAATAAAATGAAATAATTGAAAATATCATCATTTGTTCATACTTAGAAGAAACAGTATAAAGGATTTTTCATGGAAATAAGAACAATAGGCTTAAATCATTGTTCCTAAAACCCATGCCAAAGACTTTTAAGTTATAATTACAAAAATTATTTTAGAGTTAACATTAAAATTTTTCTTTGAGGAGTTTAAAATATAAAAGCATCACAGAACATAAATATTAACTTATAAGTATTAGCTGAGAATATATTCAAGTTTTCTCTACACAGCTTTTCTTTATGGCTTGTCTTTATCACTTGATAATCATCACCTTAAGGCAGGCATGCCTTACACCAGACCTTGTGCTGGCAAAAGTAGTCCCTGCCTGTAGCAGTTCAAAATCATGACCCCCTAATGTATCTACAGAATCCCTACAGCATTTCATTCTGACTACTAATGTGAAATACACATGTTCAATAGCGAACCGTCTCATGTTCCCCGCAGAGAACAGGGAGTGTTTAATGAAGCTACAGTTTTAAGTAGCTCACTTACCGTTGCTCTTGGTGCTCAAGTGTCCTGTAAATAGGCATGGTGGATTGTATCTGGGAAGGACAGAGGCTGCTCTGACTTTCAACAACAATAAAAACCACAAATTAGGACATGTGAAGCACAACTTTCACACACAAAAAAACCAATACAAAATATTTTAAAAATAACACATTTATTTTTAAACAAAGTTGTTGAAACTTTTATTCAGGTAAGCATGGTGGTGCGTGCCTTTAATCCCAACAGTTGGGAGGCAGAGGCAGGCAGATCTCTATGAATTTCAGGCCAGCCTGGTCTATGTAAAAAGTCTAAATCCAGCCAGGGCTACATAATGAGACCCTGTCTTAAAAAATAAATCATTCGAATAAAATGTAATTAATGAAAAAAATAAAAATTTAATTAAAAATAAATCATTCAATTATGTTACCAGCAATAATATATCAAACTGAAAAATCCTATGACCACAGACTGAACATATCCTTTTTGAGAAAATGAGACAGGGCTAGGAGATGGCGCCATTGATAAGGAGGCTGTCACATAAGTACCAAAGACATGATTTTGGAATCCATGTAAAAAGCCAGGCATGGCAGTGCCTCCTTATAAGTCCAGCTTCGGAGGAGATGTGGATGGACACAGGTAGATCCCTGGCACTCGGACAAACTACCGTAGTTGAGTCATTGAGCTGCAAAAGTTCACCGACTTGACAGTTTTAGCCGTCAGCTCAACACAGCCTAGAATCAGCTATAAGAGTCTCAGTGAGGGAGTGCCTAGATCACACCCAGTGCTTCAAGCCCCTCCTGCTGTGCCTTCCATGCAGGGATGGCCAAGAGCAACAGAAATAAAACTACAACAGCGGAAGACCTTGCCTTAATAAAGGAGAAGAGCTGAGGAAAGACAGACGACCTTAGCTTCAGACCTACACACAGGCGCACACGTACATGTTTAATGAAGAAAACAAGCTAGTTTATGTGAAGTGTTGTATGTGTGCGGTGTGCGCTTGCCAAGTGCTCTACCACCAAACTGTTTTAAACTAAGTTATTGTCGGAACCATTAACGCGGGGACTGCAGTTTTACCAGCTCAAGTGATCAATATATCAGCTATGTCACTTGATATATACTGACTTTATTCTGTTCACTACTGACACATTAGCGTCTTTGTTTTGTAATAATACATATTTGAGTTATACTTATTAGTTTGTCTTTTGAGATTAGGTCTTACCATACTGCCTGGTCTCGAATTCCTAGGCTCAATTGATCCTGCCTCAGCCTTCCAAGCAGTTGGAATTACAGGTACACACCCACATACCCAATTATATACACTACATTTAAAGAGGGTTCCAGTGATGTGAAAATAGTGTCTGAAATTTGAGACTGCATGGGATTAGAAAATTACATAGCTTTCATGAGAAAATAATTTCTTTTTCCAAAATGTAATTGGTATGTTCAGTAATAATCTTGAAAAAAATCAGAGTTTCAGTGATTAGTGTGCAGAACATGAATACTGTAATCTCCAGGCAGGGTTTTTTTTCTTTTTTGTTTGTTGGTTTTTGTTTTTGTTTGTTTTTGGTGTGGTGCAGATCAAACCTAGGTCGTTTCTAGGTTCTAAGATGTGCACTGATTGGTTTCTAACATTCCTAACAGAGAAATGTCATGTTAAAACTCACAGACCTGAAGGGAGGAATAGACAACTCATTTCATCTGGGCTCTCTCAGGCACTGCTTCCTCGAATGGGGTATATCTTTCTGTTTCTTTACATGATTTTTTTTCCCAATGCAAATGTTAGGCAATACTGTAGTAACTGTATATATATAAGTTTTCTCATTTCTTTTACTACTTTTATAACTGTTTAACAGTCCTTTGTACTCCTCACTTAGGAGTATAAAGGTACAGTTTCTATATCCTGATTGGACCCAGGATGATCCAAAAGTTAGTCTCAAACCAAATGCCAAATAAAGAACAGCCTTCTTTAAATTAAGACTAAAAATTAGTGTGTGAGATTTATGGTTTTGGTAGGACAGTCAAACTTCAGCTCAGTTTCCTGAATGATTTGATTTTACTAAGAACTGGAAGAAACTTCACTGAGGGGAAAAAAAAAATGGCGTTTCAGTATTTTCCCAACATTGCTGGAAGCTTAGGAATAGGTCGCTTACAAAAGTATCTCCAAGGGAACAATACATTAGAAAATCTTTCCCAAGATCTTTTCAGTTAGCTGTCCTAACAGGTTGTTTCCTCTTGCTTTTGCAGCACAGGGTGCTGATAATACAACGGACATAGGACCAATAGTCTTAGTTTTCTCCTTTCAGATACTGGAAACACAGCCTTACAGATGAGCTAGTCTAGCTCCCCATGTCACAGCAACTAAGGCCTGGGAAAGAAAAGCAGTTGGCAGAAGAAGCATCATTAGTTAATATCAGAGACTAGAAACAAGACCTAATGTTTTTCAAGCTGGTGGCTTTCTGCTACACCACCACTCTGACGGTTGACCCTACAAAAGAATGTGGTTACTGTAAGAAAGGGAGGAACTTTCCCCTCAAGTCTCTTTAGCATTTTCTGGTCTGAAATAGCCGAAGGAACTAATGAAATCTAAGATATTTACTTTAAACTAAAATTAAGCATTTACGCTCCAGCTAAATTAGTGGTTTACTTACAATTTGTGCTCAACGACAATTATAATTACTTACAATTTATAGCATATGAAAACTTGTTGAATTTTACAAGTTCAAAACTAGAAACAATGATATTACTACATAATGAACTAAAAGTGAGGCCACTTGATAAGTTACAAAGTATGAACCCGTTTTCATTTGTCACCTCATTTCTATTAGGAGACAAATGCCCCACTCTGCTATGTAAGTAAAACAATTAACTCAAGGGCTTTATATTCTTAGTCTGGGTTCAGAGGGTATTCTGTCACCTTCTGTGACACTGGGCGAATTATTTATAATATTTTGTTTTCTTTATCTCAAAATATGACTAATACCATTGAACAAGATTTGTGTGTGAGCATTAAACAAGCGTTTGGTATTCTGAAGTGTTCGGTGTCTGAATATCCTATTTGTTGACTTTCTACACGAAGTCTAACTTCTCTTGCTCTATTATTGTAAAATAAAGGTGCATGCAAATTTAAAAGCAAGATTTAACTCAAGGAATCATTCGCAGATCGATTCAAAGGAACCTTTTAAATAGAACCTCCCCACCCCGCCCCGTGTGTTTGTGTGTGTGTGTGTTTGTGTGTGAGGTGTTGCTCAATAAAGAACACTTGCTTAGGCTGTGAGGCTTCAATTTCGATTGGGCTTACTTATGAATAGGTCACCAACTACTTCACGCTCTCCACTTGACTCAGAATGTCACTCAGGGTAAAAGGTGTGCCCTGTGATTATGGGTAGTCTTTTGCTATTCAACATTCAGTCCACCAACCAGCCACATTGGAAGTTTATAACGAATGCGGTATCCCAGCGCTGGGTGAGTCAGTTCTGGAGGGAGTGACGGGCGACTTCGTATATTTACACCAGCAACCTGCCACATACTATCTGCACTTAATCTCCAGGCGCTCCGTGACATGGGCATTTTCTCCCCCACGATGAGGAAACTGAGGGTCGTTTAAGGCCTGATCTGGGACTCAGGTCAAACTTCCAAGTTGAGGCTTGGTATTCTGCCCGGGATCAGGGGATGGGATGTCAGGGCGACAAACTCAAGGGCAGGAAGGAGATCAATGAGCCGGGCAAGCGGGGCCTCCCTCTGCGCTCCGGGCCTGTCCAGCTCGAGCTGTTACCTCGCGGCACTAGAGGAGCTGGCAGGCGACCGAAAGGCCAGGGCGCGGCCTGGACACGCGCAGCCCCTTACCTCTCCGGCTGCCATCCATGCTTAGTTCTCCTGCCCCCTTCTCTGGGACACTCCGCGTTCCCTTGGTTCTTGTCGGGGTCAAGCCGGTACCTACAGTGGAGGTTTGGAAAGACTACCCCGCGGACGCCTCAGTGGCAGCATCTTCAGAGGCCGTCGCCAGGCCGGTTGCTAAGGGCGGGCTTCGCGGCCGCAGATTATGACGTCACAGTAAGGGACGCGTGCTCCTAGGCCCCGCCCCGCCCATACAACACCGACAGGGACTCCAGGCTACAGCAGCAGTGTGTGTGCGGGGCGGGGTTAAAAGGGCCCCGGCGCCAATCCGTTGCTATGAGAGCTTGTCAGCTATGCAGAGTGAACTGTCAGAAACGCAAGTCACATCTGTTTCTATCACCATGCCCACTTTTTTACTTGGATACCGGGGATTAGAACTCAGGTCCTAAGGCTTGCAGAGCAAGCACTCTTGACCAGGGAGTCATCTTCAGCAGCCCATATCTTGGTTTGCCATCATTAGTTTGAATATCCTTCCTGACTACTGAGTTCCTCACCTCTTACCCTCGCTCTCCTTTTATCTCAAAGCTACAACTCCAATTTTATTTTGAATGGAAGAAGAATGTGTGTGTGTGTGTGTGTGTGTGAGAGAGAGAGAGAGAGAGAGAGAGAGAGAGAGAGAGAGAGAGAGAGAAAGGTCGATCTGATCCGCGGCTCTCCGCCAAGTTGTTTATTTTTGCAATAGTTAATTGTGAGCTCTTGAAAGTAAGATCAGACTCGGGTAGAGGGAGTGCAGAAAGCATTCTGTCAAGCTGGGTTTCTCAGCATCCTGTTCTTGAACTTTTCGGCTGGGTGTGTGAGTCTTTGTGGGCTTATATAGCAGCATTCCTGCAAGCAAACTCCTGACAACGAAAAATGTCGCTAGGTATACCTCTGTCATCACAAAAAGCACACCAGATCCCGGGCCAGACTTGCTGAACTGTGGGCATCTATATATTATCATTGGTTTTAATTGCAACTTGCCACAAGTTAGACTCTCCGGAATAGAGAGCTTTTCATGATTGCCTTAAACGATTTGGAAGACCCACTCGGTTTGTGGGTGCTATCTTTTGGTAGCAGTACGGATTTTAAAGCGTTATGGCAGATATGGAAAGTAGCTCACCTCTTGCTGGCTTAGCTTTTCCTCATGCTGCCCCGTTGACTTACCCTTTTGCTGCTGTGGTTGAATCCTTCCACATCAGAACCAGATTTTCCAGTTTTCCGCCAGGAACTAAGGACCAACCCTCAGCTCTCCAGGAATTTTTCAGGTTTTTGACACCAGATTGAGACTGCTGAGGCATCCAGCCTTGTGGATGGAGCAAGTAGGCCAACCTGCCTGTGAGAAATAGTCATTGTGGGGCTACTCTGACTACTGAGGCAGTCGAGGATAAAGAAACTGTCAAGTTCTCAGCCTCTCGGGCGTAATTCAGCTGTTTTTGCTATTTTCTTAATTTTTATTTATTAATTATTAATACAGTATTCTGCCTATATGTGTGTCAGCAGACCAGAAGAGGGCACTAGATCTCATTATAGATGATTATGAGACACCACATAGTTGCTGGGAACTGAACTTAGGACCTTAGAAAGAACAGCCAGTGCTCTTAATCCCTGAGCCATCCCTCCAGCCCATGTTTTTGCTATTTTAATGTAAGCTGACTTAAAAGTTCACACATACACAAGCAACACACACACACACACACACACACACACACACACACACACACACACA
>NW_026596134.1:12743318-12801417 GCF_907164565.1 Psammomys obesus
ACACACACACACACACACACACACACACACACACACACACACACACACCATTGGCTCCTTTCCTCTATAGGACACTGGACAGTGCTATCCCTGGGTAGGTGAGTCTGGGTTGTATAGAGAAGCAAACTGACCAAGCCTTGAGGAACAAGTTGGTAAGTAGTGTTCTTCCATGGCCAGCCTCTAGGTCCCTGCCTTGAATTCCTGTCCTGACTTCTCTTCATGATGGACTGTAAGTGGTAAGATGAAATAAACCATTTTATCCTGAAATTGCTTTTAGTCATGGCGTCTTGTCATAGCACTAGAAATCTGGTTACGACAGCTTACAAGTTTGACTGTGAATTAGATTTTAAGCCTGCTGAGCCTCAGGTCCTTGTTTATACAAATAAAAGGAATGCTGGAAATTGTGTAGATACAAGAATTACGATATGGACAGTGGCTGACCAAGAACATGTGGGATTGTACAGGTGTCAGGTTCCAAGTCTCAGAAGAGGAGAGTGAGGCTTAAGGAAAGTAAATCAGGAGTCCTATAACAATGAAAGGGAAGGGGGAAAAAAGCAGAATCCCAATTATAACAATGTGCAGAGCAGTGGTCCTCTAAGACATACGGAGGAGAGAAACTTGGGCTTAAAATACGACGATTCTGTATCTCCAACAGCATTGAGGATGATACAGAGTAAGGGGACCGAGAGGCACTGGGGCCGTGGCACAGAGGTCAAGAACACCTGCTGCTCTTAGAGGACCCGAGTTCAGTTCCCAGCTGCCACAACTACCTGCAACTCTGGGTTCAGGGGATCTGACACCTTTAGCCTCAATGGCACCTATACGGATGTGTGCACGCCCACGCATAGACAGACAAACACACTCACAGTTAAAAATAAAACACTTTTTAAAGACAGAATTGGATATTATGCAGAAAGCAGAAACTTTTATTCCCACACAGTTACTTAAAATTCTGAGACACCTAAGGCATTTGTGATACCGTTAGCAGCTTAAAAACCCACCTTGCTTATTATATCATGCAAAATAGGTCTCCAGTAAGCATTTGCTAGGCTTGACTAGAGCAGGGGTTTAAAGGGAAAACTGAGGAAGGCAACACAATGATTTGGTTCACTAGAAAGAGATGCTAGCCAAAGCAGATTTGTGGATAAAGATATCTGTTTTGGGTCCTTTGCATATGTATTATGGTTTCCAATTTTGTGTTTTTATGGGATTCCTGTATGTGTGAGCATGCGTATCTCTGCAGCTACATGTGTTTCTTGTGCTTTTTCTTTGGCTCTTTTTCTCATTTTGTTATTTTTTTGTTTCATTATCATTTGTTTGCTTTTTATTTGTCTTATTGTATTTTATTATTATTCCTCCGAGGCGCGTTTGTTTTCTAAAGAGAGGCAGAATAGCTGTGTGGATCTGGATGGGAGGAGAGGTAAGGAGGAACTGGGAGGAGTTAAGGGGAGAGGAAATTGTTTTCAGAATTTATTGTATGGAAACCATCTATTTCCAATAAAAGACAGTATATTTTACTTTGAAGTAGGAAAGAGGCTTCCTGGTTGGGAGAAGGAAAGAGAGTAGAGAGGACCCTGAAGTCACTATTGCCTGGTGTTTGGCCATCTCTGAGGCCCTCTTCAGTTTGGTGTTTCTCTTTAAAGCAGTTATGTTGTTCCATTTCTTTCAAGAATGAAGGTGCAACACGGTCTACTGATGTCCAGTTTTCCTGTGAACATATTACTGTTAGTGGAATATAGTTTGTCCTTGACTTTTATCTGTGTATGTGAAGAAGAGAGAAGATCTTTTCCAGGGGCAGTCCAAGTCTTGGTCACAGGCATACAGCTGGTATGAACTTATTGCAGGGTAGGATCCCAAGAACATCGCACACTGCGGTGATCAGTACCAGTTGCACTGACCTCAGGGAGGAGGCACCATTGTGAAGACCTTTTGATGGATGATGCATCAGCATGATTTCATATTCAGAAATTACTACTGTATTGTTGTTACCTATGTTCAGAAATTGGTGCATCAATGTTTTAGAAAAAAAATTATCCTCTTGAGTGAATTGTCAGGTGAAGGGCAATAGTTTGATTTTTGTATATGTGAGTTGAAAAATGTTCAAAATTATGATTTGTGGGTTTTGTTTTGTTTTGAGGGTTTTTCGAGACAGGGTTTCTCTGTGTAGCCTTGGTTCTCCAGGACTCTCTTTGTAGACCAGGCTGACCTCTATCTCACAGCTATCTGCCTGCCTCTACCTCCTCAAGTGCTGAGATTACAGGCATGTGCCACCACACCCAGAATGTTCACTTCTGATATATTTTCAGACCACTTTTTATCTTTTTGGTTCTCTTTACTGAGACTGTAGCTTTTAATTTTCTACTTTTATCTTGTGTGCACGGGTGCACCTCAAAGTCCATATAAGGACTTGACTCTCTTAAAACGTGTCTCTCTTACAGGCAGTTGTGAGCCACTATGTGGGTGCTAGTTTCAAACTCAGTTCCTCTGCAAGAACAACACATGCTCCTAACTGCTGAGCCAACTCTCCAGCCCACTCAATTAGATCTCCCTTATTGAAGGACTTCTAAGCTTTTGGATGGCGATATAAATGAAATAAATTATGTATAAACAGTCTGTACTATCTGACCTAATAAAACATGTAGTTTATGTTCATTATATTTTAATGCTTTATTATTATACTTTTAATTTCATTTTATAGATAGCTTTTCATTTCACAGTACAGAAGGATCTGAGAAATGGCACTTGCCTCTTTAGACATGCCTAGAAATGTCAATGAAAATTACCCATTTGAATGCAGAAAAAGACACAAGAGGCAAAAGGCCAACATTTCACCTTTGTTTTTATTGGGTTATTACTACAATATTTTATATTTTAAATTATATTTATTTATGTGTTTATGTATGTATTATGCGTGTGCACACTTAGCGTGGCATGTTTGTCGGTGCTAGAGGACTAGGTTTTTTTTTTTCTTCCACTGTGTTGGGACATCAGGCTTGGTGGCAAGTGCTTTTGCCTGCTGAGCTATCTCTCTTGACTATGAATGCACCTTTTTGTTGTTGTTTAGTTTTAGTATTTTTTAAAACATGTGTATGGGTATTTTGCCTGACTGTCTGTGCACCACATACATGCCTGGTGTCCATGGAGGCCAGAAAGCATCAGAACTCCAAAACTCCAGTTTTAGGTAGTAGTGAACTTGAACCCAGGTCATCCGGAAGAGTAGTCAGTGCACTTAACCACCAAGCCATCTCTCCAGCCTCTCTACTAACGTGTCTTAATCCTGAAGTTCCTAAAGGACAAAAAGAAGGACAATCATGTAATATTTTTGAATTATCTACCAAGGCCAAGTAAAAATGTATAGAATTAAAAGATGTGTGAGCACTTTGTGTGACCTCCAGTCCGTACAAAGTCCTTTACATGTCTGTGACTCAAGAATGCTTGAGAATCTCAGCTACTTTTGTTTTGTTGTTGTTTGTTTTTGCCATTTCTCAATCAGTGTGATTCATTTAAAAACTAAGTGGCACAATATAAGTTTGAAGTGTGGCAGTATTGCTCTGGAGCGGAGTCATTCTCTGCTTGTCACTAGAGGGGGCTTTAGGAAAGGCTTACACTCCATCCTTGTGAGAAAAATCAGCTATGTGCAAGCAACATTACAGATTTCTTACCCAGGGACTATCAGGCGCAAACACTGTAACAGATGACTCTGGGCTTAGGCTGTCTCGTTATAGTGAAAGGCAGAACAAGAGCTTTTGTTTCAAGGGCAAGGAAAGCTTATGCTATTATCTGAAAGTCCTCAGTGGATAAAAACAGTCTTTATCATTGTCAACCTATAATTTGATTTTTCTTAATTTTGTTGTTTAAAGCAGGAGAGAGTAGTAATGTCTATAATTCTTAGGGAAGTAATATGTGACTAATGGGAACACAGGTATACAAAACAGTGATAATAAGATCTTCTGACCTCAGGTGATCATTCTGAATTATCTTAAGCAATAGAATGCTGGTCCTTGAACATAAAACAGAATCTTGTGTCTGATCATCCTTATGAGCTTTAAAACCAAATACGGCTTTAAGTGTTTTTGTGGTGTTAGATATTGAACATTGTATTTCATGGTCATTTTCTAGACAGGTTTGTTTGTTTGTTTTGAGACAAGGTTTCTCTAAAGTGGTTTCTAGCTCATGAGGTTTTGGGCCTTTACCTTCTGAGTGCTAGGGTTACAGATATGAGCTGCCACACATTGCTAAACTACAGTACAGTGGTTCTCAACCTGTGGGTCATGACCCCTTTGGAGGGCTCTAACCACCCTTTGCAGAGGTTGGCTATCATATATCCTATATATCTGATATTTACATTACAATTCATAACCATATCGAAATTACAGTTATGAAGTAGCAATGAAATAATTTAACGGTTGGGGGTCACCTCAGCTTGAGGAACTGTATTAAATGGTTGCAGCATTAGAAAAGTTGAGAACTCCTGCCTTAGTGTTTTCATTGCACTTTAAAAATATTTATTTATATTTTCTGTGTATATCTGCACACCACATATGTGCACAGAGGCCAGAGGGGATGATGTTGGATCCCCTGGAACTGGGGTTACCATACGGGTGCTGAGAATCAAACTCAGCTCCTCTGAGAGAGAGGAGCTGAGCCTTCTCTCTATGCCCCCCTACACTCTTTAATATGCTTATTTCCACAATTCATTTTTATTTTCCCTGTTTTTGAAAAGAGCACAAAATTGTATCTCAGTGGGCAGCTTGGATGGCTTCTTGTTACCAATAAAAGATTCATTCACATTATGACCTTTTGGCCAAGGCTGCCAGGATTTCAGGCATCAGGTCCACTGATAATTGCCAGTTTTTGTTTCTTCCCAGCTGTGTTCTTCAAATCTTTTCATCCAATTAAGAGAACAAGTCTCTGTGAAGGGAACTCACTCATTTGTTGGTTACTAGGTAACCTGTCCTTATAGCTTAGGAACATTTTATATATTCTTCCCCTGCCCATCAATTGTCACAGTGAGTTAGAAGGATGCTCAGCCTACAGAGCCAATTATCTGTGCTGAAGTCACTCACTCTCTGCTTGCAAATGGCATCACCCCTGAAAACAGAGCACAACAGAAAACACAACCAAGCTGTTCATCTAGCCAAATAATTCGGCTTAAGAAAAGAAGTTTGGAGTTTCTATTTCTCATCCACTAGGACGAAATATCTTCCAAGAAGCCACTTAAGGGAAGAAGGGTTTATTATGGTTCATGTTTTGGGAGGATGCAGTCTACTACAGTGGGGAAAGAATGATGGGGTTCATGGCAACTTGCAGCCATGTCCATGGAAGCATGAGGCTGCTTGTCCATATCTTAATGCATGAAGAAACAGAGGGCCACCATAAGGAGGTGCCACCATAAGGAGGCCAGCTAGCCGATGAAACACATGAGCCTATGGAACTATTAGCATTTTATAATCAAATATAACAATTTGAATACCTAAGCAAGCGAGCTTAGAGAATAAAAGTGAGCGTGATCCTTGACCCCCTCAGACATCATTTCTGTCTTTTATTTGACTCAGCATATTTTCTCTTGCCTGCTGTGAGCTCTTTTCTATAAACAATTAGTGTTCTTAATGCTTTATGTTTTAAGCAAAATCTAAATTATCTAACAGTGTGAAATTGTCTTTTCTAAGGTTTATCTTATGTGTATGAACTTTTTTTTTTTTTTTTTTACTTCATGTGTATGTCTGCATATCCCATGCATGCCTGGTCCACATAGCAGTAAGAAGAGGGTGTCAGATTTCCTGGGTGAGTTATAGGTGGTTGTGAACTGCCACTGCTGGGTATTGAACCTGGATCCTCTGGAAGAGCAGTCAGTGCTCTTAACCACCAAGTCATCTTTTCAATCCATCATTTATATTTTTTAAAAAGAAGGCTTTTAGAGGGTCTAAGAGGAAGCCAGTGAACACTGAATCAAAAGCATCCTGGAGAAGATAAATTACTATCCTGCAAACCTGGCCCTCTGACTCCTGATCTAGTGCTCATTCTACTAAGTCAGGGAATGGGCAGCAAGACAGAGGATCCCAGTGTCTTGACTAATCATGTTCACTCTCTTATCAAGTGCTACCCAGACAGCAGAAGACTGATGTTTATAAGAACCAATGTCTACACACAATGGAGGTGAGTTTGCTTGAGTGTTTTGTCTTAAACAGACCTGTCATAAAATTGTCCTCCATAAATGAGATAAAATGTATTTTAAAGAAACACTTTTTATTTGGAGATGGTGTCTTAATAAATAGAATTGGTTAACCCTGGAACTCACTGTGTAGACCAGTCTGACCTCAAACTCACAAAGATCCTTCTGCCTCTGCCTTCCACATACTGGGGTTAAAGTTGTGTGTCAACATGCCTGGCCCAAAGTCACAGTTTTAAAAACAGATTTATTTTATTCTAAATTGTGTGTGTGTGTGTGTGTGTGTGTGTGTGTGTGAATATGGGTGCCTGTGGAAGCCAGAAGAGGACTTTCAATCCCTTAGAACTAGACTTACACGCAGTTGTGTTCTTCCTCACTTGGATGCTGGGAACCAAACTTGGGTCCTGTGCGGGAGCAGCAAGTGCCCTTAACTGCAGGGCTATCTCTCTAGGCAATAAAGCTACACTCTTTGTTCTAAAAGTACAGCACACATTACTCTCTGACATAACATGCAGGGCACCCTGGAGTCCAATTTCTCTCCCTCCCTTAAATGATCTCTTTGCCTTTAACCCAGAAGGATTGCCACTGGCCTTAAGATGAGAAACATTTATTTTCCCCTGGAAAAATATGCCTCAGAAACAGACTCTCCTTTTCTTTATGTTTCTTTTTCTTTACAGAAAGGTGAGGAAAAATAACACCAATGACTTCCATAAACTGAATAACTGCCACGTATTATTTCAGTAATAATTATGTGCAAGGCACATGCTTTTTTGCTCACATATTTCCCTCAGAACATGACGGGGTTCCCTCTCATTCATTCACATCTTCTAAGGAGCTTTTAGCTGCTTTGAACGGGATCATCAGGAGCTGGATGCCTACAGAGATACTGTCAAGTGACAGAGAACAGCCATTAAACCTAGACGGGAATCAGCTTGCTTTGAGCCAGGCTCTGCTGTCATTGGCTGTGTGAGCTTAATGAAGGACCTGGTTCCTTCACCTTTAAGGCAGCATCATGCCCGTGAGACTGACAGGAGGGATGGGTGGCACAATGCGTGCTTTACACAGTGCTTGGCTGTCACAGGTTCGCTGCCCCTGAAAAACTGACCCTGACTGAGGACTAAAGTACAATAATACATGTGGACAGTGATCTCACTGAGCCTCCATGATGCCACAGAAGTGAGACAGAGAGAAGGAAGCAAACAAGTAAGGGGAAGGGGGTCCTATCGAGCAAGTTACTGCTGTTGGCAGCTAGGATTCCATTTCTCCAGGGAACTCAGGCAACAGGAAAGAGCATATCAGCACCTTTCCTTGCCAGGGTGTGAAGGAACCATGTGGATCTTGGTTGAAGACTGTTAGAGCCTTAGCTAGTTAGTTCCCTGGCCTTCCACCAGGCCCAAGAGGACAGGTCGGTGAGGAGTGGACATTGATGTTCAGAGGACGCTCTTAGTACTAAGGTGTGGATGTTCTCTGTGGTATGTGAGGAAGTGGCATGGGCTGAGAAGCAAGAGCTTTACAGTGTCTGTTGTCCTGGCAACAGAGTCCATGCGAAACACATTTACTGTTCATATTTAAAAATGTTATTATGAAGTCACCTTCGTGGTTCTTTTACAATTGGCTGAGCACAGGAAAGGTGTTTGTTGTAAGCACTTACTGTTTGTCTGGGGAGTGTCTTTTCCCTTGGCTTCCCATAGGAAATCCATCTTGTATCCTTTAGACAACATGGGCTTCACCTTCTGTCCTCCCCAAGCCCGTCTCTTCTCCTACCCATTCATCATCACAGGAGGGGAGAGTGTATTCTTGACCTAGCAGAGAGCTTCTGGTCAGATGGCTACAGGAAGTGATTGAGAGGTGCATTCAGGAGCCTAGAAGTAAGCATCCCACTTCTCCACAGTACCCACACCGTTCTCGGCACGTAGTTGCGAGAGCTACTCACTGAATGTTTTTTTTTTCTTTATTCCTAGGGGCTGTAAGTTCTGGGCTACCGAGAGCTGTCTTGTTCTTTGTGGGAAAGAAGGAGGAGAAGAAGGGGGAGGAGAAGGAGGATAAAGACAAAGAGGAGGAAGAGGAGACAGCCTTAAAGACATTATTTTACCTCTTCCCAAATATACTTCTGGCCGAGAGAGTTATGTATCTGGCCCTGCCAGTTATATGAGCGAATATATTTATTGCTGTCACTGGCAATAAGAGTCTGGATAAAGCATTTAATATATAGGCAGTATGTCATGCTCTATGACATCTCTTAATGCTATCATGTCTAGCGTAAATTCCCAAGTTGTTGTGAAAGCTAGCTATTGGAGGGCAGGCATGCACTAGTTTTTTTTTTTTTTTTTACATCCCAGAACATTCTTCCTTTCATTTGAGGTTTTGTTACTTAATATGCTATTGCTCAGTTACAGCATCAGATAACTTCTGAGTCCCACTGGTGAGAAAGCTGGTTCCTTTGCAATTCTTTGGGTCCTCACTGCATGAAGGAACAAGCCTACATTTGGTGTTGCTACATCTTCAAGGCCTCTCTTTCATCTCCCTTGCTGGTAAAGTTCCAAGGCCTCAAGCAGTGTCTACACAGGATTTCAGAGGATCGTTTTTGTTTGTCTCGTGCTTAGTTAGGATAATTCATGTTTTTCTCTTCATTAATTTTGAAGCATAACTCCTTTAAAAATTGTAGTAAATTTGAGCATCTTGGGGGCATAGCTCAGGGGTAGTATGCCTATGTAAGGCGGGTCTTAGTCAGTGTTCTTTTGCTGTGTAAACAAAAACAAAAACAGCATGGCCAAGGCAACTCCTATAAAGGAAAACATTTAATTGGGGCTTGTTTACAGTCTAGAGGCTTAGTTTATTATCATCATGTCAGGGAGCACGGTGGCACATAGGAAGACAGAGTACTGGTGAAGTAGCTGTGAGTTCTACACCCTGATCTGCAGACAACAGGAAGAGCAGAGAGGCTGGACCTGGAATGGGCTTTAGAAACCTCAAAGCCTACCCCCGGTGACATACTTGCTTCAACAAGGCCACATATCTTAATCCTTCTAATCCTTTCAAACAGGAGCACTTCCTTGTGACTAAGCATTGAAATATATGAGCCTATGGGGCATATTTTTTATTCAAACCATCACAGGGACTATGAGGCCTAGTTTCCCCCGCCCCAGCACTAAAAGGGGACCAGTCAGAACCAGGTTTCAGGACGCTGAACATAGACCTGGGAGGATACCAGGTCTGTTAGCCTCCTTCCCAATGTGGCCACATTGATTACATCTCCCTTTTCCCATTTTCAATGTTAATTTGGCTCTTTTAACCAGCTTACTAAGGAGGGGTGGGTGAATCTGGCTTTTTACGGCCGCCAGACCACAGGCTCTGATCCTGATAACTCTGGCAACCTAATGGCAGCTCCACCCCCAGAAACCTCTCCAGACAGTCACAATGCTAAATGAAGCACGTTTGCCACCATTGTTTCCACTGCTGCAATGCACTTGTTCTTTGACCCCTTCTGGTACAGTTCCTGGCTACACTGGAGGCCATGGACCTGCATGTATGTGAACCTTGCCCGCACTTCTTGGCAAACTGGCATTAGAAGAAGAGTGCACAAAAAGAGAACAGCTTCTGTCTGAGTGCCCCCAACCATGCCTTGTTTCTATATAATGTTTCCCCTCTGCCTGGCTCATCTTGGGGTTAGGTAGGCAGATGAACTAGCTAATACAGACAGAGAATGGAACCAGAAGCCTCCTTCTCTAGGCACCCCCAAATCCACTAATGAATGATCCCTCAGGGGATACCTTCCTTGGTTCCTTTGTTTGTTTGTTTTTGTTGTTGTTTTGCTTTTCAAGACATAGTTTCTCTGTGTAGCCTTGGCTGTCTTGGACTCGCACTGTAGACCAGGCTGGTCTTGAACTCACAGAGATCCACCTGTGTCTGCCTCCCTGAGTGCTGGGATCACAGGTGTGCGCCACCACGTTCAGCCCTTCCTTGGTTTCTAAGAAGAAAACCCTCTTCTTGATCGTATGGGTGTGTGTGTGTAACTTTTAGTATTAAGAAATATCTCCACCAAAAGGAAACACCTTCCTTTTTCTTTGTTCAGTCTCATGACTTCTTGTAGTAGGGTCAATAACGGCCATTCAAAGATGATTATTTAAAGAAAAGTCATGCTTTTCTAAACAAACAAGACTATTGCCTTTCATTTGTACAGAAGAAATAGATGTTCTCTGAGGAGTTATAGAGACTGTTACTTGCTCCAGGTCCCTATTTCTCCCACATTGCCTAAAAACATCAATTGTAGTTCTCAATATCTTCTGCTTCTAAGATGCACATAGGACAAAGCCCTGGTTAGTGCACAAAATAGAAGAGTTGTATGCAACACTAGGGAGATGCCCGTCATAGAAGGGATATATCTGCCTGTTTCAGTGGTAGGGCTTAGAGCAGTATCTTAAATCATAAGAGGCTAAGATCCAGCACAGTGAAAAGCTAGAGAAAGTCTGAGTCCCTGGAACTACGCTGTTTCAAATCAATTCAGGGAGTCTCCCAGCTTTTTGACTTTTACAAGAGAAAGAACCAAACATTTGGGTTTTCCATTACTCAGAGTTATACACAATCCTTGTCAACCATTGTCAGGCTTTATGTGTTGTTCAGAGTACATCATCAAAGTAGATTTTCTTATAAACTAACCATATGGACCACTTAGGGTATTAAATCAATGTAGCATGCCTACCTGGCTTAGGCTGAAAGTTTAACAACATTTTTCTTCTTATATTTTGGCATTGTCATATCAAATGGAATTTGATTTAAGACAACCTCTGAACCAAAGCGCAATATTCACATTTAATAAAGAATTGCATCCTTTGCTGTTAGAGTTACTCTAACAATGCTTAGGTCTGGAAATCGTATGGAAACGTTACTGAAGAATTATGAGTCTGGTTTCCTTGGGCTGTAATAGCCTTCGCTATATGTTTAACTTGACCTTCATTGCCCCCAGTTACATAACTTATAAAATAAAAACTTTGTTCAATAAACAGTGATTTTAGTTCTTTAGATCATGGAAAACGTGGCTTTATAGTCAGAATACTATAGTATAATATAGTATTCTGACAAAGTCCCGAACTCTGAATATTGGAGTTATTTCAGAGCCTGAGCAGAGGGTGCTGTATGGAATCTGGCACATCTACTGATGGTGAGTTCACTGATATTTTGTTCTGAGAAAATTACTGATGGTCTTAAACCACGTCAAACACACACGTGGAGTAGACTGTGCTTTACAAATGAAGAACTTAGGAGTGAGAAACTAAAGTATTCTGTTTGGTGCCCTCGGAGCTGAGACTGGAGTGGGACTTCTTGCATCGTGCCTTTAAGGTGTTGGTTTCTCTTATCTGCTTTCATTATCACGGTCACCATGATAATCATTTACAAAGCCTTCATATCTTAACTTAGTGTCCTTTAGGGACTTTAGTCTACACCAGAAATTACAGAAGCCTTAATGGGTGGCCATAAACCATATTGACATAAACCCATTAGGATATGAGGCACTAAGTCATTAGTATTGCCACCAGCAGCGGACATGGTGTCCAGATAATTCAAAGCTCCGATAACAGAGCAAATTAAGCAAAGCCTGGGGAATGGGTCAGTTGGTAAAACACTTTGTAAAGGACAAATTATCTGAGTAAATAGCTCGCCAAAGAATACATAAAGATGGTACACTTCTATCGGGTAGATTAAGAAACGCATTAGAAGCCCGGTGTGGTGGCACTCGCCTGACATCCCAGTGCTCGGGAAGGCATAGGCAGGAGAATCTCTGTGAGTTCAAGGCCAGGCTGGTCTACAAAGTCCAGGACATCCAAGGCTACACAGAGAAACCCTGTCTCAAAAGAGAGAGAGAGAGAAAAAAAAAAAGGATTGTGATGCAGAAACCTTGAGGACAGAACTTTAACGCAGGGTGCTGTGAATGCGGCTTACTTGTGGAGTGCTTACTTAGCACTCACCAAATCCCTGGTTTAAGCCCTCACACCACATGGACCAGGCAAGATATTGAAGGGAGGCAGGAGGAGCAGTAGTCGTGGCTCACAGAAAAGTTTAAGGCCAGCCTGAGCCACATGAGACTGCATGTATGTATGTAGTATGTACGGATATATGCACACGTATACAGATATCTCCAATTTTTATAATTTAGAGCTAGCACTGATCATATGTCACGTTGACATCATGTGCCCTCCTGATAGGATGCTACATAAAGGACAATTCACCTCTATGGTAATCACTCCCAAAATCTGTAACCTGGACTTTTGCATCTTGCGGGAGTCAGTACTGGCTAGAGTAACAGCCCTTCCCAATTGCCACCACTTCCACCCACACAAATTTTCCTTATATAAATTTCAATCAACATGGGTGAGAGTGTGGCCCAAGCAAGCTTCACACAGTCTTTCACGGGTCTGGCATCTGGAGGATCCTCAGTTTTTCATCCGTGATTTTGGTATAGACACCCAGATGGTACGTGATCTATGACCGCCATGGAGGTTTGCATGGACCAAATCTGTGAGTTTCCTGTGTTCATATTCCACGTTCATATTCCATTGGCATAAGCTCAAGGGATGCTGGGGAATAGAGTTTAGCAGAGTGCATAGGAAGAAGAGGTTAGGGGTTTGGTTATCTGCATATATATTGATGCCCAAACAGGACATCATTCAGCAGGACTAGGCTGAACTCTAGACATCAACATAGCAGCAACAACTTGAAATACAACTCGTGACAGCCACAGAGGTCCTTCTTCTCTGTATCTTCAGAGAGCATCTCTCATTTCTTTCCCGGTACCCTATGGCGTCATGTGCTTTGCCCTTTGCATGAGCAAATCACTGGTGACAAGTGCAGGGGAATAATGGCCATAAAGGAAAGAAAGCTGCACTTGTGCCAATAAGCCCCAGCTGTCAAGACGCATCTTTAATGCCACAAGTACAGGGCCTGATTGTTTCTTGGAAGCCATTTCTTTAAGCCAGATCAGGCTAGGATACACTCAGCACTCACGACTTCTTGCCTGTATGAGGCTATCTAGTATGAGCTGGTGGGAGCTTGCCGGACCCTTTGTTACTGAGCCTTTTGTTTGGAATAAAAGAGACGGGAAAGGAGAAAGGACATGAGCTGATGGCCTGTCATCACTCAAGAGGAGTTCTCTTTTATATAGAAACTAACCTCAAAAAACACCAGAACAAAACAAACAAAAAGAATATAGTTAGTTTTGTGTTGGCCAGCTATTCCTGGGCATAGGGCCTACCCTGGAGTGTGTTCAAAATGACCCAGTGACACATTCCACAGAAGCAAACAGATTTTCCTTCTTCCAGCAGTCTCAGCTTCCTGGTTAAGGGTGGGAACCCCTGTCCACTTCCCCCCTCCCTCAGTGTTGTGACCCCATCTGGCTTGAATCTGTGCAGAACATATGCGTGTCCTGAGAGTTCATACATGCATCAGCCCTGTTGTTTTTGGAAGACACTGCTTCTTCGGAGTTGTTCATTTTTGTCTTATCTGTTTTTGTTTGTTTAATTTTCCTTTTTTTGGTAGTTTTTGAAAGAATGTGTGAGAGGAAGAACATAAAGTTGGGTGGGTAGGGAGGTGGGAAGGATAGGGGAGAAGCTGAGGGAAGGGAAATATGATCAGAATATATTTATGAAAGATATTTTGAATAAACAAAAAAGAAAGAAAGACACCTTACAAGGAAGTAATCCACAGTCTAGGGTTTGTCACAGTCTAGAGTCTGGAAAACCCACAGGCTTTTATTCAAATCAACATTTACCCAGCTCAACAAAAGCACAGGTCTACAAAGGTAGGACATGAAAATGTGGCCTGGTTTGATTTTCTAAGGAAGATTTTCATGATTTTTACAATGGTATTTCTTTCTTTTCTTTTCTTTCTTTTTTTTTTGGTGGGGGAGGATATTTTACCTTTAGAAACCATTGGATTTTTAATGTGTCATATTTATGAAACTAAATTGAAAACCTACTGCATACTATGTGAAATATTGGAGCACGCATTAAACAACTTCTTCCAAGAGTGTTTATGTAGAATCATGGTCCTAGACCATTGCAGACACCCACAACCACTAGCATTTGGACCTATTGGGTCACAGGTGCAGGTAATCAGTCAAAACTCTAACTTCTTGGTCCTGTATGTTAGCTCTAAGAACTCAGCAGCTGACTACGTTAGGTCCGGAAGCACGGCATCTCTAGTAACATTGAACTGCTGAAAATGTGAATTACTCATTGCTACCACCAAAATATTTCTGTTCTTCCAAAATTCATGTGTTAAAACCCTAATGCCCAGTGTGATGGCCATAAGAGTGGGGCCATTGAGAGATGACCAGGTCATGAGAACAGAGTCCTCATGAGGGAGGTTTAGTGCCTCTGTACCAGAGGCCCTCAGAGGTGTTCCTTGCCATGAGAAGATGCAACAGAAGGGAGATCTATGTACCAATCTATGTATCAGGAAGCGAACCCCCACTGGCCATTGTTTTGCCAACACTTTGATGCTGGACATCCTCAACTTTCAAAATGGAGAGAAATAAGTTCTATTATTAATAAACCTCCTAGGTGTACGGTATTTTATTAAAGCAGCCATAATATCTTTGATTAGTGAAAATAATGATGGTGATCATCATCTCCATGAGACTGAAAGATACTCAGAAATATCAAAGGGCTAGAGAGAAAAAGTAAAAGAACGAAACATGTCATAATTTAATCAGAACTGCTGAGATAGCTCAGGAGGCAAAGGCACTTTTGGCCAAATCTGATTATCTGAGTTTGATTTCTAGGACTCACATGACAGAAAAGGGACTAATTCCCACTAATTGGCCTCCAACTTCCATACTTGTACTGTGGCACATGTGTGCTTGTATACATACACACATACAACACATACACACACAAACATACACACACGGATAAATAAATGCCCTAATTTAATTTGCTTGCTTAGAAGGGTAAAAGAAGAACTTGAAAAATATCCTTTGCCTCAATTGTACACTGGAGCCCGGTATTTTGCTATATCTGGGAGATATGATACATTTCTTAATGTTTACAGCTCCAGCCTGGTCAGACTTTAAGGGCTGTTAGTTCTGGCATATGTAAAATTCTGAGGCTCGGAACTCGCTAGCTATGTGGGCAATATGAGATAGTGCACAATGAGAAAATTCCCTTCTCGGCTACACAGAGTTAGGCATATTGGGGAAAGCATGGGCAACACTGAGCATCTCCTAAGTGTAAGGCATTGTATTGGTTACTCTTCCCATTGCTGTGAACAGCTGGCTGATGAAAAGCCACTCACAGGAGGGAGGCTTTACTTGGGCTCACAGTTCAGAAGACCATAATCCATCATGCTACAGAAGCCACGCTAGCCAGAGAATAACCCGCCACAGTGTTTCCCCACTCAGGAAGCAGAGAGAGATTGAGGCTGCGCTCTGTTGCTTTGTCCTTTCTAATTCAGTCCTAGACCCTCACCCAGGGGATTGTGCCACCCACATTCAAGGGGCCTTCCCCCTTCAGTTAACCCTCTCTGGGAAGGTGCTTACAGACATGCCCAGAAGTGTGTCTCCTAGGAGATTCTGAACCCTATTAAGTTGATGGTAAAATTAACTAGTACAGGTGGTACCACCTGCTGGCATTGTGTGGTGATGGAGAAAGAAGGTGATGCCCAGGAATCAGAAGGTGCAACTGCAATTACTGTTTATTATTTATCATCTGTTTTTTTTGGGATAAGGTCTAACTATGTAGCCATGACTGACTTGGAACTCACTATGTAGGCCAGGCTGGCTTTGAGCTCACAAGGATCCATGTTCCTCTGCCTCCTGAGTGCTGGATTTAAAGGGGTACACTGGCATACCTGGCTGGAGCTACTTTTCATGTGATGGTGGTCATTCCTCAAACCCTAACCCTACCTCAGAGCAGGCTGTGTGTTCCCGAAAACAGGAATCCCAACGGGCAACACTATGGTATAGTGTGAAAGATCTCAGCTTCTTAGGCAAACCGACCTGCTCTGATTCTGCACACAAACTGCTCCGAGTCCCGTATTTTTTCTCTCTAAAAGGAACTTAAAAAGAGTCTTCTCAGAAGATTATCTTAATATTCACCAGATGCTCAAATTTAGCCCCTCGCTCCTGTACCTTGCTTGTCACCCATGTTTAATAAGTCGATTAAGGGCATTTTTGTAGAACTGTAGGATGTTCAAATTGGAAGAGTCTGTCTTACCTCTCATCTAGGTAAACTTCCTCATTCAACTTAATTATACTCCTCCCCTTTGCGGAGTTAGGAATTGGTTGGGGGGAGGCTGCTACAATCCAAATACAGTGACATTTTATCTATTATACATAAAAGACTAAGAAAACGGTACAGATGTCCACCATTGGTGCAGGTCTGAAGAAACTTTATGCTTACGCCTCATTGTTTGATACAGAGTTTAGCTCAACCTCTGTAGGGTACAATCTGGATGAGTTTGAGGCAAAGCTTCAATGAATACATCTCTCTCCTTTGTGTTCTTTCACATCTAGGAATTAACCTATGGATGTTATATGGACTCATAGCATAATAATACATGTATATTACTCTCCATTGTGGTATTGCTCATAATAGCAAAATTACAGAAACCGTTGAATAAATTACGGTCTTTACAAGCAAGAGAATATAATAAAAAGGTGTTTCTAGTGAGCAGAGTGGGTAAATATTGTTACCGAGTGGTCTCAGGTATATAACATGATTATAGTGTCCATATGGTGTGTGCACAGAGGGATGTCAGAATGATGATATCACAGTTTTGTCAGTCGCCTGTGGATGAGTTAGATTGATTAAAAAAAAACCAACTATCTTTGCCTCTAAATTGTATGTATCTTGTACACATACATACATACATATATATATATATATATATATATATATATATATATATATATATAACTGGACAGTCAAATGGTTGTTTGTGTAGTAATAACCATAGAAAATCCATCCCTAATACTTCTCACTTTCTCTCTGTCTCCTTTGAAAGCCCTAAAACTACAACAATTAGTTTTTAATGAAATAAGGCAGTTGCATAGATAAATGATAAGTGAGTGAATAAATAATAAAATGGCGTTTGTTTCTCCTTCACAGTAAAATTTATACTACCATAAATGTGTTTGCTTTTCTAAATAAAGGCAGATGGTTGAATGTCCTGTAATATTAATCTGCCTTCACGTGGCATCCAAACACAACAGATTTCCTATCTCGTGATTAAAGAATCTTAAGGGCTACCGGTTGAGATGATGCCTGTGGATTGTGTACCGGTTGCCATGGTTTTGATTGAGGATGAGCTATTTAAGCTTGTCCTTAATCTGGATAGGCGTGAGTCTCTCTTTGCAGGGTTAAAAATGGTGCGAAAGACAGGGCTATTTTTAGATCGAATGTCAGCCTGTCTCTAGTAGCAGCTAAAAATAGAGGCTCCTATCTGTAATTAACCCTTTGGCTACCAAACTAGGTAAGTTAATCACAATAGATTTCTTTTAGAAACTAAATTGACATTCAAAAACAATTTAAAGCTAGTATCTAATTACACAGGCATTTAAAACTGATATCTTATTTTTTAAAAATACACTGAAACACATATTTAAAGAGGCTTATATTAGCTTTAAAATCAGCTAGCTGGTTCCCATAGCAGCTTTACTCTGTTGAAGGATTCCAGATTGTAACCGATTTAATGTTTTTAGCTAGTGATTTCCTCTTTCCATTTGCAAATAGCACTTGGGAGCAGACAGGAGGTAGACTCTTAATGGTTTATCTTTGATTCTATTATCCATATTACCTCATGTAGCATGTCATGCCTTATTAGAATGCAGATAATTTCTTTCACCAAGAGCCTTAACCACAGAAGGTACAAAAACCTAAAAAGGCTGTATAAATAAGCACACTATCATTTCAGACTCAAGATAGCCAACTGCTACACTGCAGCTGCCATGGTGAGCATATGGGAGTTTAGAAAGTCCATTCAGGCCATGGGACTTGATGGAAATTGCTTATTCTGCTGGGTTCCATTTCTTCATTTGCAAGACTTTTAGTTTCAGAGATAACTGGACCAGAAGATGAGTTATCCTACTAAACATGGCTTGTTTTTATTTTCAAATGGTTATTTTTTTCCTCCCCCCCAAAAAAAAACCAAAAAAAAAAAAAAAAGAAAACAAAACCAAAACAACAACAAAAACCTCAGGTGGAAGTGAATTATGAGAACACAATAAACCATCCTGGGGTTGGAGGGCCATGAATGCCCTCTCTCTCTCTCTCTCTCTCTCTCTCTCTCTCTCTCTCTCTCAGCATGGAGTTTAAACCCATGACATCATGCCTGATGGTGCCCGTCACTGAGTCACTGAGCTACATTCTCCAGTGTCTTCCTTGTCACTACTCAACTAACCACAAAGCTCCTCAGAGTGTAAGTTAAAAAACTTCACCGTGATTCATTTTGAAAGTGGATCAATGATTCTGAGAAATCTCAAAAAACAATGTCACAGGAGTTTCATTTTCAGAAAATGGGAGTCTTGCTGGTATGCCAAGAGATGTAATACAGCAGCTTCTGAAAGACACTGATCATTATTTTCACCAAGACAGGTTAGAAAACTCGTTTTGATTTTCCTGATACTTGACATAGATATGACTCTCCTTGTATGAAAACCTTAGAATAAAACAATTTACTGCTGGATGTGTGCCCTCCGCTGTTTTATCTTTTCATGAAAGCCCACCCATTGACTCATTGCTTCGTTATTTTTGAATTTTTATATGCCTTTGAATTTCTTATATCTTTGATGGACTAAGAGCTTAATTATCTTAAACAACAGAGAGCTTTTTCCTTCAATGTTGGCCCAGCTTCTGTCTGCTTTGATACTCAATTCTTATGTTCAGGGGAAGGAGAGTGAAGGCCAGATCAGACTTGAGGTATCACACAGAAGAAGTTGGGGTTCGGGCCTCCATGTGAAGGTTTTTATTTAAATCTGACCGTTAGTTATTCTATGTCTACAGAGCAAAGGTCACTAATGGGAAACAGATTTGGCATAAGCAAGAGTCACAAATGTCAGAGTTGCTTTGTTATTTCAAAATGGTTCCAGGACCCACAGTGGAAGCTGTATCTAAATTCTGTTTTAAAGCGTTGGCTGTAATTATGACCTTTACAGGAATCAGCCTGTAGCTTGAAATTAGCAACGCTTCTGGGTATTCTGCTATGCAGATAAAGCTGAGTAAAAACGCTCTAACTTTTGTTTCTTTAGACCATAAAAAATAAAATAAAAAGACCCCAAACTTTGATTCAGTAATGTGATCCCTATGAGAAAAGATTGGGCCTTGCCCCAGCTGCTTAATACCGACATTTGTATTGCATTTCTCAAAACCACGTATAAACCATTTATCAAGAGATCATATCATCCACCCACGACTTGTTAAAACAGAACAAGTATTTTAGCACCGATAGGCAACTTCATAAAACTGCCAGGGAGCTGGCGCAGGAAGGAAATGACAGGGAGAACATTTAGCTGATTCCTTCCTTATTTTAAACCATGAAAGTGTAGTGTATATTTAAAGAAACACATTCATGCTTCAACTCCCTCCATGTCACCGATGTAATGCATTTGTACAACTAACATCCCAAATACAGCGTATGTCCTATGTATTCATGGCTACTGTTTTCTTCATTTAACCTGATGTTTGTGAGACACTTTTGCTGCCATTTGTGTTTATTGTTTGTTCATTCTGCCGAAGATTATTAAAATGAGAAACTATATATCAATTTATGGACCCGTTTTACTGTTGATGGGTATTTGGATAGTTTTCTGTTTTGGATTGTGACAAGTCAGGCTTCTAATGAACATTCCTGATCATATTGTTTGGGGATAGACCTGGGAGTGACACTTCTGTGTCATGTGCCCATGTTAATAGGACTGCCAAATAGCTTTCCAAATGATTGCCAGTTTACACTCACAGTGGAGTGCAAATCTGCTTTACTAGAAATCTGCTTTTCTGCATATGCTCCCCAGCACTTGTTTTTCAATAATTGGATAGTGGTTTTAATTTGCATTCCACCGGTGACAAATAAAGTTGCATATTTTTCTGCTCATGTTTTGGCCACTTGAATATTGTTTTTTGTGTGAAGTGTGTGTGTACAAATGGCCATCTAACCTTCCCTTAGTGGCGAGAGGGTTTTGCTTTTTGTTTTTTATACTAGATAGCGCCTTCATTTCCTTATGTTCCATATAATCCTAAGTGTTCAAGTTTATGGTAGGCATTTCTTTAATGTTTTTAATGAGTGTGAGGTTTATTATGCACGTCCAGCTACTGTATATTGAAGTCTGAGACGGTTCTAATGACAGTATGTATTAGTTCACTTTCCAACACTGTGATAAAATAATCAAGATAACTTAAAGGAAAAGTTTAAGTCTTGGTTTTGGAGAGTTAAGTCTTTGGAAGGCTTATTGCTTTGGGCATGTGATACATCATCATGGTGGGGAGCATTGGGGAGTATATGGTGTGGCTAAGCTCATCCTTAAATGGTGGAGGGAACAGGAAGAGGAAGAGAGAAGGGGGTGGGGCCGCTTCAAGGATACACTCACGGTGACTTCCACTAGCCTTCACCTCTTAAAGGTTCTGCCACCTTCCATGGAGCCCATGGGGATGTGTAGATCTATACCATAGCACTGAAATAGAAAAAGTATACCCGTCTAAGAACTGAAAGAAGAGCCAGTGAGATAGCCTGGGGGGAAAAGGCATTTGCTGTGGACCCTGACCTGACCTGAGTTCAGACCATGGGACACACATGGTGGAAAGAGAGATATGACTGCTGCAAGTTGTCATCTTACTTCCACATAGGTGCTACGAAATAGGCACAGACACACACATGCATGAACATGCACACACATGTAAAAGAGAATGTAAATGCAGAAGAAAAAGCCAAAAGAATAATAAATGAAAAAAAGTTTAAAGAACCATACACAATCGGCCTCCACAAATATATGTATTTAGTTTGAGATCGTTTTCATTTTAGTCTTTTCATACTGTTTGATTGATTGAGAGATGGCTAACGGCAGAGACACAGGATAGTAGGTTCACTTCAGGAGCAAACACTTTTTATTTTCCCACTGCTGTTTATATATTGTTTAGCTACCTGCTAGAGCTACTTGAGCAAACAATATCTTTGACCTCTTTATCTGAATTTCTCCTTCCACACCTCCCTGCCCTTGTGCACTTATTTTGCACTAGAAAATAGGACATTCCTCCTAGGCATTATCTTGTGCCTGTAGTTTCTCCCACTCATATAGACACTTAGGTTGTGCCTGAGAAATGAACTACAGACCATCAGACCTCCCCTCCCCCAACAGGGGAGATGCCCCAGTGGGCCAGTGTGCTTGCTGTCTAAACAGGAAGACCCAGGTTCTCAGTACTCCAGTGAAAAGCTGGTGTGGCTGGAGAAAAAGAGAGACAGAAAGACAGAGAGAGTAGGGAGAGAGGAAGAGAGAGAGGAAGAGAGAGACACAGAGAGATTAAGAATAAAAAAGATTCATTTTCTTTAAAAAATAAGAAAGTGCCAGGGGGTCATTGCACATGCCTTTAATTCCAAAAAAAAAGAGAGAAAAAAGTTAAGCTGGGTATGGGACACACACCTTTAATCCCAGCACTTAGGAAGCAGAGGCAGGTGGTTCTCTGTGAGTTCAAGGCCAACCTGATCTGTATAATGAGTTTCAGGATAGCCAAGGCTAGACAGAGAGACCTTGTCTCAAAAAAAAAAATAAAATAAAATAAAATAAAAGATGAAATGCACCTTGAGATAATTGATTTGTGCACATTTAAAAATTTTTAGAATCATTTGTTTCCATTTCATATGTATGGTGTTTTACCTGTGCGTATTTATGGGTACCGGTGGGGTTACAATAGTGAACAACCAGGATGTACATGGGTGTTGGATCTAACTCAGGCGGTCACACTTTTATGACAAGTACTTCACCATCCAGTCAATCCTCCTGACATAATAAACTTCTGTATATCCCCAACTCATGTTTGTTGTTGGTGCTGTTGTTGTTTTGAGACAGGGTTTCTCTGCGTAACCTTGGCTGTCCTGGACTCCCTTTGTAGACCAGGCTGGGCTTGAGATCCACTTGCTTCTGCCTTCCTGAGTGCTGGGATTAAAGGTGAGTGCCAGAACGTCCAGATCCTCACATTTTTTTTAAATTTTATTTTTCTTTTTAGTTACATTTTGTTAACTCTGTGTCCCAGCTGTATCCCGCTCCCTCATTCCCTCCCCAACCCCGCACTCCCTCCCTGGTCTCCTCCCTGCCCCTTTCCAAGTCTACTGATAGGGGAGGACCTCCTCCCCTTTCATTTGACCCTGTTTTATCAGGTACCTTCAGGGCTGGCTGCAAAGTCCTCCTCTGTAGCCTAACAGACTGCTCCTCCCCTGGGGGGGTGGGGTGTCAAACAGCCTGCCCTTGAGATCCTGTTAGAAATAGTCTGTGTTCCCCTTACTTTGGAAAACTACTTGGTTACTGAGCTACCACGGGCCACATCTGAGCCGAAGTTCTAGGTTATATCCATAGATGGTCCTTGGTTGAGTGTCAGTCTCAGAAAAGACCCTGTGCCCGGATATATTTGGTCCTTGTAGAGCTCCTATCCTTTCCATAACATACTAACTTCCCTTCTTTCATATGATTCCCTGCACTCTGCCGAGGGCTTGGTTATGAGTCTTAGTGTCTGCTTTGAAACACTGCTAGGTAGAGTCTTTCAGATGCCTTTTGTGGTAGACTCCTGTCATATGTTCAATGCACATCCCATTTGTCTTTCTCAATGAGGATTAATCACCTTCGCCTGTGTCCACTTTCTTGATTATCTTCTTTAGGTGTGTAGATTTCATTATGTTTATCATATCTTGTAGTTCTATATAAGCGAGTATATACCAAGTTTGTCTTTCTCCTTCTGGGATACTTCACTCAGAATGATCTTTTCTAGATCCCACCACTTGCCTGCAAATTTCATGATTTCCTCCTTTTTGATTGCTGAGTAGTATTCCATTGTGTAAAAATACCACAATTTCTGTATCCATTCCTCCGTTGATGGACCTCTGGGTTGTTTCCAACTTCTGGCTATTACAAATAAAGCTGCTACGAACATGGTTGAACAAATGTCCTTGTTGTGTACTTGAGCAAATTTTGGATATATACCTAGGAGTGGTATAGCTGGGTCTTGAGGTAGCACTACTCCTAGTTGTCTGAGAAAGCGCCAGATTGACTTCCAAAGTGGCTGAACCAGTTTACATTCCCACCAGCAATGGAGGAGGGTTCCCTTTTCTCCACAACCTCTCCAGCATGTGCTATCACTTGAGTTTTTCATCTTGGCCATTCTGATGGGTGTAAGGTGAAATCCCAGGGTTGTTTTGATTTGCATTTCCCTAATGGCTAATGAGGTTGAGCATCTCTTTAAGTGTTTCTCTGCCATTCGATGTTCCTCTTTCGAGAATTCTCTGTTTAGCTCTGTTCCCCATTTTTTAATTGGATTACTTGGTTTGTTGCTTTTCTGCTTCTTTAGTTCTTTATATATACTGTATATTAGCCCTCTGTCAGATAAAGGGTTGGTGAAGATTCTTTCCCAATCTGTAGGCTGTCTATTTGTTTTGATGACAGTGTCTTTTGCTTTACAGAAGCTTTTCAGTTTCATGAGGTCCCATTTATTGATTGTTGCTCTTAGAGCCTATGCTGTTGGTGTTCTGTTCAGGAAGTTGTCTCCTGTGCCAATGAGTTCTAGGCTGTTTCCCACTTTTTTTTCCAACTGATTTAGAGTATCTGGTTTTATGTTGAGGTCCCTGATCCCCTTGGACTTTAGTTTTGTGCAGGGTGATAAATATGGATCTATTTTCATTTTTCTGCATGTAGACATCCAGTTGGTCCAGCACCATTTGTTGAAGATGCTGTCTTTTTTCCATTGAATGGATTTGGCTTCTTTGTCAAATATTGAGTATTCATAGGTGTGTGGGTTTATTTCTGGGTCTTCTATGTGATTCCATTGATCCTCCTTTCTGTTTCTATGCCAATACCATGCAGTTTTTATTACTGTTGCCCTGTAGTACAGCTTGAGATCGGGAATGGAGATACCTCCAGATGATCTGTTGTTGTACAGGATCGTTTTGGAGATTCTGGGTTTTTTGTTTCTCCATATGAAGCTGAGAATCTTTTTTTCAATGTCTGTAAAGAATTGAGTTGGTATTTTGATGGGAATTGCATTGAATCTGTAGATTGCTTTTGGCAGGATGGCCATTTTCACAATGTTAATCCTACCAATCCATGAGCACGGGAGATCTTTCCATCTTCTGAGATCTTCTTCAATTTCTTTCTTCAAAGACTTTAAGTTTTTCTCAAACAGGTCTTTCACTTGCTTGGTTAGAGTCACACCAAGGTACTTTATGTTATTAGTGGCTATTGTGAAGGGTGTTGTTTCCCTAATTTCTTTCTCAGCCTTTTTGTCTTTGGTATACAAGAGGGCTTCTGATTTTTTGAGTTGATTTTGTATCCTGCCACTTTGCTGAAGGTGTTTATTAGCTGAAGAAGTTCTCTGGTTGAATCTTTGGGGTTGCTCATGTATACTATCATATCATCTGCAAATAGTGACACTTTGACCTCTTCCTTTCCGATTTGTATCCCCTTGATCTCCTTTAGTTGTCTTATTGCTCTGGCTAGGACTTCAAGTACAATGTTGAAGAGATATGGAGAGAGTGGGCAGCCTTGTCTTGTCCCTGATTTCAGTGGGATTGATTTAAGTTTCTCTCCATTGAGTTTGATGTTGGCTATAGGCTTGCTGTATATTGCCTTTACTATCTTTAGGTATGTGCCTTGTATCCCTGATCTCTCCAAGACTTTAAACATAAATGGGTGTTGGACTTTGTCAAATGCTTTTTCAGCATCTAAGGAGATGATCATGTGGTTTTTCTCCTTCATTTTGTTTATGTGGTGGATTACATTGATGGATTTCTGTATGTTGAACCACCCTTGCATTCCTGGGATGAAGCCTACTTGGTCATGGTGGATGATATCTTTGATGTGTTCTTGGATTCGGTTTGCAAGTATTTTATTGAGTATTTTTGCATCAATGTTCATAAGAGAGATAGGTCTGAAGTTCTCTTTTTTTGTTGGATCTTTGTGTGGTTTAGGTATCAAGGTGACTATGGCTTCATAGAAAGAGTTTGGTAGTGTTCCTTCTATTTCTATTTTGTGGAATAGTTTGAGGAGAATTGGTGTTAGTACTTCTTTGAAGGTCTTGTAGAATTCTGCGCTGAAGCCATCTGGTCCAGGGCTTTTTTTGGAGGGGAGACTGTTAATGACTGCTTCAATTTCCTTGGGAGATATAGGGCTATTCAGTCTTTCTACCTGATCTTATCTTAATTTTGGTAGATGGAATCTGTCAAGAAAGTTATCCATTTCATTTAGATTTTCAAATTTTGTGCCATATAGGCTTTTGTAGTATGACCTAATAATCGTTTGGATTTCCTCAGTGTCTGTAGTTATGTCCCCATTTTCCTTTCTGATTTTGCTGATTTGTATGGTTTCTCTCTGCTTTTTAGTTAGTTTGGCTAAGGGTTTGTCTATCTTGTTGATTTTCTCAAAGAACCAGCTTTTTGTTTCATTGATTCTTTGGATAATTTTATTTGTTTCTAATTGATTGATTTCTGCCCTTACTTTGATTATTTCCAGCCTTCTGCTCCTCTTGGGTGTATCTGCTTCTTTTTTTTTCTAGGTTTTTCAGTTGGGCCATTAAGTTGTTTGTATGTGATGTTATGGATTTCTTCTTGTAGGCACTTAGTGCTATAAATTTTCCTCTGAGCACTGCTTTCAATGTGTCCCATAAATTTGGGTATGTTGTGCCTTCATTTTCATTGAATTCCAGAAAGTCTTTAATTTCTTTCTTTATTTCTTCCTTGACCCAGCTGTCATTGAGTAGTAAGTTGTTCAGTTTCCATGTGCGTGTCGGCTTTTTGTTGTTTCTGTTGTTGTTGATGTCCAGCTTTAGTCCATGGTGGTCAGATAGTATACAAGGGATTATTTCAATCCTTTTGTATCTGTTGAGGCTTGCTTTGTGACCAACTATATGGTCTATTTTGGAGAAGGTTCCATGTGGTGCTGAAAAGAAGGTGTACTCTTTTGAGTGTGGGTGAAAAGATCTGTAGACGTCTATTAGGTCCATTTGATTTAGGGATTCTGTGAGTGCTTTTATTTCCCTATTTGGTGTCTTTCTGGTTGATCCCTTGATGAGAGTGGCGTGTTGAAGTCTCCCACTATTAAGGTATTAGGATCAATGTATGATTTAAGCTTTAATATTGTTTCATTTACGAATGTAGGTGCTCTTGTATTTGGGGCAAAGATATTCAAAATTGTGATGTCCTCTTGTTGGATTTTTCCTTTGATGAGAATATAGTGGCCCTCCTTATCTTTTTTGATTAATTTCGGATGAAAGTCTATTTTATTAGATATTAGGATGGCTACTCCAGCTTGTTTTCTGGAACCATTTGCTTGAAAAGCATTTTTCCAGCCCTTTACTCTGAGGTAGTGTTTATCTTTGTTGCATAGGTGTGTTTCTTGGATGCAACAGAATGTTGTGTCCTGTTTCCGTAACCATTCTGTTAGCCTGTGTCTTTTTATTGGTAAGTTGAGTCCATTAATATTGATAGATAATATTGACCAATGCATGTTAGTTCCTTTTGTAATGGAGTCGATGATCTTACCCTGTTTCATTGCTTGTTTTCTTTTCATTTTTGTTGGGATATTATCTGTATGCCCTGTTTTCTTGGGTGAATTCGTTTTCGTTGGATTGGAGTTTTCCTTCTAGTATCTTCTGTAGGGTTGGTTTGCTGTATAGATATTGCGTAAATTTAGTTTTGTCATGGAATGTTTTGTTTTCTCCATCTATGTTGATTGAAAGCTTTGCAGGGTATAGTAGTCTGGGTTGACATTTGTGATCTCTTAGAGTCTCCATGATGCTTGCCCAGGCCTTTCTGGCTTTCATAGTTTCTGATGAGAAGTCTGGTGTGATTCTGATAGGTCTACCTTCATATGTTACTTGGCCTTTTTCCCTTGCTGCTTTTAATATCTTTTCTTTGTTCTGTAGATTTAGTGTTTTGACTACGATGTGACGTGATGTTTTTCTTTTCTGGTCTAGTCTATTTGGTGTTCTGTAGGCCTCTTGTATATTTATGGACATCTCTTTCTTTAAGTTGGGAAAATTTTCTTCTATGATTTTCTTGAAAATATTTTCTGGACCTTGGAGCCTGGAGTCTTCTTTTTCATCAATTCCTATTATTCTTAGATTTTGTCTTTTCATAGCGTCCTTGATTTCTTGGATATTTTGTGGTTGGAACTTTTCTGATTTTACTTTTTCTTTGAGAGAAGTATCAATTTCTGCAAGTGTGTCTTCAGCTCCAGAGATTCTCTCTTCCATCTCTTGTATTCTGTTGGTGATGCTTACTTTTGTGGTTCCTGATCCTTTCTCCAAGTTCTCCAGCTCAAGAGTTTTCTCATTTTGTGTTTTCTTTATTGATTCTAATTCTGTTTTCATGCCTTGCACCATTTCTTTCATGTGTTTGAATTTGGATTCCTGTCTCTCTACGATGGACTCTATTTCTTTGTTCATTTCCTTTTTATATGCCACTAATTTTTTTCTCTACTTGTGCCTCTATTTGTTTGGCTATGTTTGCCTGTGTTTCTTTAAGGGTTTTGTCTATTTCGTCTTTCTTTACCTCCAATTGACTGGCCAACTCTTTGAAAGATTTGTTCATTTCCTCCTTATGAGCCTCAAATAATTGAACAAGCATGGCTTTAAGGTCATTTTCCTGTGCTTCTGATGAATTGGAGTATCTATCGATTTTGGGGTTTGCTGGTGAAGTCATGATGTCCTGATTTATGTTGGAAGCGTTCTTTCGTCTACCCCTGGCCATTGGCTTATCTGAGACCTTCCCTGTTTGTTTTTGGATTCTGCCGATCAGACTGGTACTGTCTCTCTCTCGAGTCTGGAGAATTCTTCAGGAAGTTGAGAGAGGTCCCGTGTCCTTAGCGTGTGCTGAGGACTAGCTGTACCTGTGGGAGGAAAGTACGCAGGCGCAAACAGAGGCAAATACAAGCGTGTGTGTGTGTGTGTGTGTGTGTGTGTGTGTAAGTGGGTGTGGGCGTGTGTCTCAAGGGACAGAGTGATGGCTAATGTTGAACCCTTGAGTGTGTGGAAGGGGCTCTGCAATGTATATGTTGCAGGCGCTAGTGATGATCGCAGCGCAATTTCTGGCATTAACTGCCTTAACTCCTCAATTAGACCCACAGAGCAGGAACTTCAATGTTCCAAGTGCCCCTCTGTTTCCCAAAATGGGTATATGGGTGGGAGGGGGTTCGAAGCCTGGCTTCTGTTTTAGAAGGACCCCGGATCAGGGGAGCTGCAGATTCTCAAGGGTGCACTCACTTACAGGAAGGTCACTTGGCAGAGATCGGGGTATCTGGGCTCTCTGTTCTCTGGTTTGGCCCTGCTTCTTTGATGTGCTCCGCCAGCTCCGTGCTGCTGTCACTGCCAGGTTATGAGGTCTTGCTGCAGCTGGAGATTTCAGGGTGGTCATGTCAGTAGGAATCGGGGTAACCAGGATTTCTGTTCTCTGGTTTGGCCCTGGTTAGTCTTAAACTGGAGGGCTGATGTGCCCCGCCAGCTCAGTGCTGCTCCGCCGCCAGGTTAGAAAGTCCCCCTGTAACTGGAGACTGGGTTGCTAGTCCAGATGCTTTCTGGGAAGTCCTGGGGTCTCTTCACTGTGCTCTCCAAGCTTTGGAGGCCCAGCGCCTGGTGTGTCTAGCTTGTATGGCGTTTCTGTCTGGTTTTGGTGAGTATATAGCGTATTCTCTGTCACTGTGGGATTGGGCGGGCCGTACCGTCAGTGATGGTGCTCCTGCGGAGCTAGTATGGCGTCTAGCAGACTCGGGCCCTGGGAGGATGGTGCAGCCGCCGCGCGAATCTGGGGCTCCGAGACACAGTACTGCTGGCCTTTGCCGATAAAGGGCTTGGGGCTCCGCCTCAGTGGCTGCAGGCCCCAGGCAGTTAGGTCTGCGCTGAGAAAGGCGAGTCAGCTGTGCCAAGGAGGAGGGAGGTCTGGGGGAGGGGAGTGCCGAGAGATCAAAGGATCGTTTCTCACCTTCCCCAAACAAGTCCCTGGGTGAACCCAGACCAAGGTTTTCACCTCCTGCGATGTTCCCTGTTGTTTAGAAGGTCTCTCCGTTGTTTCCCTGGCTTCAGAAGTTCTTCCACCCATCAACTCAGAACTTTATCTCTTCCACAGCTCAGAAACTGTGTGTGCTAGTCGCTATCTTGGCCCCGCCCCCCCTCAAACACATTTTAAATAAAGTTGTCAACACATAACTGTTCTAGTTTCATCTGTTTCCCCTTTCACGATTTTTCTAATCTGTAGCTTTGAAGCTGAAGAAAAAATACCCCCATAAATACTTCAAAAAATACCTCTAAATTATGGTTCCTTAAAAACATTACCAAAATACCATATTTCACTTTTAAATTAACAAAACATCTTTACTAGCAGAGGCTATCTGATCAGGATGAACTTTTCCCAAAGGGCTGGTGGGTCTTTATTGAGTTGGTCCATTGGACACAGGAGCCCAGCCGGAACAGAGAATTCCTCTCTCTCATAAATATTAGCCTGTGACTTTCATCTTTCTTTAATTTCCCCTTCCATTTATATATTAATTAACAAGGTTGACGATTCCTGTGGTAGCTCATAATCCAGCACTTTGGAGATGGAGGCAGAACAATCAAAAGTTCAAGGTCATCCCTAGTTACAAAGTGAGCTGGATACCAGTCTGGGCTTCATGAGATCTTGTCATTTCTAAGCAAAGCAAAAATAGGGGGAAAAAAACCCTCAATTCTCACTTGACTCCTGAGTGTCTCCAAGAGATCTCACCTTCCCCTGGTGTTTCTTTTCTGTGAACTGAAATTTGGATCTGGATTTGATCCAGGTTTAATATTTTTAGAGAGGATATTCCATACACAGGATTTGGTACCCCACACCCCCTTACCCCTAAGCTTGTGCATCTTTATGTGGGGCTCTAAGATTGACCAGTGACATTAGGTATTGTCAATATACCCATCAGGAAGTTTCTCCATTGGATTCCCTTAGTTGTTTACTATCCCTTTGTGAGCACTGTCTTGCAATATTAGTTGGGGTTACAAGTGATGATGTTTTAAGATTCTAATATTCTCCATTTATTAGCTAGTGCTTTGTATATAAAGAACTTCCCTCCATAAAGTTACCACCTTGAGGCATAGTCCATAAGGAAGAAACAGGATATATTATTATTATTTTCTCATTATATGCCTGTCTTCCGAAGTTAGCCAATGTGGTTTGTTCGGCTTGCTTTAAGCCCATTGTGAGGCATTTTGTTGTAGCAAGAGAACATATGATACCACATGTGACAGGGGTAAGAGCTACACTTACTCTTGGGTATAAGATAACTATTCAGAAGGCAGCTGGGGACTGTGTCAATATAGCAATATGGTAGAAATAGTAGGTTCTCCTCTAGGGTCTCTCAAGCCAACGGTTCTTGACTGGGTTAAAATAAAATCTAAGTATTAAACATAATATATAAATGCAAAGTCCAAGATTTGTAAATGTCTTTATTTTCTTTAATGTATGGATGAGATGAGAGCTGTTCCCTCCCAAGCTTTTCTAGGTCTTTCTGAACTGTCACTGGCTGGTTCAACTCAGCTGTTATGGTCCAAACTACTCTCCAAGCTGACTGAGTCAAACTGAATTCTCTTGGCTTCTGACTGAATTGCTCTCCCTGGCTTCAAACTAGTTCTGGTGATATTTTTAAACTTTCTGGCTCCTTATCATTCTCTGGCTCATTCTGTCTTCACCTGTGTCTAGCTTATTCTTTTTGCAACTTGTGTCTATAAAGCTGCCCAGTAAAAATCTCTCAGTTAAAAAAATTTTCTTCTCTTTCCCTTGCTGATCTTAAGTAGCCTCTCTTTCTGTCCTGAGCCATTCTCCCAGTTCCTTTCTTGGGTATTTCTTAATCCAACCAAACTGACAGTAAAAATTAACTATCACATTGCTATTGGCTTTACCATCCACCAAGTAACCAAGGAGAGTCTCTTCTTCTTAAGAGCCTTAATTATATCTGCAAACATGCTTTTTCCAAATTAGAAACTATTTTCAGGTTCCTGGAATTAGGGCATACAAATATCTTTTTGGAAGCCACCATTCAACACATGAAATCACAGACTTCAATTTAAAAATTTGAGAGCTACCAACTAAAGTAGTTTTGTGTTTGTAAATTTTGGAGAAAATAGGAAACAAGTTAGGAGCCTACCACAGAGGGCCTCTGAAAGGCTCTGTCCTGCAGACTATCAAAGCAGATGTTGAGACTTATGGCCAAACTTTGGGCAGAATACAGGGACTCTTATGAAAGAAGTGGGAAATAGTAAGATCTGGAGAGGACAAGAGCTTCACAAGGAGAGCAGCAGAACCAAAAAGTTTGAGCACAGGGGTTCTTCCTGAGACTCATACTCCAACCAAGGACCATTCATGGAGATAACCTAGGACCCCTGCACAGACGTAGCCCATGGCAGTTCAGTGTCCAAGTGGGTTCCATAGTAATGGGAACAGGGACTGCTTCTGACATGAACTGATTGGCCTGCTCTTTGATCACCTGCCCCTGAGGGGGGGAGTAGCCTTACCAGGCCACAGAGGAAGACAATGCAGCCACTCCTGATGAGACCTAACAGACTAGGATCAGAAGGAAAAAAAAAAAGAAATCCTCCCCTACCAGTGGACTTGGGGAGGGGCATGCGTGGAGAAAGGAGAGAAAGGGAAGGTTTGGGAGGGAAGGAGAGAGGGAACTAGAGTGGGGATACAAAGTAAATAAAGTATAATTAAAAATAAAATAAAATAAAAATTAAAAAGAAGAAAAAAAAGAATGTCAGAGTCATTCACAATTTTTCCTTTCTACCTTGTTGCATAAGCAAGTCCCACTGTCAGTATTTTTGGAATGTAAACCTCCTGTTTTTACTTTTTCCAATATCCATGCTCTATTCTCTTGAGCATCATCTTATGATAGTTTCCCTGGCCTTCCTAGATCCCGACTTCACTTCACTCTGTTCTGTTTCCCACAGAAGAGAGAGGAATTAACACTGGTTAAATAAAATGTGCACACGCCTAATCATCAACTCTTCCTTGCTCTGTCCTGAAATGGTAGTCCATTCCTTCCAGAGTAGATGTATTCTCTCAGGGCATCAGAGCTGTAAGTACCTCATTCTCCACCTCTTTGTCTACACTAATCCAAGACCATTTCCTTCCTTGTCCACAAATCTCCCCTAGGAGATTTGGCTCACTAGGCTCTTGATAGTATCTTAAAAATGACAAAGGCAAATTTGCCAAATTTAAATCCTGAAAGACTGAAAACAGGTAGTCATTATCTCTATAATTCTATTGACTGAGTAAATTAACATATATTTAATTTATTTGCAATGATAGGGATTGAACCCAGGGCCTAGCATCATGGTGGGCAAGAACGCTGCCATTTATTAACATCTTTAGCCCTAGGTGAATTGTTTTTATGTACACTTAATTATTATTATTATTATTATTATTATTATTATTATTATTATTAGCGTGTGTGTAAGGTCATGACATACACAGCATGCTTGTGGAGGTCAGAGGACAACTTACAGGAATCAGTTCTCTCCTTCCATTCAATCATGGGGATTGAATTCAGATCACCAAGCATGGCAGCAGGTTCCTCCACATTCTGAGACATCTAGCCAGCCCTAAATAGTTAATTTTTAGATATAAGTGCTTATTCATATTGGCTATACACATTAGAAAACTGTATATATAAATTGTAAATGTCCTTATTCCATTCTTCTGAGATTTTGGTATGTATCTCTTCAGATATATGTTTACATTTCATAAATGTCTGCTTGCATGACTTAGTAAGTTACTTTCCACTAGCAATGGGCTGAGAATATGTTTCCATGTTATTACCTATTGCAGCCTCGTCATTTTGTTTTAGGCCTTTGGTATTTCCAAATTGCCTTCCTTGTATCAGTCTGTGTTCCTTCCAGTGGTGCATGAAAATGCCTCTTCCTCCACACCCTTGGAATTCTTTCTAATCCTCTGTTCATCTGAGAGAAGGGATATAGCACCCTGTTGCTTGATCTTCGTTCCTTGGATGGTAGTGGGGTTGAGCTCTTTCTCTTCTGAAGCAGCTCACCTGCAGTTCTTTAGAACTGTGTGTCACTGACCAAACTTTAAAAAGCAAGAGCAGACCAGTTAAGGACACCATCAGTGCCCAGCTGAAACAACCCTGCCATCCATGCTGTAGTTCCCTTGAGGCTTCTTGCCCTCCCTCCTTCATCCTCGTAGACTTTATAGCCCTGTATCTTAACTCTTGTAAAATATGAATCACAGAAAACCCTCAGAGATCCTTTACTCTTTTTTGTTTTTGTTTTAAATGCATGCTGTGGAAACAAAAGAGAGAATCCAAGTTTCAAAACATTGCCTAGAAATTTTCATTGGCCACTGTATGGGATTTTCTTTTTTATTGTTAGGTTTATCTTGGCATTCAGATAACTCAACGTATAGAATATTCAGGAATTTGTTTTCTGTTATATTTATTTATATTAAAAAGGAGTTCAGGGTAAAGTGCCTGGAAATATTCATTCCTCGTATTTAAACAGGCAGTTTTTAATTTTGCCATGTCTGAAAAGTAAAAAGGCAACAGTGTTGTGTCTGATGCAATGTAGACTTAAAAAAGTGCCAGAGGGTTGCTTTTTGAAAGGGACCAACGTTCACAGCACCAGTACTTTTTACTGTCCAAGGTCCTGAAATAGCACACATTTTGTTCTACAATGTTAAGTATTGTTTTGAACTTTAGGATATTTCCCCCCACTGAATAGGCACTTGCTATCACTCCATGCACATTACACCTTTTTATTATTATCTAATATTAGTACAGTCAAATATGACTCAGCTGGCTGTGTAAAACAATTGTATTTACGAGACAGTGGTAGATGCTTTAAGAGGTACTTTTCTTTTTTAAAAAATATTTATTTATTTTTACTAAACTCTTATTTTTTATATTAATTACCATTTATTCACTGTGTATCCCAGCTGTAGTCACTTCCCTCATCCCTCTCAACTCCACCCTCCCTCATCTCTTCTTTTGCCCCTCTCTAAGTCCATTGATAGCAGAGGTTCTCCTCCACTTCCCTCTGACCCTAGCCTATCAGTCTCATTAGGACTGGCTGCATTGTCTTCCTCTGTGGCCTGGTAAGGCTTCTCCACCATCAGGGGGAGGTGATCAAAGAACCAACCACTGAGTTCATGTCAGAGACAGTCCCTGTTTCCATTACTAGGGAACTCACTTGGAGACTGAGCTGCTATGGGCTACATCTGTGCAGGGGTTCTAGGTTATCTTCATGCATGGTTCTTGGTTGGAGTATCAGTCTCAGAAAAGACCCCTGTGCCCAGATTTTTTGGTTCTGTTGCTCTCCTTGTCCCCTCCAGGTCTTTCTATCTCCTCCTCCTTTCATAAGATTCCCTGCACTGTACCCAAAGTTCGGCTATGAGTCTCAGCATCATCTTCGATACTTTTCTGGGCAGAGTCCTTCAGAGGCCCTCTGTGGTAGACTCCTGTCCTGTTCCCTGTTTTCTCCTTCTTTTGATGTCCATCCCATTTGCCTTTCTGAATAAGGATTGATCATCTAACCCAGGGTTCTCCTTCTTGCTTAGCTTCTTTAAATGTACAGATTTTAGTATGTTTATCCTATATTATATGTCTAATATCTACCTATAAGTGAGTATATACCATCTGTGTCTTTCTGCTTCTGGGATATCTCACTCAGGATGATCTTTTCTAGTTCCCACCATTTGCCTGCAAATTTCATGATTTCCCAAGTACCTTTTAATAAACATCAAAAGAGATCGATCAATGTGACTCAAACTACAGCTGGAAAAACAACTAACCAGAAATACAAACTGTAAATAAATTATTAGACCAGGTCACTAAGAGTAAAAATAGTGTGACTTGATACATGCAAAATCTATACTTAAAGGCTTAAAAAACTGAAAACGGAGCCAGGCCTGGTGGTGCATGCCTGTAATCCCAGCACTAGGGGAAGCAGAGGCAGGCAGATCTCTGTGAGTTCAAGGCCAGCCTAGTCTACATAAGCAAGTCCAGGACAGCCAAGGATACACAGAGAAATCCTGTCTTGAAAAACAAAAACAAAAACAAACAAGCACAAACAAACAAACAGAAACTGATAAGGGGGCACAATAGGAAAAAAGAGAAGTTGGGGGTAGGATGTATATTCTTATCAGAAGGCATGGAGACACTATAAAAACACACAGCTTGTACTTTTTTTTTTAAATCTAGATTTCATTGACATCAAAGGCCTGCTACTGTCATGTGTACAGCTCATGTTTCATCTGTGGCGGTAGTGGGAAGCCAACACAAAGCAAGCATGCAAGTCTTAGCTAAGCCTGACCTAGTATTTGTTAAGTTTTCTGTGTGGCATTAAAAATAAGCCCAGTACTAGGAGAAAAACTAGAAAAGAGGATTTCTTAGAGAAATTCTGCAGACACAGAGAGGATTCACAATTACAGACTTTAACCTATCCATTGCGCAGCAAAAGCTCAGTGTTGGGATTATGGAGAGATGGCTCAGTGGTTAAGAGGGCTTTGCTGCTCTTTCGGAGAACCCACATTTGGTTCCCAGTACCCACATTAGAACACACACACACACACACACACACACACACACACACACAGATTAAGAAAAAAAAACAGAGATGAAGCACTGTGTGTGGCAAGTCTGACAAAAAATCAGTTGTTTCCATTTCTATTAGAACACTTAACTCATGTGCAAAAATATTAATATTCACCACAAGTATGCACCTGGTATAAACTACAGAAGACTAGAGAATAGAACAAAAAAACCTGACAAAATGAATGACATGGAGGGGGGCTGTATAGAAGGGTATTTTTGATTGTCAGTTTGACTGTGCTGAGAATTCTCTATGGGGACTGGTGAGGCACCAAGGGAATGGCATTCGCACCTGAAAGGGAGCCACACTTAGAGTGTGCATGCGCAGTACCATCTCATGGGCTCCAGTCCAGAGAGAACACAAAAGAAAAGAGGAGCAAGCCAGCGCAGTGCCAGCATTCCGCCTTTCTCTAGCTCCTGGTCATTCATGAACCAGCTTTTCCCAGTCGCAAGACCCTACCACTATCGTGTTCTCTGCAGGATCATGGGACAAGAGCTCATCACTGAACCCTCTGAAAACATGAGCCCAGATCTTTCTTCCGGTATTATTTCTGTAGTGGCAGTGATGACACGCAGCCCATGTCACAGCGGACATGTCTGGCATACTATGAATTTTAAGGAGAGGATAAGTCTTGCCTGAGAGGCATAAGGGAGATGGGTAAGAACAAAGTGAAGTTGCTAATGGGAGCTAGGTAGGGCATACACAAGCAGGATTTGGGGGAGAGGGGGAATGTCCGTGAATGAGGTAAGCTTAAGAAGACCAAATGTGTCATAAAGAGCTGCTTAATAATACCTCGGAAACAGGTGTTTAGATAATTAAAATGTATTATTTTTCATAGTTTTTGTGGTTTTGAAGTGCTCCCCAAATTTCATGGGCTACAGACTTACAGTAATGACCTAGGAGAGAAAGGAATTTGGGAAGGTGATTGGAACATGAAAGCACTGTTCTTATGAACAGATGAATCCACTCATGTGTTAATGGGTTAGCTCATGGGTAGCAGTTTTAAAAGCAAGCTCATTCTGGCTGGCTTGCTCTAACTTGCCACACTGGGCTTTTAAACCATGTTCTGGTGTTGCAAAAGGAAAAAAAAAATCCTTATCCAATGCCAAAGGGATGCAGAAGCCAGATACGCTTGACCATTCTCTTGCCTGGAAACATGAGCTAAATAAAGACGCGTTTTAGAAATTATTCCATTTTAAGCATTTTGTTATAGCAACAGAAAACAGACTAAGATGTAGTGAGAATTTTCTTTAAACACAGAAATGTTATGGGAGTGTGTTTTTGTTTTAATCCCAGGTGTGGGATATGGGGCTGCTTTAGATTGTCCATAGCAGCTGACTATGATTTGCCTTGAGCTCTGGCTGGGGCATGATTTTGCCAGCTGAGGATAGTTTACATTTGGAATTCAGGGGACCCTTAAGAGGTTATGTAAATACCAGGCTCCAAGAGAGGCTGCTGCTGCTGCTAATTTGGTAAAGATCAAAATTTCCTTAAGTAACAAAATGCCCCTAATCAGCAGGAAGTAGTCTAACAATATTGACACTCCTTTTCCCTTTTAACCTTTTTATCTTATCTACTGTTGGGGAGTTATAAGGGTGGAATAAGAGGGGAGAAGGGATAAGAGGGGAGAAGTAGATAAAAGAACCCAATAAAGTCTGGCTGCAGTAAGGCAACAGGAACGTTTTGAAAGTTCTCATTCCATAATCCCTTCTAATGGTCAAATCTTATGATTCATCTTTCTCGCCAGTAAAACACAAACACAGAGTTTATAAAGAAATTGCACCTCTGTTGAGGAATGGAGATTAATCTAGGTTATTTCCAGATTCTAGCTATTACAAATTAAGCTGCTATGAACATGTTCTATAAAATGTCCTTGTTTAATGGTGGAGCATCTTTCAGGTATATGCCCAGAAGTGGTATAGTTGGATCTTGAGAAAGCGCTATTTCCAGTTTTCTGAGAAAGCACCAGATTGATTTCCAAAGTGGTTGTACAAGTTTATACTCCCACCAGCAATGGAAGAGGGTTCCCCTTTCTCCACCTCTGCAGCATGTGTCACTTGAGTTTTTGATCTTAGCCATTCTGATTGGTGGAAGTTGGAATCTCAGTCATTTTGATTTGCATTTCTCTGATGACTAAGGATGTTGAGCATTTCTTTTTGTGTTTCTCCACCATTCAATATACTTCTGTTGAGAATTCTCTGTTTAGCTATGTACCCCATTTTTAAATTGGATTATTTGGTGTGTTGGTGTCTAATTTCTTGAGTTCTTTATATACTCTGGATATTAATCCTCTGTCAGATGTGGGGTTAGTGAAGATCTTTCCCCAGTCTGTAGACTGTTGTTTTGGTCTGTTGACAGTGACCTTTGCTTTACAGAAGCTCTTCAGTTTCATGAGGTTTTATTTATTGATTGTTGATCTTAGACCCTGAGTCAGGAAGTTGTCTCCTGCACCAATGAGGTCAAAGATCTTTCCCGCTTTTTCTTCCAGCAGATTTAGTGTGTCTGGTTTTATGTTGAGGTCTTTGATCCACTTCGACTTTAATTTTATGCAGCGTGATAGATATTGGTCTATTTGCATTTTTCTACATCCAGTTAGACTAGAACCATTTGTTGTAGATGCTATCTTTCTTACACAGTGGAATACTACTCAGCTTTTAAAAACAAGGAAATAATGAAATTTGCAGACAAATGGATGGAACTAGAAAAGATCATCCTGAAGTGGAAAGACACGCAAGGTCTGTACTCACTTATAAGTGGATATTAGCTGTATAATATAGGATAACCATACTAAAACCTATAGGCCTAAAGAAGCTAAACAACAAGGAAGACCCTAGAACCTTTAAATCTCACTCAGAATGGCAAACAGGATAGACACCAGAAGTGGTGGAAGAGAGGGAACAGGATGGGAGCCTACTATAGAGGGTGTTCTGAAAGACTCCAACCCAACATGGGGTTGAAGCAGATGCTGAGACTCACAGCCAAACTTTGGGCAGAGTGCAAGGAGTCTTATGAAAGAAGGGGAGGATAGAAGGACATGGGAGGGGGGACAGGAGCCCCACAAGGAGACCAACATAGCTAAATAATCTGAGCTCAGGGGTTCCTGCAGAGACTGATGCATCAACCAAGGACCAGGCATGGAGAGGACCTAGACGCCCTGTTCAGATGTAGTCAATAAGCATCTCAGTCTCCATGTGGATCCCTGAGTAAGAGGATCACGGACTGCCTCTGTCCTGAACTCTGTTGCTCACTTCTTGATCACTTTCCCCTGGCCATGCGGCCTTGCCAGCCCACAGAGGAAGAGGATCCACGCAATCCTGATGATTAAGCTAGGGGCAGGTGGCTGGGAGGAGAACTTCTTTCAGTGAAGAGAAGGGGATAGGGGAGAAAAGGGAGGGAGGGTTAGACTGAGAGGAGTTGAGGGAGGGGGCTACATTTAGGATATAGAATGAATAAAATTGTAAAATAATAGTAATAGTAATAAAGAAAAGAAATTGCATCTCTGGTGGACCGAGGTCCTTCTGTGCGTGGTAGAAACATTGTAAAGTTCTCTAGTTTTCCATGGAGAAGATGCAGGGAGTGGATAAACGAATTAACTCCAAATTACTTCCCCTTGAATATAAAACTCAATAGTCAAGTCTCTGTTGTCAGCTTTTAAAATTCTATTTGCCAGAAAAATATCCTATCCGCAAAGAGCTTATATTTCAAATAAAATTTTCTAGCACCAAACTCAGAAAATAATAGATGATGCTGCCTCACAGGAGTAGGATAGAGCAAAGCAAAAATTACCACAAATGTATGAGCTTTTTGTCCTTTCACTAGCTGTTCAGAAAAATTAGTGTGTTCCCTAGGTTGCCTGAGACAGAGCATGAATCCCCGCAGTAGTTCAGGATTAAATTTATTATTTCCATCGTTCATGGCTTTAAAGCAATAGAGGCATCATTTTTACATTACATTTAAGCTTAACTTTTTACTTTAAGAAGGAACGTTGTTATGATGTTGCAGAGTTATGATATTTTGATGTTTTTCAAATTGAGAGAATACCAGTTAGGAAGCAAGAAGCTAAAAAGTTTCAGAAATGACAAACATAAAAATCCATTTTCTCTTTTTAAAAACTAATCTAGAGTTTGTTGAAATTCATCTAACCATATAAAGTAATCCATCCCTAGATCTCAAATGATTAGAATTCATTATATATGTCTGCTCACTGCCCCTATCAGAATGCATTGTACAAATGGCTGGAACATTCAGTTGTGTATTTTTGTGCATCTGATGCAAGTGCTAGAATGAAGGGGTTGGTGAAATCTGGTTTTGGAGATACTACTATGCTTCCTAGAATCAGCCTTGCCTTCCTGTGGCCCCACACCCTTCATCTTCAAGGAGCTTCCTTTGCCAGAACTAAAGTACAAAGCCACTGTCTCCAAATCAAGAAGGTGCCACCGTGCTCTTTCAGCCCAAATGGAGCACGTTTCTCTAGTTATCATGCTAACCTTGCTTAGTAAGCTTGCTTAATAGGCTGGGCTATTACTGGCCATCTTGGCATACAATGTCCTTGTTTATGTACTAGGAAATTTGGCATTTGAGTCTCCCAAGACATTGCTGGAAGCAGCTTATTTGGGTGAGTTCTGACTACGTGAGACTTATACAAAGGTGCACTGAAAAGCAATTATTGATGCACTTTTAACAAACAGATTGGGCTCTTTCTGATGATTCTGATCATAAATTAGGAACCCAAGTGTAGGGTTTTTCTGAATGTCTCCTTGAAAAATGATAGCCCAGAGTTGGAAAGAAATGAAAGGAGATGTTCTTTCATAAGAGACACAGTAAGGATCTGAGGCAGTACGGTTAGAAGCGGAGCTTTGATTCCTGGTGAAGAAGGTGGAGTACCTCACTGGTTCCATTTATGGGCCTGAGTGGATCAATATTTCAGTATGTACGAGTAATATTAGATGGATGCTAAAATAAAGCTTCAAAAGTATAAATATTGGAATCCTATATGGGCTATATAGGTCCTTTTTCTCAACACTATTAACCAACTGCTGAAAGAGAAGAATAAGGTACATAGTGTGATGTGCGTATACAAGAAGAAGGGAACCTTTCTCCCAAGGGTCACTTCACAAGAGGAAGCAGAAGGGTTATGAAAACCAGAGGTGGTGGGTGACTACAAGGAGATAATATTTTTTCAGACACAGCAGGGCAGTTGCCCACGTGAGCTCACAGGAGTTGTGACAGCATGCCAAAGACTTGGGCAAGCCAGATAAAAATCCAAGCACTGGGCAGGAAGGTGGGTATCCGGTCCCAGCCCTAGCTGAGGAGCTACTGGTAAACTGCTAGGAGAGGGAGAGTCAGGCTTCTTAAAGATGTGGCCCCCGATTGCTCAGCCATACTTGAGCAGACCACGAATCCCAGGGTGTTCTGGCAGCACAAACTGTTTTCGTTAGGCTTAGCTTTGAAAACAAAAGGACGCAAAGCTGGGAGGTTAGAGGGGTGTTGGTGAAGAGGATGAATACTTTCTGAACACACTCTATGAAATTCTCAAGGAACTCATAAAAATGTGAAAGAGGGTCGGATTTCAACAAGGATGCCTATAGAAGGTAGCTACAGGAGCAGTGGTATTTCAAGGACATGGCCCTCCCCTCAGTCTCCCTCCCCCCAATACTTCCATTTTTTTTTTTTACACCCACTCATGTAAGATCTATTGCTCAGTACCTTGCTGTGTAAGCTCACCTGCTCGGTCATCAGTTCTCTAAGAGACAGAAAACACCTTTCTCTGGAGAATAGAATAATCTCAGCAGACAGTTCTTGGTGGAGGGCAGTCTGCCATCAGATGGGAAAGGAATTGAGATGGTTTCAACTGCATTATTGAGACTGACTCTGTCAATACAACTTCATGTAGACCACTGTACATGGTAGGTAATAGCTTTGACTTAGAGACTTCTGGGTCCTGGACGTCAGTTACACAGCCCTGGTTTGTTTTCAGCTTCCATCTCTAACTAACCGTATTTACTTGGACAAAGCACTCCTTCTTCGGGCTCCAGTATTGTCCTCAATAAATATTTATGTGCCTAGTTACACATCAGACTTTTAAATGCAATCATGCTGATAATAGTACTCATCTTCTAGTATTGTTATGAGAAATAAATGAGGCATTCTTTAAGAGTGGTAGTTATATGCCTTGCGGAGATTCAGAAGAAACCATGGAACAAATATTCATGGAGATGAGTGCCTTTATCAGTAAAATTTCTGTGTAGTTTGCAAAGCTCTTTCATATCCACTGCTTCTCTACAATATTGTAGAGAGAGGTAGCGACAATATCTAAGTTTCGGCACTTTACTTGGTTGCATTCCTGACTGTGAGGGTAGTTGTCCAAAGTGTGTGCAAGTTGACAAAATACTTCATCGTTATTACTGATCACTATTTTATAAGCAAAGGAATTCAATGAAAAAAAAAGAAATAGAAACATTTCAGTTTTTCTTTTCTGGAATTTATAGTGAAAAAGATGTTTCTCAGCAAAGTTTATTGGGGGCTGGAGAGATACATCAGTTGTAAAGGGCTGGCTGGGCAGGCATGAGGACCCAAACCCAGTCTCTAGAACTCATGTCAAGACGCTGGGGGTGGGGATGCACACTTGTAAGCCTGTGCTGGGCAGGAGACAGGGGTGCCCTGGGACACACTGATCATCGAGCCTACTGCTCTATTCGATGTCTTCCAGGTCAATGAGAAGGTGGACGATGCCCGAGGAATGTCACTCAGCGCTGAACTCCAGCTTCCACACTCAAGAGCACATGCGCCCCTCCTCCCACAAAAACATGACCTGGCCACCTGATTGTATTGTATTGGTAAAGGGATGAAAAGAGTTACTGGATGCAAGGAGAAAGCTGAACAACTTTTTTTAGATAAATATTTTATATTAGATAAAAATATTGGAAGAATACTAATGTTCTTTTTAAACCATGTGTTGGAAAACTCGAAGAAATTTATTTGGAAGTAAAACAACAATAACAGGTTTTTTTTTTTTTTTTTTTTTTTTTTTTACTTAGTAAGGTTTGTCATATTTTGGAAAAACCTATTTTTTTAAGGAAGATTTTATTGATCCTTTGTGAGTTTCACATCATGCACCCCAATCCCACTCATCTCCTCATCCCCTTTATATCTGTTTCTACCTTTGCAACCTCCCTCCCACTTAAAAAAAAATTAAAAGTACAACAAAACAAAACATCTCAGCACGGAAGCTGCATGTGTAACGTTGTGCCTCACAGTGTACCCTTTTCCCCAAACAGCTTGACCCCCAAACGTCACTGCAACAAGTCACTGGTCTAGCTGGAGGCCTCTGTCTTTTGCCACACTATCAATACCGGATCTTCACCGGGACTCTTCCGGTTGTTGCCCTGTGTCACGGAGATTGTGCAGCTTTGGATCTGTAGGGCCGGCCCTTTCACATGCTCTGCCAGTTCATAGATGGGGTAGATGTAGGTAGGGGTGGGCCAACTCACCTGGGTCAGGGCCTGGGTGGTAGTTGAGTTGTTCAGCCTGACAGGTCCCCTGTGCTCACCCCAACAGGGCGAGGACTCCTGCACTGACCCGGCTAGGAGGTGGGGGAGGCATCTCCCCCAAGCGCATGTCACTGCCAACAAAGGACAGGGCCAGCTCTCCCATGGAAAGGCCTCTTTGAAGAGTTGGGAAAACAGCCCTGGTTGCACGTGTCTGTAATCCTAGCTTTTTGAAAGGTTATCTTAGAAGGAGTGGGAGTTCAAACATCCCAATTATAGACTGATTATAGACTGAGTTCTAGGCAAGCCTGTGATACTCGATGAAGCCTTCATCCCCAATGAAAATAAGGGTTGGAGAGGATAGTTCAGGGGCCGAGTGCTTGCCTGGCGTATGTAAGGCCCTAGGTCTGATACTCAGCACTGCAAAAAGAGTTTAGAATTGTTTTCACTGCATGTATTGGAAAGTCTTCCGTGATATGTTGGAATGTTAAATAACACCTATAAATACAGGTGGCAACTGAGCTAGGAAGGTTTGGCAATGGCTTTTTTCCCTCATAAGCAAACATTCAGATGACTTGGTGGCAGAAGAAGATTATGTTTGTCCCAGTAATTTTTAACCAGACAAGCGCTAGCTTTCAAACCAGCAAAAATGAAACAAATGGTTCTCATTCTTTCAACTAGAGTAGGGGGTTCTCACCCATCCTAACACTGTGACCCTCATGTTGTAGTGGCCCCCAACCATAAAATTGTGTTGCTACTTCAGACCTGTAATTTTGCTGCTGTTATTAATCATAATGTGACTGTCTGATACGCAGGATATCACAACCCAAAGAAGTCATGACCCACAGGTTGAGGACCACTGTATAGGGGCTGAGGCTACATCCTACTTGCTACAGTGGAGAGCTTTTTTACTTGTCAGACTGTGTCACTGACTTATGGGAGAAGTATCTGCCTGCACCCCCTATCCAGTAAGTCGCTCTAAGGGATTTTCAGTTCTGCTGAGCCAAAAGACCTTGGTAATACGGTTTTCCCGTATGTAAATAAATATTGAAAGCATGCACACGCTCAAGTTTTAGTTCAAATGAAAAGCCCTTTTAGGCTGACACGAAAGCCAGCATATCTTTATACTGTGTGACCTTGTTAAGGTCACATTTTTAAAATTTAATCAACGTCAGCCATGCCTGTCATCTTGGCGTGCATGTGTGAACACATCATTGAAACCTGGCCTGTGTGGGACAAGAGACAAAGCTAACTTTTGTGGCTGAGGAGGAGGAGAGAAACCTGGAGTAGAGATACAGTTCATCCGAGAATATTGCTCTGGAGGGAGGGCTGGAGTCTCAGGACTAAGTCGCTTTACTTACTTTGCTGGTCTGGAATTCTCTTTCATACAGTATGACATTTAACCTCAGCAGAGAGACAATGGGTTTGGGCTCTTTTGTTTTTATTTTATTCTCTTTAAAAAAAAAAAAAGAAACATGGGGCTAAGAGAGATGGCTCAGTGGTTAAGAGAGCTTGTTGCCTTCGCAAAGGACTTAACTTCAGTTCCCGGCACCCACATAGCTCACAACCAGTGTGTAATCCTAGTTCCAGGGGATCTGACGCTCTTTGTGGGCATCGCACACATGTGGTGCGCAAACATTTATGCAGGCAAAACACTCATTATTTACTTCATACAATAGAAGTTAATAAGTCTTTACACTGGATATGGTGGCTCATGCCTGTAACCTCAGCATTTAGCAGGTGGAGAGAGGAAGACTTCTGTGAGTTTGGCAGCCTGGACTACGTAGGGAATTTTAGGCAACCCTGGGCTACCAAATAAGATCTGCCCTCAAAACAAAAGAACAAATTTTAAAACCCTCAAAACAAAAACCAACCAACCAACCAACCAAAAATCCAAAAAAAAAAAAAAAAACAACAACAAAATGAATCTTAAAAACCATCAATACTTAAAAAAAAGGAGAACTAATTCTAGAATATAGTCATATGGAATGTAGTCCTTCTTATCTGCCATCTCTACATTCAGTGTTTGAACCAACTTTTGAAAGACTGCATCTATACTGAGCATGTGCGTACTACCCTCTTGTCCCTATTCCATAAATGATTCGGTCTAACAGCTATTCAGCCAGCACCTACATTGTATTGGGTTTGTAAGTACCCTATAGATGGTTTAAAGTAGAATAGAGATGAAGCTGGATTGTGCTCCTCTGTGGGTTCTTCTTCCATCCACCCCTTTTCTTTCACGCTTTAAAACCCCTAACACTGGATAAGAGAGAAAAGGGATAGAGAGAAAAGGAAAAATATCCCTGGGTAAAGTCAGGGTTCGGAAAGGGGGTAATGTTATCGTTAGACTACTTCATTCTGATTAGGGGCGTTGAGCTCCTTGGGACAAGCTTGATCTTCAGGGTACCTAATTTCTTCCTCTTCCCATTTCTTCTTTGGTATGACTACTACAAACCACAAGGAACAGCAACCAATAGCAACCAACAACTAACCAACCACCTGGCCTTTTGGAGCCCAAGCACTTATACATCCCCTGAAAAGTCCCCAGAATTCCAGACATCACACAATCACAGAAACTATCTGCAGCTGGCAAAAATCACGCTGCTGCCAGAGCACAAGGCAAATCATAGTTAGATGCTTCGAAGAAGCCCCATATCTCCGTACCTCGGATTAAAGTAAAAACATATTCTTATAATATTTCTGTGTTGTTTAAAAAAAAAAAACCAAAAAATCTCACTATATAGAGGGGCTGGCTCATTTGTTAAGATCACTTGTTATTCCAGAACCTAAGTTCAGTTCCCATTGCTCACATCAGGTAGCTCATAAACTCCTGTAGCTCCACCTTTACGGGACCTGAAGGCTTCTTTTGGCATCTTAGGATATGAACTCACACAAGTCATGCATGCACACAAATACACATAAAAACAATAAAAAATAAATCTTAAAAAGATCACGTAGAAGGGAGGATGGGTATAGCTATTTTTGAAATCACTCTGACATTTTTACTATGATTTGAACACTTTCCGAGTTTGGTCTCCATCAGGGTCCTGGAAACCGGTCTCCAGAGGATATCAAAGAATACACTATGTAGGCATGGCAACCGAACACAGTCATTGATCACATCCTGGTTGTCTTGGTCCATTTGAGGCACTGTAACAAAATACTCTTTATTGGATGGATTTTCAAACAGAGATTATTTGTCTGGTCCTGCAAGCCGAGAAGTGCAAGGCTAACGTGCCAGCAACTTTGACAATTGGTAAGCCCTTGTCACCGCTTACAGGATGGCGTCTTCTTGCTGCATTCTCACATCACCGAAGGCAAGGACCTACCCGGCACTTTCGAGCCCTTTCTAAAGGATCCAATTCTATTCTTGTGGGTGGAGCTCTTCTATATTAATCATTCTTTAATGGTCTCACTTCTTAATAACACTACATTGGGGATTGGGCTTTAACAACGTTTTTGGAGAGTCACAAACATTTAAACCATAGCGCTGACTTTTAGAAACCCTCTTGTGCCTGTATATATATGTGTGTGTGTGTGTGTGTGTGTGTGTGTGTGTGTGTGTGGTGTAAGGAGAGCAAAAGACAACTTCTACCATTAGTATTGGTCCCTACCCTTGACCTTGCTTGAGGTGGAGTCTCTTTTTATCACAAAGCAAGCTAGCTGGCTCAAGAGCTTCCGGGGGTTTCCTAACTGCTGGGTTTAGAGGTGTGTGTTACCAGCTTTGACTTTGTGTGGGGTTTGTGGAGCTGAATTCAGGTCCTCAGGCCCATGTTTCAGACACTGAGCCACCTCTCAGGCCCCAGAGCACTGTTTTTGTGTTTGTTTGTTTTTTTCCAAACCAAACAACTATAACCTTTGATTTTTTTTTGTTTGTTTTGTTTTGGTTTTAAGGGTTATCTCTATGGCCCCACACATGTTAGGCAAAGGTCCTACTACTGGGTTATATCCCTTTTCAAATGACATTATTTTGTTCCACGGTCTCTCTACGTTATTCCGGTTGGCATGGAACGAGCTCAGTAGCTCAGGCAAGCCTTGAACTCAACGTATTTCTGCCTCAGCCTCTCAAGTAACTGAGATTATAGCCTTGGCTTGAAAAATTTCAAAATAAAAAGCTGAGGGAAAAAGTTAATTTCAGCACAAGCTCTTACCAAAACAAACAAATAGACAAATCAAAACAAAACAAAACTCCCAAACAAAGAAGACACAAGGGTTTATGTTTTGGTGGTAACCCAGGGAGAGGTGGTCACTGTAACAGAAGGAGTAGGTTCATGGTTATTCATTTTGGGTAAGAGGTTTGGCATGATGCCAAGTGGGAGCTTAGCTATTATTCTCTTAGGACTAAGGTTTAAAACGCCGGAGTGCTTCCAAGGGAAGGGTCCAGTGCCCCATTATGACCTATCTCCATCAGGCTGAAGCTTTAATTACAGCATCTCGGGAGCTCAGACTAGGCTGCCCTGGTGAATTCCCAATCAGAGCTTTGAGTCATCATGATAACTGCAGGACGGGCGCACACGCTTCGTTACTGGGCAGCCCAGATCCACGTTTCCAGGGATATCTGACACCCTCTGCCCTTTTGTTGCGGATGTGCCTCTTGGCTTTTCCACGCCAAAGCACAAACCAAGATTAGAGCAACATATACTTACGGGTAGGTTTTCCCAGATGGTGGTTGGGACCTGAAACGTAAGAGCGAGAATGCTGAGAACCATGAGCAGACACTGCCTTGGAAGAGAATACAGTTCGGGTAGAAATTTAAGTTAGCGCCAATGGATAACCTTCCTCTAACGAATGGGTACAATCTCGTGTGGTGTGTGTGTGTGTGTGTGTGTGTGTGTGTGTGTGTGTGCACGTTCAGGTGATAGCTTCATAAAACGACGTGCAAGTCAGAGTGCAAGCCTTTTGGAAAGAGGACCTGGAGCTGTCTCTCCTAGTGCATCGAAGGAAGAGGTAAAGCACAGGGACTGCTTCCGTGTTTAGGGGAGGAATGACGAAACGCAGGGGGAACAATTCTATGCTGGTGCACGGACCCATTCTTTTGAATTTAAAGTAGATTTCTGATCAGACCCACCCCTCTCGCTTTTGCTAAGCAGGATCCCCCAAGCTGCCTCATTGTGCCCTATGATTTGATTTGCTGTCCCAGGAAACTCTCCTGCCTCACCTCCGAGGAGGATTCAGCTATTCCCTGGCTGGTCAGTTGGCTCGCCCCACGCAGCTGGCTGCCCCCCTCAGACCTCACTGTGTCAGCCCAGGCTGCGACGTGGGGAATGGCTAAGAGCTTGCCAACTCAGGCAAACTTCGTCACCAGAGATGACTGAGGTTTTGGGGTTTCCCCAGCCCTCCCACGCCGGGCCACGTAGCAAGCAAGTGTTAAAGAGTGCCGCAACTCCACTCTGAGCTGCAGGGACCCGGGCGGAGGACCCGGTGCCCTCTGCACGCCAATGCTGCCAGCTGGGGGACAGCGAACGGAGCGCCGCGCTAGTTTTCGCCAGACGCTTTGTTTTCCTGCGGCAGAAACCCGAGGCAGGCTCTTTCCACCAGACTTGGCTGGCCCGCATCAGCGATAGCCATGGAAGTTGCTGCTGCGCAGGGCAGGACCCAGACGCTCCTCGCGGCTCTTTCTGTGGATGTTTTTCACCTACGTAGGTCACTCCTTTCTTCCTCCTTTGGGTAAGTGGAACCAGTCTGCAAATAAACAGCCCACCAAAGGGTAAGAACTGACTGTGATAGAAGCGGGCTGGGGTGGGGGGATGGGGATGGGAGCACACGGGTTAAAGTGCTGAGTACGGTGTTGGGGGGGGGCGTCTGGCATCTCAGCTTCGGAAGAATTACATTTAGTTTCGTGTCATTTGCAGGGTGGGTACTGGAGTTTCTTTACTTTTGTTCGACCCCCCCCCCCCATTAAACTTGTCTTTGACTACATTTTAAAGAGAATGAAGCTGGGGGTGAGAGGATACCCCAGAGGTGAGTGGCCTGTGAAAGCAGGAAGGAAGGAATCCAGTGATTCAGTAGAGAGATGTTCCTCCGTGCCCAGAGCAAGACTTTAACCCAACCAGCAACTCTACACTCAGTCTGTTCCCCAGGCCGGTAGGGTCTGCCTCAAGTGTCCCGGGCTCCCCATAACTGTCCCCATAATAACATGCTACTGGGTGGGGAGGTCCTTTGTTACCTAGAGGTCAAAACTCACTTCTAATGAAGACCTGCAACTTACTTTGTTCACGGGGATGCTCCGTGTTTGTTGATTGGCTGAAGGATAAAGCGTCAGAAGATGGCAGTCTGTTCAGAAGAGTGGGGCTTTGCGTAGTGATAGAATTCCTTCATGTTGACTCCGAATGCAGGGTAGGCTGGAGTGTTGGGTAATCCAGTATTTGGATCATCATCACTCCAAAGAACACATCTGGACCCTAAGGTTTTGGTATAGATACTCTGAGTCTTTGGGTCTGGGAAACCTGGGGTTTCCATCTCCCCTCTGCGGCCTTGGGGGTGTTTCTTTACAGAAGTTTTCACCTCTGTAAGGAGAGGTCAGGGAGAACATCCTCAGAGAGATGGAGGCTTCTGATGGAGGGAGAGAGGAGAGAAGGTGAAGTGCATTAAATAAACTGTCTCGCCTCCTCACCCTGGAGGGTTTTGGAGAGGCATGCTTCTCTGTGGATTCCTTGCTTATTCTAATGGAGATGGAGACAGGGCAGAGTGAGGCTTCAAAGTGCTTTGGCTTGGGTAAAGAATTCCTATCCACACCAGTGTCTCTGGGGCTCACAACTGTGAGATAGAAAAAAAAAATTCTATTTGCCTTATGTTTGTGCCTTGTTCATCCTCGAAGTCCAAGGAAGGGAAAGCATGGAAACAGCCAGGGGAGGCCGCTGTGATGCACCCCGGGATCCCATCCAAAGGGCTGGGGAAGCAGAGCAGCGCCTCACCGTGGTGCCAGCTTTCCTGGACCATGGTCTGCAGAGAACTCAAGGCTCCAGTTTGGCTGCTTGTGATTCAGTGACAAAGCACTTCCCACAGTGGCTCTCCTTAGAGCTGGCCCTGGGACATAAGAGGTGTGTGTGTGTGTGTGTTTTGCTGAGATGACCCAGACCTCTCACGATTTTCAAGGTGCCTTGAATGCCAGGCTAGCGTAGTGTTTTAAGACCACAGCTGGCAGACTTCACTTTCTCTTCCCTAAGTTAAGTCAGTAAAAATCCATCGGACCTCCTGGCACTAGCTCTCTGAAGGAAAGGTCCACTTCAGTCTTGTTCTTTGCCCGGTGGCTGGCATCTGGCACCGTGCTGGTAAACAGAAGGGCTTTGGTATGTGTGTGCTGGATGAACAATGGATCTTAGTAATCTTTCTTATAGACAAGGGGACTGGGTTGAACTTCCTATCGAAGACCACAGCATGCTAATCGCACCTTCCTTTAGCAAGCATTAAGCTTCCTTTAGCACACATCATCATTGCTTTGAGTATCTACTATGTGCAAAATTCTGTTGCCAGGCACGTCCGGGAAGTTGTAGGCAGAATTTATGTGGATACTTGGTGGCTCTTTCAGGATCACCCCAGCACCGTTGGCCTTTTGTGGAAATTTACACTTTATCATTAACCCACGTAGGGTTCCAGGATAGGGAGAGTCGGGGCGGGGCATTGCTCTAACTCTGTGAGAACATGGCTGAGGTCTTCCTGCACCCACACCGTTAGTACCTATTCTCAAGGGCTTCCGGAACCACCTCGTTGGCTTCCCAGAGTCGCCAAGACTTATTTAGTGACTCTGTTTTCCTCCAGGGCCTCAGCCACCTCTCCCCAGCTCATCTCCCTAGCCTCCAAGCCCGAGCCCCAGTCAGGCTACAGGTAGCTGGGGAAGAGACCAAGCTGTGCCTGGGGAACTGCTAGGCGCGGTGAGATCGCAGCAGACGCCAGGCAGTCCCCAGAACAAAAGGCTCATGGCTGGTAATAGCCTCCTCCATTCTGCAGCGCAGTGGGGACGTGGGTTCGGGACTCGGGCGAGAGAGGACCACCCTGGGGAGCGGGGAGCGGAGTACCAAAAATGAACTGACAAGAGAGAAGGAGCAGGCAACCCGGCTTGGGAGCGGTGAAAGGAGGTCACCCCCCCAAGGCCGAGGTCTGCGGTGGGGCCGCGGCAGGCCCTTTCCTCCGCCTCCTGCGGAGCCTTCCAGGCAGCCAAGCGTGTCTCCGGCGGCTGCAACTCCAGCGAGCACGCTGCGGCCGCGCCAGTAAGTAGCAGCCGCGCCCTCCGCTCGCTGTCGCTGCGCTGCCCGGGGGGAGGGGAGGAGGACAGGTCCGCCACCTCCCAGCGTCGAGACCCGGGCGTCCGGGATCCACGCGTACTCCGCGCTCTCCCGCAGTGGCGCGGCACCTGCAGCGCGCCACGGGGAGGGTCTCCTTGGCCGCCGGCTCCCCGGGGCGCCGCGCCACCCTTCCGTCCAATGGCTTTCAGAGGGTGGGGAGTGGGGGGCGTCGCCCGGGGGGCGAGGAGCCGCGGCTGGGGTGGGGCGAACGCTCGGTGCTCAGCTAGGCTGACGTGCCCGCCCGAGCGCGCGCGGCCGGCTGTGTGCGCGCCTGTGTGTGTGTTTCATGTGTGAGTGTGCGCGAGAGAGGGGGTACGAACACGCCTTTGGGGACCCGAGGGACGCTGCAGTGGGTTTCTCTCCGGCTTCGGCCAGGCGGCTGCTCAGTCTCGCATCTGCCCACCGCGCTTCTGCAGAAGCAGCCGGGCTCCTTCATCTTCTGGGAATCACCCTCAGCATCCAACCTGACTTTTTCTTTCGCCCACAAGGGCAGCAGCTCGCCATCCCCTTAACCCGTGCAAACACCCAAGCCAGGGCTCAGTGCTTTCCTCAGCTAGGAATTCCCCGCTTGTCTTTCTCCGGGCGCTCCCCGAGAGCCACTCCAACGAGCCTCCACCCTTACAAATCGTTCTGTTGCTCTGTTTAACCGACGAGTTGTAAATCCCGAAGACTTTATTATTATTATTTTGATTCATTTTATTTCACCCCCCTCCCACCCCCTGTGGGCAACGGAGCAATGAAATTTCCAATCGAGACGCCAAGAAAGCAGGTGAACTGGGATCCTAAAGGTTGGTATTGCCTCTTCTGGGCTACCCTGGCGCTCCTCCACCTGCAGGTGCCTCGCTGGCAGGAACGGATGGGCTTGCTCGGGGCAGCTCAGCGTCCTGAGGCTGGGAGATGCGCCTGGCAACTGCAGCGTGGGTGGGAGGAGGGCGGAGGCAGCGTGGGTTTGGAACCCAGAACGCGCCTGTCAAGATCACATAATTGTTGCCCCTCCAGGATGGTTTCACCGTCTATTTAAAGAGACCCCAAGCTGCTGTTTGTTTTGAAATGGCACCAAGTGTTGGTATTTGCTTTTTGACTTTGTGAGTGTGCCCGTGTGCCTGTGTGTGCGTGTGTCCTTTGTTCCTAGTGATCTTTGTCTCTCTGGCAGATGGGTGGGGTGCCTCTCCCTGGACCCGGAGCTGCGCTGCATGGCCCTGGTGTCCTCAGAGGGACAGGTTTCTTGGCAGCATGCGAGGCCGCGAGCTGCAGCCGCTGTCCCTGGGGTAGGGCATGCAGCACACCGGAGCCCACGGGGCCTCCAGAGTTTTCTCTGTCTCATTGCTAATCCTGCCAGCTAGTTTGGCTCAGGTTGTAGAAGAGGTGTGGGGAACGGTTTTCCTCCACAGTGCTGAATCTGGGAAGGGCTCACTGGAGTGACCTCAGTGTGCCCACTCACTAGATGGTGGGGTATACTTTTAAAAATGTGGGGTCACTTTCCCTTCCTGTAAAAGGGTTTAAGGAAGGTGTGTGTGTGTGTGTGTGTGTGTGTGTGTGTGTGTGCCGTACCCCTAGCCTTGGCCATCACCTCTGATGTTAATGGACAGATATTATGGCTCTTAGTGACCAGTGTGGGAGTGGGGTAAGTTGAAACCATGTCACCCCTTAGCTCATATACAGGCTGCATTGGCATAGGCGGTGCTTAAGTGGGTCTTGGGGATAAAAATTTGTGTGTGTGTGTGTGTGTTTGATTAAATTTCTTCTTGTAGAGAGTATAATTTTATTCAGTCTTTGACAGTTTCATACAGGGCATCTTGATCATATCTAATTCCCACTCAGTTCTTCCGTTTAAATTTCTTTATGACTACATTTCTTCTCTTCCCCGCACTGGAATGAGGAAAGCAAGTTATTCGCAGAGTGGATGTCTTATGAATTAACTGTCTGAAGAGTGAGTGAAGAGATATTGCCCTTCGTTTCGCAGACACCTTCAGTGCAGCTTCCGGTCCTGGAAATAAAGTCAGAACAAGACAGACAAAATATGTGTCTTCTTGGAGTTCACATATCGGTGTCAGGTCAGAATTAATCACTGCGGGGAGAGTTGGTAATTAAAAGTGTAACATGTGATGTGAGCGATGTGAGCACCATGAGGCTTTAGGAAAGTCTGAAAGGATTGAAGCTGGGCGTGGTGGCTCACGCCTGTAATGCCAGCAACTGGGAGCCTGGGGCAGGATTTCTAGTAGTCTGAGGGTAGCATGAGGTTACACGGTAAGTTCCAAGACAACCTGGCTTCTCCCCTGTCTGAACTAGCACAAAGCAGATTGTCACAGGCCACAGAGAGGGTTGATGAGGACGTTTTCATGAGGGAATGACACCTGTACTGTACTGACACCAGGAGAGGGCGTTACCTGGCCAGTGGGAAGGGGATCCGCCTTCCCAGGAGGAAACAGCAGGGCAAAGGTCACAGAGCAGAAGGAATGGGTGTGCATTTGAGGAGCTGGCAGTAGCATCCCATGCCTAGAGGAGAAAGTAAGGAAGGCGTGCTATGGGGTGTGGCTGGAGGTCTGCAGGCTCCGACTCCAAAGCCCTGGTGTTTTGGTGCTGATGAAGTCATGTTTGGGACCAAGGAGGAAAAAGGGTCTTTATTTTAAGCCTCGAAGAGGCTCAAGCTGGAGTTACATGATCTGAGCTAAGTTTCAAAACCATTGCAACGGTGGAGACAGATACGATGGTGCACTGGCCAAGACAGTAGCCTCGGGGATGGAGATGTGGTGGATCAAGTAGCTACCTGAAATCAACAAGATTTGTGAAAGAAGCAGCCAGGTGGAACTTCCGAAGGACTAAGGTGTGACTGGGCCAGGCCTGCTGGGGAAAAAGGAGTATGCTTTAGGGTGAGACATCCCCATAAGACAGCAGTTGGCAGCGGATGGGGTAGATGGCTTTTAGAATTCAGGTAGGAGCAACAAGGGACTGTCTTCCTGATGCTGGCTTTGGCTCTGAAAACTTCTTTCTGTAATATCCTCTTGTGTCCCAGTGACAAGTGCTTTTCACGAATTTCCCGTGTCTCACAGCCTAGTACAAAGAAGAGCCTACAAGTAGCTTCTACAGTTACAATTACTGCTAAAAATAAACACCTCAGTAAAAATAACAGCATTTCCTGAGCCAGCCCAGTGCGCCAGGTGCCTCAAGTCCATTATTTTGTTCACGTATTCTCACAATTTTAATTAAAAATTTTAGTTAGCATATGAAGAATGTGTTTGATGATGTCATCTTCATTCACACATATTATATTTTGTTCATATTCATATCTTCCACCCTCACCATCTAATCCACCCCTCTTCCTCCCTTTCACTGGTCCCCTGCTGGTTTGCTTTCATTGTTTTATTTCCATTATTTCAAAAATTTCATTTTGTTTTACGTGTATGGGTGTTTTGCCTGTGTATATCTCTGTACCACAAGCATGTAGTATCCATGAAGGCCGGAAGTAGGCATGCAATCTCCCTTGGAACTGGAGTTACAGATGATTATGCAGTTGCCATGTGTGCTGGGAATTGAACCTGGGCTCTCTGGAAGAGCAGTAGGTCTTCTCCAGCATTAATTCTTACAATTCTTATGTGATAGTATGTCACTGTCCCATTTGTCCTTAACTTGTCACCAGGGCACTGTGAAGTTGTCTTCCCTGAAGTGATCTGGCTCACAGCTTTTGTTTCTGAAAGTGTCGGTGACCAGAGTCTGGCTGAGAGGCAGGAGGAAAGTGGGCCTATTTTAGAATTGGGTACCTGACATGTGTCCAACTCTTCACACACATTTAATTTCCTTAATGTTGACAAAAATGTTAGGAAAGTGTTGTTCTACTTTGAAAAACAAGGGAACCGAGGAATAGAGAGGCCAAGTAAGTTGCTCAAAGTTGACACAGTGGGACGGGGTAAGAATCTGGACTCCTAAGCATTCTTTTAGCCTGTGTCCCATCAACTGTTGGGACATCTGACTCTTGCTTGGTGAGTCTTCCAACTTCCAATGCTGAGGGACAGCCAAATCTTACTGGAAGGAGGTGAAAGAGAAGGAAGAGGGAGAAGCATTTGAAGAGACGGGGTATGTATTCTGAGTCACCAGAATCATTTAGTGATCTTTCCTTGCCTAGTTGGGATTTACTTGCTGTTTCAGCGTGTTGAAGGCTTTTAAGTTCCAGAAACATCAATGCAGAATGTTCTCATGGCTTGAAGCAAGCGGATCAATATAGTGGAGAAAACTAAAGATTTGAGGTGGGGGGATAGGAAAGAATTAGGTTCTGGCGCTAGCTGTAACAGTTACTGTGTGACTTCAGGCTATTCATTTAGCTTCTCTGGGCCCTACTTTCTTTCCACATAGAAGGCAGTCACTGATATTATCTTTATATACCACGTACCTGTGCACTCTCCGTGTGCCTCTCTGTATTGTCTATTCATACTACTCTCCCTGTTCTGATCTTTGGGTACTTGAGGGAGTGGCTTATATTTCTCCTCTTCCCCCCCCCCTTTTTCAGTAAATAAAGCATGTTGCTTTTGTCAAGGGGCTTTTTGCATTTATACTTTGAGCTGCCTGTGATGAACAGTCACACACTTGGCTCCTTTCCACCCCTTGGATCTTCTTTGAAAGGACTTTCCTGCCTTGTTTGAAGAATCCAGTTTCCCATCTCTGTCAGGTTCTAGAATGTGTCATCTTGACATCTTCCTGGTACTTGTTGCAATCTGGAAACCTCTTACTTACATATCATATTTGATGGGCCTCCATTACAAGCATGTTAGCTTCAGGAGCCGTCAATTCCCTGTCTTCTTCATTATGGCACTCCAGTGCCACAGGAAGCACCCGGCTAACCTTAGTCATTCATGAACTCATTGTTTAATGATGAACTTGGTTGATAAATGGGTGGATAGATGACTGGGTGGAGAGAGGAAGACAGGAGTGTATTAAGAAGGAGGGAAGCTAGGTGGAGGGATAGATGGAAAGATTGATGTCTGCATAGGAAAATAAACAGGTGAATGGAGGGATTGGAGGTATCCAAGGCTCTGTACATCATGAAATTCTAGACTCCTCAAAGCTACAAACCACAAAGTACGAATCAGGCTAGATGAAGACTGTCTTCAGTAAAGGGCCCAGAACAGACATCCATAATCCCATTTCTTTCCCCATTTCCAAGCCTGTAGCATGCTGCTTTCCTCTCCCCCTTTCTCCCGGAATGAAAGGCTGTGTGAGTAGGAGGTAGCGATGCCAGACGGGTGTGTCTAGCCAGACAAAGATCTGGTCAGTTTTCAGCTAATAACGATCTGTGGCTATTTTCAGGCACTTTAATACACTTAAGAAATAAATAAAGCCTCAGAACTGGAACTGGGTTCTTTAAAAAGCTGCACTTTCATTGTAGAGTTCCAGAAAAACCTTCACCTTTTGTGTAGCAGTTTTCAGTTTACAGAACACTTTTTTACAAATGATGTCATTTATTCTTCAAGCAACTATTTTTTTTTTTGCAGATATTAGAGTTGTAGTCTTACTGCTGGGAAAGTTAGGATGTAGAAAAAGGATGAACAACTTATTTGGGACCCTTCAAACTTCAAATAAATAGAGCAGAGGCTGACTGGGACCACTGACTGCCTCTATCCATAGCATTTCTTTCACACCTTCTTTCCCCCCAAGGTCTTTATTCCTTCTAAGGTCACCCCACTTCCTACTCAACACTATACTCTCAAGTCTCTTTGAGAGAGGTGTGGGTGGCCAGTGGGTCTTCAGCTGTGAGCTGTTTCAGCAACTTGCACAGGCTGACATACATGTTATCCCATGAGTGTGAATGCAGAGCCCACCTCTCCTGGCTAAAAGAAGATAGCAGTCAGCGGTGAACAGGAGCTATATTGAGTCTGTGAGGTCCCATGAGTGCTGTCTTCATTAGCGTGTTTCCAAACACACATTTGCACAGTTTAGGCTTTCTGGAAAGGAAATTATGTATTTCTGATTTAATATCCAACTTTCAGAAGATCAGCATTCCAAATTCGATTAATAACGAGCCCAAATCACCATAATTAGCTCAGGAAGTGCAGCAAGATGATGTTCCAGGGATTTTTTCTGGGCTGAGATTTGGTTGGAGCTTCCTTTACAGCAAGGTCGGTTCTTCTCTTGTGGAATGAAAGCAGGATGTGTGGACCTTTGCTCTTTATCCCATTTCTAACATGCTTGGGCTTTGGCTTCATCTTAAGTTTGTGCATTTGAGAAACACAATATTGCTTTGCTCCCAACTGGGAAACTTCTACCGTAGCTGAGATATGGTGTGAAGAATATTTACTACGGGTGCAATGAGCCAGTGAAACACCACACACACACACACACACACACACACACACACACACACACACACAC